>NW_017731547.1:628174-732286 GCF_001890085.2 Hipposideros armiger | reverse complement strand
CAGCTCCTAACCAACGCACCACTCGGCCAGCCCCCCGTTAATCTATTGATTGCTCACCATTCCTTGTGTAGATCCTCATTTATTCATCTAATAAAAGATGTAAAATAACATTTTTACATCTAATTCTCTAGTTTCAATTTCTCTTATTGCATTATCTGGAAGGATCTCCCCACACACACCTCAGTTTTTCTTCACTGCTATTTATTTCCATTACTCATGAAAATGTCTTAGTTTATTTCTTCATTTTCTGACTCACCAATTAGATTTCAAGCATCATTGAAGTCAAGACTTTGCTTTTTTAGTTTTTACTTCTTGCATCCCTGGTTCTCAGAGCACCGAATAAATATTGGCTGAATGAAGCAATAATAAATGACCTCAAATAATTCTCCCCCAAGTATCAACATCCCCATTTTTATAAATGAGGCCTCAGTTGCTAACATGTTAAGTAATTTACCAAAGCTAGTGAGTGCAGAGCCAATTCCAAAGCACAGGGTTACCCAACGGCAAAAAGCAGGTTTCCCAATTGTCATGCTACACAGCCTCTTTCTGCAGAAACAGAATGGAGAAACAGTCTGTTTGATGTTCATAAAAACCTGTTGATCTTTCTCTAAGAATAAGTAATCCCAATATCTTTATCACCTCTTTTTATACTTCTCTCTCCCTCTGGACATCTATTCATCATCTGGATAAAATTGGACCAATTTGTATCACCTCTGGCTAGCTTCTAATATATGTTTGTCCCGGCCACTGCCACAAGGGAAACAAGCACTGTTTTCAAGAACATACATGTCCAAGTTTAATGAAACCAAACTTCATAACCCATCCAACACACACCCTTGTCTCTTGGTTTCATCATAACTAGGCACTCCTTTACTTCACTACTTTTCATGAGATTCCTCTTCACTTTTGTGTATTAATGCATACCTAGTGTTAACATAAATGTACCTAGTCAGTAGAGAAACACATTAGTTATATGAAAGAAAACAGTGAGGTTGAAGGTACCGCAGAGATCACAATATATGGTGATGGAAGGAGAACTGACTCTGGGTGGTGAACACACAATGTGATATATAGATGATGTGTTACAGAATTGTACACCTGAAGCCTGTGTAACTTTACTAAAATTGTCACCCCAATAAACCTTAATTAAAAAAAAAAAGAAAGTACCACAGAGATCTTTCAATATGAAATCAGAAGTGCTCAGATTAAATAAAGCCTCTTAAGATAAACCTGGGGGCTGGCTGAGTGGTGTGTTGCTTAAGAGCTGGCTTGGGACGCCAGAGGACCCTGGTTCGGATCCCACATGTGAGGGCCAGTGACACTGCCCTCTACAGCTAAGATGCTGAACAATGGCTCAACCTGGGACTGGGCTGCCGTGAGTCGCCAGCGATGGCAGGTGGGTTGCCATGGGCTACCGTGTGTAGTCAGCAGCCAGCGTGAGTGGCCAGTAGCTGCTGTGAGTGGACACCCAGAAGCTGGAGACTGATCTGCCTTGTCCGGGAGGAGCGCAATGATGGTGCCAACTTGGGCCAGTGGGGCAACGTCCTCCACAACTAGACTGAAGAACCAAAGGACAGCAACTTGTCTGTTCCCCTTCCCCCAATTTCACAATAAAAGAATCTAAAAAAAAAAAGATAAACTTGGGTATGAACTCCCAAATAAATACAAGCACATTGATCACAACTCTCAGTTTGTATTTTGGACACACTCTAAAAATATTTTACCATCTTTTAACCATATTAAATACCATGCAAAATACTTTTCTGTATTCTTCTCATTTAGTGTAAAAGGAATTGGTATATGGAAGTGAAACTCATTAAAAGTAATGTGGTTTAAATTATGCCATTTGATATAGTTATTTAAACTACTATTTTGCGCTGTGTTTTTATCTATTTAGGAAAATTCTCAGCCATTATCTTTTCAAATATGGCTTCTGCCCCATTTTTCCTATCTCAAATTTTTGGGATACGTTTATGTTAGACTATTTTTCTGTTTTCTTTTTTCCCTTTTTTTTTACTCTCTATTTTTCACGCTTTGGTCTCTCCAAGCTTCATTCCAAATGTATATTTCTGGACTATCTTCAGATTTACTAATTTTCTGTTTAGCTCTATCTAGTCTGCTTTAAACCCATCCATTGTGATATTAATTTTTACTTATTGCATGTTTCAGTTGTAGAATTTCTTTTTAATTCTCCTTAAAATCTGTTATGTCATTTTTATGGTTTCCAGTTTTGTGCCCAAATTCTCAATCTTGTTAATCTCCTTGAACATGATTAGTGTAGCTACTTAAGTCATATATTGTTTGTGTGTATGTGTGTGTGTATACATATATATATATATATATATATATATAAATTGTGTATAGTTATATATAGTATACATACATGTATGCATATTTTATTTAAAGCTTATATATAGCTATATAAAACTATGTATGTAAAGCTTATATATTTATATATATACAATGTATGCGTGTATAGTTCTATAGATATCTACAGATATCTATACTTATATAGCTATCTATATGTCTATATCTGTATCTGTATCTATATCTATATATCTATAGAAAGATATAAAACTACACACACATACACACACACACACACACACATTGTATTTCCCCATGTATATTCATTTCCTACTTTTATGTATACTTGGGAATGTGTGTGTGTGTGTGTGTAAAAGTACACCGTTTCATAGTGGTTTTGATTTTGAAAGAAGACGAGCCTGGTTTAAAATCCTGGCCCTCACACTTACTACTGTAGATGCTTAACTATGAGCAAATTAACCTTTTTTACAGCCTCCATATCCTCAACTGTAAATGAGAATAAAAATGTGTATCTCATAGGTTTATTATAAGAATTAAGCATGATAATGTGTGTGGTAATTATTAGAGTTTCTGATACATACTAAACATACATAAAGTGGTTTTTTTAGTAAGATTAAAGGTTATATGATGTCACTTAAAATTAAGGAGCTGTGGATAATGATACTTTTTCTCCAAAGGCAAGTGATGACACAGAATGAGCGTAGCCTTCAAAATCAGACATATATGGACTCTACTTATTTTCTCCAAGTACCATTTATGTTGGCAAGTTACTTAGCCTCTTTGTTTCTTCATTTCCTCACCTTGAAAATGAATTTGAACCATGCGCACCTTGCGAGGCTGATGTGAGGATTCAATGTCACATATGTATAGTTTCTGTCAGAATAGCAGACACGAGGAAGAAACATCTCTTCAACATTATCATATTCGAATGTAATATTCAGGTTTTTACACTTTGTTAATATTTGTAATTAGTAGTATGATTGAGTTTGCTGATAACTTAGGAAAACATAATGACAGAGTTTAAAATGATTAAATGATTCTTTTTTTTTTCTTCCCTTTTGATAAAGTTTTTGACACGTTGCCGCCCATGCGCTATCAGGAGACCATGAGCACCGTCCTGACCTGGATCCAGCAGTCAGAAACCAAACTCTCTATACCTCAGATTACCGTCACTGACTATGAAATCATGGAGCGGAGACTCAGCGAGTTACAGGTCTGTGAATGTGTGAATGTCTTAAACACTGCAGTGCACATCTTATCTACCGAGCAATCACATTGGTGTAACCTTAAAATAATATTAGAATAAAATAACTGTGGCAAGTATGATAGCTTACCAGTTGAAAAAAAATGAAGACTAGACTTGAAAAAATTGAACATCCTATGCGTTTGTGCCTTCTATCTAAGCTGAAACTTCCATCTTTGAAAACGATGATATGGCCTACTTATGAAGTATATGCTTTCTCATTTAGTGTGATTTTAGACACATTGATTTTGAGTATTATAAAAGCTGTGGTATTATTTTCCCCCTTTGCTTGCTGATTTCTATCTCCTCTCATATTTCCAATCAGAAGGAGGTAAAATCAGTGTAGTGGTAAAATTAGTTTCAATTTAAACACTAGTCTTATGCAATAATGTAGTTAGTTATTTGTGTTCTAATAGCTATGTTTTTAACAGCCTGATATTGGGATATATTAAATGCTTATATGGTAAATGAAAGAAATAATTTATAAGAGATTTAGAATCTTTTCCTAGTATCTTTGAAAAGCCTGTTTTGTATAGCCAATCACATTTTATTTTTTAAGATATGAAAACATACTCATTAGTTATATTTAGGAACTGAAATCATATATCCATATTTTTAGAATAAAATTAAGAAAAGATGAAAATTTTAGCTTTGTTATATCAACAGTTCTTTTTTGAGAATGAGATATTGTTTCTTAACAAAATTATTTTGTCAAATTAATTTTTTAAAAAACATTTCCTAGTGTATACTGTCCTACTTACAAAATTTACTATAATACCAAACACATTGTAACTATTTAATATTTTTTTCCATTTATATTGTTTTTAATACTTAGAATGATTCCAAATTTACTTTGAACAATATGTGACTTGATAGAACTACAAACTTAAAAAAAGTAAGAGTACCAATATATAGCAACTAGGGGAGTGGATTAAATACACAAGAAATGGTGCATTAATGAGTGGAAAAGTATGTTTCTACTGAAAAAACAGTGAAGAAAGGAAAATTATTTATAAACATTATTCAGAAAACATATTAAGTAACTGAAAAAAATGGAAGTTAGAACCTTGCATCAAATGTTACACCAAAACAAAATACCATATAAATTAAAAAATCCCAAGGGCCAGCTGAGTGATGCGTTGGTTAAGAGCTGGCTTGGGACGCCAGAGGCCCCGGTTCAGATCCCATATGAGGGCCAGTGACACTGCCCTCTGCAGCTAAGATGCTGAACAACAGCTCGACCTGGAGTTGGGCTGTTGTGAGTCGCTGGCAGCGGCGGCGTAGGCTGCAGCCCCTGCTGCAGTGGGTTGCCATGGGCTACCGTATGTAGCCAGCAGCCAGCGTGAGCAGCCAGCAGCCGCAGTGAGTGGCCATCCAGAAGCCGGCGACTGATCTGCCTTGCCCGGGAAGAGCGCAATGATGGTGCCAACTTGGGCCAGTGAAGTGACATCCTCCACAACTAGACTGAAGAACAAAAGGACGGCAACTTGTCTGTTCCCCTTCCCCCAACTCCCCAATAAAAATCTTAAAAAAAAAGTCCAAAACATTTTTATAAATGTTGGAGACATTTTTAATAAAAATCTTTAAAAAGATATGGGGAAGCATAAACATTAATGGAAGCAGTCACAAACATTGTAAAAATAACAGAGACAATGTAAAAGAAAAATGCGACCAATGAAAAATTTGTTTGAATAGGGCAAAAGTCATTAAGGAAGTCACCAAAAGGGTACATAAACAACCACTAAACATATGAAAAATTATAACTCGAATTGTAAAGGAAGAAGTACAGATTTACAAAGTGAGATATCATTTTTTACATGCTAAATTTCAAAAGAAAAAAGCCCCCAACAAACCCAAAAGACATAATAAGTGCAGATCTGGCAGCAATGTGCTATATTCTCACTGACTAGTGGAGATGTAAATGAATATACATTTTGCTAAGGAACACTTTTCAATACCTTCTAATAACCTACAAAATAATTTCTTTAACTATTTCCATGAAGGCTATGTCTTATGGGAATAATCAGAATGTACTCAAAGATATAGATAGATCTTAAACATAATTTATAGAAGTAGAAAACTCAAAATTAATTTATAGAGCTAATAATGGGACATGGTTAAATGAACTAGAGAAGCCATTAAAATTTATGTTTTTGAAAAATAATGACATGGGTGAAGGCTCACAGTAAAATGCCCTGCTCAAAATGTAGTTTTATGCATGTTATTAATATATACATATTGTATAAATAGTCAAACAACAGTAAAAGTTTAATAAAGTAAAATAAAAGTAAAGTAAAAATTAAAATACCACAAAATATGTGTAAGATATTATGCAACCATAAAAGTTATTTGTTTGACATATTTTGGGTATGTTACAGGTCACATTATAAAAGTAGGAATAAATGTGTGTGTGTGCACATCATAAGATCAGATATTCAGTATTTAGTTATACATAGAAAAAAGTGGTTTATATAAAATCATAATATTGGGTTGTCGGGAAACTCATGATGCATTTTTGCATTGGAAAACATAGAAAAATGTGTCATAACTTTCTCGATGACCCAATAGTTGCATATAACGTGGATTTTCCATTTTTTATCTTGAACCTTTATTACTTTACACCAGAAAGTGACACTCAAATAAATATTGGGTTGTCAGAAAAGTCATGACGCAGTTTTGCGATGAAAAACATAGAAAAAAGACATCATAACTTTTCCAACAACCCAATATAATGGAGCGGCCAGTTAGCTCACTTGGTTAGAGCACAGTGCTCATAACACCAAGGTTGCCAGTTCGATCCCCATGTGGGCCACTGAGGTGTGCCCTCCACAACTAGATTGAAACAACTACTTGAGTTGGAGCTGATGAGTCCTGGAAAAACACACTGTTCCCCAATTTATAAATACATAATAAATAAATAAATAGATAAATATTGAGTAGGGGAAACCTAAAGATAGGCATCCTATTAAAAGATATTGTGTGTGTGTGTATATATATATATAAATGTATACATATTTTAAGGAAAAAGCTGTATTAAAATTGTAATACAGTGAGTGATGCTAACATTCATTTGATTAACGCCTTCTTTTGAGCGAATGTCATACTACACATTGCTATATATATATATATATATATATATATATATATATATATAAAACCCACTTTATAAATTGTCCCCAAAATTACCCTAGAATTTCACTGTAATACTACAAAACATACCAATGTCTTCTGAAAAATATGAAACTTTAGTAGTATTAGTAGACCATCTAACTGGTAACTTAGTCACAGTTTTGTTTTCCCATATATCAATAGGATTTAGTTATTTTTTTTACCTAGGGAGGTTAGAAGTTGTCCTCCTAAAGCCTCAGTATAATTAAGTCCAACTCCATTAACTGTATCATAAAAGCAGTTCTTAATATACAGACATGGTAAAATGAAATTAGGTGTGTGAAAACTCTGGTACTGTAAAATACAGTTTTGGATATATTTGACATTGTTCATAAAAGTAGGCATAAACTTTACAATAAAATATTACTAAATAATGTGAAAATTACTCTCATGAAAAGTAGAATTGAAATTACCACTAGTTATTTTATAATTAGTTTTACATCATCTGTTGTTTTAGGTATTTGAATCACCTAGCTTTTAAGTTCATTTCATTTAACTGAAGTTTGTCACCGGTACTGCACAATGAAACTCATTATTATTCATCATTTAGTATACATGTACTTTCCTTTTTCAATTTGAAGGCTTTACAAAGTTCTCTGCAAGAGCAACAAAGTGGCGTAAACTATCTCAGCACCACTGTGAAAGAGATGTCACAGAAAGCGCCCTCTGATATTAGCCGGAAATACCAATCAGAATTTGAAGAGATTGATGGCCGCTGGAAAAAGCTCTCCTCTCAGCTGGTCGAACATTGCCAAAAGCTAGAGGAGCACATGGCTAAACTCCGAAAAATTCAAGTAATTCCAGATTTTACCTTTTATATTCATTTTTTTCTTTACTCATTTCTCCCCTAACAATGTGTTGTAAAATTTAAAGGCAAATAAGGTAACTTCCTTAGTTGTTCAAAGTCAGTTATAAATCTTTCTCAAAGGAATGTAGTTTGCCTATTTTTTTAAAAAAAACAGTAATTAGGACTTCTGCTTCTTAGATTTTCTTTGAAATTCATTTTTTTCCACCAATACCAGTGGGATTTAAACATATTTTGAGCTCAAATAAAGTTCGAAACCAGTCTTTCCTTTTAGTCTGGTTGTGTTTTAAAATATAGCTATCATTTAGATTATGAATAAATAAAAAGTTATCTACCATGTAATATAGTCATATCTTTTCAGAGGATATTTCATTTATAATTATGTGTATAAACTTAACCCTGTCACCTTCCACAACCAGCTTCTGCTGACTTAATTGATTTGAATAGTGCCACCATATTAATAATTTCCCAAGCTGAAAATAGTAACAATTACAGTCTACTCTAAAGTCTAGAATATTTAGTGATATAAGCAATATCTCTCTTATGTGGTGAATTCTTGTGAATATTAATGCTGCTAAGAATCTTTGAAAGCATGATGCATGATAAAATAACATTGTAACAAGAAGCTTCTGTAATTGAATATACATATAGTCACAGATGTGGAGTAAAGCATAGGGAATAGAGTCAGTGGAACTGTAATAGATATATACGATATTAAAGGGGTAGTAGATTGGGGCAGGGGGGTTATCACTTTGTGAGGGGTGTAAAGTCTAAGTATTTCATTATTTTGTACACCTGAAACTAAAAAAATAAAAAATAAAAAATAGAAGAAGCTTCTGGATTTAAATCCCAGTTAGCTACTCAGTTGTTTTTCTCACCTTGTACAAACCAAAAGACTGAGTAGTCCTAAACTATTCTGTAACGTACAACATACACATGTACATGTTTCTACACATAAACATATGTGTGCATGCATATGCATATCTATATGCAAACATAAAAACACATTTTTGCTAGTGCCAATGGTAAAAGAGGGTACAATTACATGGTCCTTGCCTCGAAGGAGCCCACATTCTAGTGAAGGAGAAAGATAAGTGTATTAGTTTCGTATTGCTGCTGTAACTTATTACCGCAAAGTTAATGGTTTAAAACAACACAAGTTTATTATCCTACAGTTCTGGAGGTCAGAAGTCCAAAATGAGTCTCAGTGGGCCAAGGTGTAGGCAGGGCTGTGTCCTTTCTGGAGGCTTTAGGAAAGAATCTCTTTGCTTGTCACTTTTAGCTTCTGGAACTGCCTGCATTGTTTTGCTCGTGTCTCCATCTTCAAGGCCAGCAGTGAAATATCTTTCAGTGTCTCTAACTCTTACACTCCTGCTCTCCTTTTAATAAGGACCCTTCTGACTACATGGTGCCTGGCTGGAAAGCCCAGGATAATCTTTCCCCTCTCAAAATGCTTAACATAATCTCAACTGCAAAGTCTTTCTTGCTAAGTAAAATGATATATTCACAGGTTCCAGGGATTAGGACCTGAACGTATTGGTAAGTTATTATTAAGCCAGTACAGGAAGTAAATTAAACAGTATGGTAAAGGTTATGACAATAAGCAGAAAAGAAACCCAACATAAACTGGGAAAAACTGTTATGAAATGTTCTTGGAACATGGGTTATGTGGGCTACACCTGAAACAGGTAGAATTTAGTTGGCGAATACAGAGGGAGAAAGAGTTCCTTACAAAATCAGTTAACCGGAAGTGGTTCAGTATTGGGGAGACAAATGTATATTTGGAGATTAATAAAATATATTTTTAGAAAAATGGCCTGGGAGCAGATAATGAATGGTCCTGAATACCATGCTTTGGAATATGAATTATAACCTAATGGGGATGGGATTAAAACTAGTAATAATAATAATAATAATAATAATAATAATGTGGAACCGTTATTGGTATTTTAAAGGAAGAAAGGTATGATGATATATATTTGTGTGTTCAAAGCATCACTATGGTAAGAGGAAGGAGACTGACACCACTGTGGAGAATGGTTAGAGTGGGTGCGATTGAGGCAGGAACCAAAAAGAGCCAGTGCGGTAATCAAGGAGCTGATGAGATCTAAACTAGGACAATGGTAACATGGAAGAAGCATAAAAACAGACTTGAGAGATATCAGCAAAATGATGATGGTGAAATTGACAGTTCTTAGATTTAGTCAAATGCTTTTAAAATTATTATGAATCATATTAAAGGGGTAACTTTCTGCGAAGCACATATTTTGAATGGAAATTTAAAATAGGAGAAAATAGCACATCTAAACAGCATAGTTGCATTGTATGGAAAGAAAGAAGCTTGAAAAATCACACATTTGAAAAGTAGCCCAAGTAAGCATTTAGCAGTATGTGAAAGAATAATGGGAGGCACTTGACTATTTGTTTTTAACTCAAGTTTATTGGGGTGACAATGGTTAGTAAAGTTACATAGATTTCAGGTGTACACTTCTGTAATACATCATGTATATATGACATTGTTTTTCCCTACCCAGAGTCAATTCTCATTCCATCACCATATATTTGATCCCATTTAGGGTACTTGGCTATTTATAAATTATAAAAGAGGATAGTTTTCACCTGATCTTTACTTCAACCTGATAAGGCAAATAAGAAATTAAAAGCAAAAGTTTTCTCTTTAAAGATGACAGAATCTTGATCTGAAAGTTCCCAACTGGAGGGGCTATTTAAACTGTCAACTGCAAAAAAAACAATTTGTGGACGTTCAGGTTTAGGGAGGCTATAAAGACACCATGACATTGAGTTTAATGTTCATTGTTTGTTTTATGTACTGTAAGGACACGTTGTTAGTATTATCATGAGTTGTTGTGTAACTTAAAATTTCTCTAGAGGGGGATATAATTTAATGTTCTCGAGAGTAACATCATAAAACCACATTTGGTAGTAATTTTTTATTTTTAACAATAGCAGACTTCATACACCAGTGCTTATACAGTAGACCATAAAAATGCAGGCTCAGTCAAAATAGTCTTTTCCTCAAGAGCTACTTAGAGACATCCTTCAAACATGGGAATTGTTTCTGGGCTTGTGTTCAGACATATCACCATGACGAATTGTGGTACGAGAAATCAGCACCCCAACAATGCCTTACAATGGGTCTCTGATTCCAGAATCACATAAAAACCCTGAAGAAATGGATGGCTGAAGTTGGTGTTTTCCTGAAGGAGGAATGGCCTGCCCTTGGGGATTTAGAAATCCTTAAAAAGCAGCTGAAGCAGTGCAGGGTAAGTAAGATCTGTATAGGATACCTTCCATATGAAGACTTTTATACGGAAAATATATATATGTTTTTTGGTTATCAACCAGGGGCGATTCTCCTCCCCCCCCTCAACCCCGGGGGACATTTAGCAGTTTCTAGAATCATGTTCTTTGTCACAACCTGGAGTGGGGTGGATGCTGCTGGCCTGGAGTGGGTGGAGGCCAGGGATGCTCCTAAACATCCTACAATGCACGGGAGAGCCCCCCCACACCAAAGAATTATGCAGCCCAAAATGTCAGCAGTGCCAAGGCTGAGAAACGGGGTTAAGTAAATGAGAAACAGGAAAACATGGCCTTTTAATCAACCCTCACTTTACAAGATTATTTTGGTATAAGATGCCGTGGAATTTGAAGGTAAATAATCCTTTGCGCTATTGGTTATATCTTGTTACAGATGATCGGGCATACTATGCATATTGAACTGTACTATAATATATGCTATGGATTTTTGAAATAATATTCATTATACCACTTTCATGCAGTGGGAAGAAGATAATCTAGCTCTTTAAATAATTTCCTTTGCAAATACATGCTTAAAAAAGAAACCCACCTTACACATAACATTCACACCCATCATATTGTAACCAATCACTGCAGTATCCTGTGTTTGAAAACTAAAATACTTTCAAAAACAATGATGTATATAAAGCCCATTATTTTCACACATTTTTCTAACAAGAAATAGTAAATTTATTTCCTTTTGTACCTAATCTAAGTAGAGTACAGATCATTCCCTACTTCATTCATGCCATAAGAACCACTGAACATTTATTTTTTGCAAGGCTTATATTTAAGAATTGTGTGTGTGTGTGTGTTTCAGATTTGAAAAGAACAAAATTCATGTGTCGTATCATGATTCCTAATTGTGTGTTGCCTGTGTTGCATTTCTATTATGTTGATGTAATTTTTTCAGCTAGCTTAAATTTATTATTTCCTTAGCTTTTAGTCAATGATATCCAGACAATTCAGCCCAGTCTAAATAGTGTCAATGAAGGTGGGCAGAAGATAAAGAGTGAAGCGGAGCCAGAGTTTGCTTCCAGACTTGAGATAGAGCTCAGAGAACTCAACACTCAGTGGGATCACATGTGCCAACAGGTATGTACAGTCTCTTTCACCATGGATTGCCTCTATTATATTAAGATGTCTTAATGCCTCCCTTCTTCATTGTCCTTTTAAAAAGTGTAGTCTCTGACTAGGTGGAAGCTTTAATGCATGGTTAATTCACATCAGTCTTTGTCTAGCATGTAAAATATTTTCACAGTAGGTATTTTAAGTAGCGTGTATTCATCTTTTTGGGGGTCCTACAATGACCTTCTTGAATATAACTGTCACATTAGGCATTATTTTGATTGAATGTTTTCTCCAATGCATAACTTAATACTAGTAATTGGATGAACAAAAGATACTTTACACTTGTATACTTGGTACAGAAATACAATGAATAAAACTGTATTTTGTTGGTATTTGCTGTGTATAATGTGCACCCATATTTTTGGCTCAAACTTTCAGGGCAAAAATCTTTCGTTTTAATTTTTTAATTTCAATTTTTATTTGTTTACATTTAGGTACTTGTATTTTGTATTACAAAGGAATTTTAACGTTTATGTTTTAACATATTGTACAAATATTTTATGTAACAAATAATTGCAAAACACAAGAAATGATACAAGGTATAAGAAATTTTATGTACCGGTAACAAATTTATGATATTTATGTATCATAGAAGGCCAAAAACTCCTCGTCATTGGAAGTTTGTTGTAAATTCAACAAAACCGATTATCATATTCCAGGGTATTATTTTACATACAGATATCATTGATTTCTAGAGTTACACTTTTAACTCATAAGCATAAATAAAAGAATTGAAAACATTTGTATAGATACGGAATTAGTACTATCCATTTATAAGGCACATCCTTATTTTTCCCTCACAAATTTGGGCAAAAAAAATGCTCATTATACCTTTATATGGCAAAATACAGTATATGTGTATGTGCAAATATGACAAATAACTTTTACTTCTGATTGTTAAGATGGACAAGTTTGGCTTCTTCATTTATTTCAGTAAATGAATTAAGATTGGGAAATAGTTAAGAATAGCTTGGTAAAAAAACACAAAGTAGCTATACACACATCTGAGTTCCTCATTTTTATATAGCAGAGTGTTTTACAGATATTTATTTTAAATTTCAAGGTTAAATCATGGAAAAATAAATATTATATACACAAGTAGTGTATATCTAATACTTCCTACCCAAAAGATGAAATTTTGACCCAAAGTAATGATTACTTTTCAACACACCAATACCTTTTTTGAAATTAATGAGAGATTTCATTTTATGTGTATTTGAAGCAGTTAGTCTTTTGTTATTTCTAAGTAACCTTTCCAAGTTGAAAAGAAATCAGGCTAAAAGGCAAAAACTAAATTTGAAAAAGACAAGAATTTAGAAAAACAAAGTCAAGTCAAGTCACCCAGCTAATGCCATCACTGACAAATGCTCAACAGTTCTATTAACTCAGAGATGAGATAGCCCTGGGTCAGCTAGCTTGCATTCTTCTCTTGGAGTAAGCCAGTTCTAGAAGGGATGTTCGGGGGGGGGGAATATTACTTAGATAATAGATTATACCACTGATGTTTTCCTGGAAGGCTAGTATGAAAGGTATTTGTTTGTTGAATGTTTTTAATGGATTAATACAAAAAACAAACCAATTTATAACAAGGAAGAAAACCAGAGCAAAAATATGTACAGAATCAACAGTATTACGGAAATGTCCAGTTTTTTACATGTTAGAAAAGAGTATTTTTAAAAGCATCTCTATATTCTTAAAATGTCCTTGCTTAAGACCTTACGCCTACAATAAAATATACCAAGAATTTGGTGTTCAAGGCAAGTATTGTAAACATATTATCCAGCTGCATAACAAAAATTCCATAGATCCTGGCCACACTCTTGTCTCATCCTAGAATATTTTACGTCTCTCTGGTTCTTGGAATATCACACTGTCCATGCTCTGACTTTATCACCACATGACCTAGGTTTGTTTATTTTAAAACTAAATCAATGGTTCTTTATTATTCAGCAACTTCTATGAAAGTGGGTGTCCAGTTACAGTGAAAAAATTTCTTGTTCATGCTCAATTTGTTGCAGAGAGAGATAACATACATGGAAAGGAAAATTACTTCTAAAATTTGGGGGAAACAATATTGATATGGCCATTTAGCAGAGGCCAGGAATGCTGACACTTCTTTTTGTAATTAAATGTATTGGAGTGACAGTGGTTTGTAAAATTACATAGGTTTTAAGTGTATGTATCTATAGTATATCATCTGTAATATATATCACGTTGTGTGTTCACCACCCAGTCAGTTCTCCTTCCATCACCATATATTTGACCCCCTTAACCTTCTCCTATGATCTCCCTTCCCCCTTACATGACCTAGGTTTTGAAAGGAAGAAATCACGTACATAGTCAAGAAAAGAAGGAAGGCAATGCTTTAGGAAGCGGAAAAGCCAAGCGTGGGTATTGGAACCAATTCAGGGCTTCAGAAAGAGTGGAAATGAAATGTGCATCTATGCCGTACAGATGTGTCTACACACAAAACGAGGGGGTGATGTTCTTTCATGGGTTAAAGATAACTAACTCCATATTTGTTTTTAGATTTTACAGTGGAAAATCACAAATAATTAGGGACAAAATTATCCAAATGCCCGATATATTTGAAGATACATTGAGATCCCATGATCGGACTTTGTAGTATAAAATGGTTGAGATTATTTTAAATTCTAAAAGTGATATATTCAAATTGAAAAATATCAAGATTCTACCTATTTTTAAATAAAGGATAATTATTATGAAAATAACCCACATATTAATTAACCATACTTAAAAGATGGAAGGAAGAGTGGGAGGGAAGGGGTTTTATAATTATATATATCTTTATTATATTATATATTTATTAAAGAAATTAATCATATACGTGTAAATACATAATTTAGGGAAATTTTAAAAAAATTTTATTGGGGAACATTGTGTTTTTCTAGGACCCATCAGCTCCAAGTCAAGCAGTTGTTTCAATCTAGTTGTGGAGGGTGCAACTCAGTGGCCCATGTGGGGATTGAACCGGCAACCTTGGTGTTGGGAGCACTGCACTCTAACCACCTGAGCTAACCAGACACCCCTAGGGAAATATTTTTAAATTCATTACTTATCAGAATATTTATTTATTTAAACATATAATTACTAAACATTTTGTATCAAATATAAAACAGTATCTATCTGCATGCAGGCTATAGTTTAGTAAAGAAGATGGAAAGTAAACGAGTTAACATGATATTGCACAAATGCTTAATTTTAATGCTAATAAATGGTCTGCCTGGAGCCATCAGAGTGCTCTGAATGAGAATAACAAACGGGAAACCCCACCTCTTATTAGGTAGTCAGTAAGGTCTTTTCTGAAGAGGCGACTTAAAAGCTGGTGCCTGGTTAGCGAGAAGAGCCTGATACTTGGACGTGTGGACTGGGAAGATTGTGGATAGAGAATGAATGAAGCGGGAGAGACTCCTGAGGCAGAAGGATGAGTGGATGTGAGCCAGGAGGAAGCAGGTGGGAAATAAAGAGTCATGTCCTTCTTTTAAGTCACAGTGAGGCTCAGTGTGTCTGTCAGGTACATTGGGAAGCTATTAGACTCTTAGGCCCAAAAGTGGCATCATGGCAAGTGATTGTTTAAGTTTGCTGTTATCAGAAGAATACACTGAAGGGGCGTGCGTGGAAGCATGTGCGAATTGCAGTTGTCCAGGTAGGAAAAAAATACTGGCAAGGAAAAAAGAGGGTGAACCCTCGTTCGCTGTTTCTGGGATTGCAGATTGGTGCAGCTACTATGGAAAACAGTATGGAGGGTCCTCAAAAAATTAAAAATAGAACTACTTTATGATACAGCAATCCCACTCTGGGTATGTTTCTGAAGAGAAATCTGTGCTCTCATATTCATTGCAGCATTATTCACAATAGCCAAGATATGGAAACAGCCCAAGTGTCTCTCAGTGAATGAATACAGGGGACACACACACACACACACACACACACACACACACACACACACACACAAATACATGGAATGTTATTCAGCCATGAGAAGGAAGAAAATCCTGCGTTTTGCAACAACCTGGATGGGCCTTGAGAGCATTATGTTAAGTGAGATAAGACAGACAGAGGAAAACAAATACTGTATGATCTCACTTATATGTGGAATCTAAAGAAGCCGAACTCAGAAACAGAATAGAATGGTGGTTGTCAGGGCTTGGGAGGTAGGGAAAATGGAGAGATGTTGGTCCAAGGGTACAAAGTTCCAGATATACAATGAATAAATTCTTGGGACCTAATTTACAGCATGATGACTAGCGTTGACAATATCGTATACTTGAAAATTGCTACGAGAGTAGACCTTAAATGTTCTCACCACAAAAAGGAAAATGGTAGTTATGTGAGGGTGATGGAGTTGCTAACTTCGTAATCCTATCGTGGGAATCATTTCACAATGTAGACGTGTATCAGATCATTACATTGTACACCTTAAACTTATACAATGTAATCTGTCAGTTATATCTCAAAGCTGGAGGTGAAGAAAACGGAGTGGGGAGGGGCAGTGCTGAACGTTAGTTTTACAAATTCTGGAGCAGGAAGCATGAGGAATTTTCTATTTTATCTACTAGGTTGAGGCAATGTAATCTGCTGATAGTGTGAGGGTAGATCGGGCAATTTAGGGCTAGATGTTGGCATCACTGATGTGGTTAAGGTGAGGGTGAGATTGTCATTTTAGGGGTGGCTGGTTAGCTCAGGTGGTTAGAGCACAGGCTCATAACACCGAGGTTGCAGGTTCGATCCCCGCATGGGCCAAGGAGCTGTGGCAGACCCCCCACAACTAGATTGAAGACAACTACTTGACTTGGAGCTGATGGGTTCTGGAAAAACACACTGTTCCCCAATAAAAATTTATTTAAAAAAAAAGATTGTCATTTTAACCCAAATCTTTCATAAAAATCCTTCTATAATATGAAACCACAAAAAATACATCTTTCTCTCTGATCAGTCATAGAGCTGTGGAATGTTACATTTAGAAAAGACATTGGAAATCATCTGGTCCAACTGCTAGGTTAGTTACAAAGCTGAAACAAAGAGAAATGAAGTGATGTGTCCAGGTTCACTTAGCCAGCTAATGATCAAGTCCAGATATCCTGATTCCAAAGCTGATGTTCTTTCCAATACATTCATGCTGTCACCTCAGAATAATTTCCTGCCTTTCTTCCCTTAAAAAAAATCATTCCCGACCCCTTTCTTCTGCTTTAATTTTATAGCACGCCATGTTTTTTTACTACAAGTTTTGGCTAAGTTCCATTAGTCACTCTGATATTATTGTTGTTTTGTCAACTGCCTCTAAAGATTATAGCAGAGAATCTAAGTAGAAATTTAACAGCATGTTTATTTAGGCTTATTATAGGCTCATTTACTATGCAAAATAATCTTTCTACCTTAACTAGTATAATTGTTGGGCATGATGTTCTAGTTGTGTCAGAATGAAACGCTTACTTACATTTCAGTAGATCCGGTACTACATTCACCTTGGAGACTAAAGAACTTAAAATAGTTTTAATTTAACTAAATTAGGTTTAAGATGGTGGTAAAGTATAAGAAAAAATTAATATGATGGTTCCGCACATATTTAGTATTTGCTAAAGTACCATTAAAACTTCATTATACTAAAACTATGCATTACATATTAAGACTTCCCAATTCCAACTCCCACTTAAAAGATAGAATTCTGTTTAATCCCAGAGAGAAAAATAACATCATTTCATTAGAGTTACTTTTTACCATAAAAGACGAGCACTATATATAATCATTCTAATACTAAATTGAGCTTTTCCCTCAGTGTGGTATAACTGGGTACTTTGTAAGAAGCCATTAGCATGCCTGATGTTCCTGTACATGTTTTCAGCTTCGCTCTTCTTCTGGTTAGCAAGTTGGTATTTCAGAGATGTGTGAAGCTTTAAATCACAAGTCTATATTACCACAATACTGCTTAGCAACCTGCTTTTTAAACTTAAAATTATATACAGAACAACTTCCACTTCAGTACAGATGTATTCAGTGAAGAGCATCACGCTGCATGAGATTCCATTGTGTGTATATTTATCTCACAATTAACTAATCCTCCATGGAAACACCTTTCAGATTGTTGCTGTCTTCAAAGCTGACTTGAACAGTGTACATGCAACTTTGTATTCTTTGCTTTGTGTGGTTGATATTTAGAGTGGAAGAGTAGACTCAGGTGTATAAATGTTAAAAATTGTAATACTTTTGCCAATTTACTGTCTACAAGGTTGTGCTATGTTGGGTATTTCCCTCAAGAGGTATGAACTCTGGTTCCCTAGATCCCTGCCCAAATTGGGCATTTTTGCTAATTGTTTTGCTAATCTTACATATGAAAATGCATTAATTCTTTTCATTTGCAATCATTTCACTTTAAATGTTACTAAGCATCCTTTCACATGGATGGCCACATTTTAGTTTTCTTTCAACAAATTATATGCCTATGTCTCTTATACATTTTCTGTTTTTACTTTCTCATTTGTGAGAAGTATAGAAGTGTTAAGTTCCTCAGATATTTGAAATTTGTAAGACAGTACCAAAGAGCACAAAGAATAATTTCTATGTGTGCCAATAAACTTACTTTTTCAGTTGAAACATATCATGAAAACATTTTTTTTCCTATTCTCTATTTGGAGAAAAGCACTGCCACATGCAATGGCTAAATTATAGTTCTAGGGGAAACTGTTCATTTTATTAAGTATGCCAAGTAAATGGCTACATCTTATTTTAACACTTATGTGAAATTAAGCGTATCCAATTGTTGTGAGTTATTTTCCTCAATCACATCCATAAGCTTTTTACTTCTTCATTTTTTTCTATCTAAGCATTTTTTTATTTCCAGACTGCTCAACAATAATATAATGATAATGTTTTATGACTTTCAATATTCATGCTTTACTTGTTGATTTGTTTTATGGCAGGTCCATGCCAGAAAGGAAGCCTTAAAGGTAGGCTTGGATAAAACTGTAAGCCTTCAGAAAGACCTGTCAGAGATGCATGAATGGATGACGCAAGCTGAAGAAGAGTACCTAGAGAGAGATTTTGAGTATAAAACCCCAGATGAATTACAGACAGCAGTTGAAGAGATGAAGGTAAAATAAACCAAACAAAACAAAGAAAGAGAAAGGTGCAACATTGCTTGAAATGGTCCTTCTGCACAATGTGCTCTTTTCTTGGTTTAATAGTAGAGGTCGATTTTTAATTAATGGTGCTTCAAGTGTGATATACATTATGTGGAATTCTTAAACTTTTTATTCATTTGAATGCATTGTGGTCGAAATACAAACATTGACAATCACAGCTTAGCACATTGTACCCTTCAAATTATATAGTATTAGGAGATTGAAATCAGCTAATCACACTAGCTGTTTCTAGCTGATGCAAATTCAAATTGGGAATATGTCAGAGTATTATTGACATGACTGTTGACAATGTAGTCAGCCGGCTGTGTTCATTTGGTGGTTTAAAGGGGTTTCTTAGAACTTGGAAGGACTAAATATTTTAAGTGATGCCCTTTAATATGTTAAAAAGGACTGAGTTTACATGTATTTCCCTTCAAACAATAGGATAACAATGTAATAACATTTACTTTGGAGCTAGGAATCTGGTATGTAGTAGGGAATTGAATCTGCACAATGACATTTCAGTATGGCCTTGGGCAACTCACTAGGCAGTAT
This sequence comes from Hipposideros armiger, assembly GCF_001890085.2. Lineage (NCBI taxonomy): Eukaryota > Metazoa > Chordata > Mammalia > Chiroptera > Hipposideridae > Hipposideros > Hipposideros armiger. Next base: position 712,599 of record NW_017731547.1, on the reverse strand, counting down.
AATCCTCTATTTTGTCATGTCTAAATCATCTCATTTCCTAACTTGAAAGTATGAACTAATGATTGACATTAACATGTAAGTAAATTGCCTCGTTCAGAGGGGGTACTCAATGATTAGCGGCTATACTAATAATTTCTATCCTTATGTAGTAGCAGTAACACACAATCTGTCCATCTTAGCCTGTGTGAAATATTGATAGATATTTGTTTGGCTTGAGGCCTCATGTCAGAGCAAAATTATTTTGGAGCCAGACACTTGGGTTTAAAACCTGGTCAACTGTGTAACCTTGAGCAGGTTACATAAACCCATTTTGTGAACCGGCTGTCTAAATACCGGCTGTCTAAAAACCGGCTGTCTAAATACCTAATTTGAGAATTAATTGAAGGGTGAAACACGAAAGTCCTAATGCGATGCCTGGCACAAAATAGATGCCAAGAACTCAATAATTATTACCATTATTGTTGATATTGATGCTGCATGGTCAGAAATTAATTGCATGTACTTGATTGTATTATGTATATGATCATTCAATGAATATGTGTTTTAATTAATAGCAGAAAGTACTCATAAAAATTCAGATGGGTACACAAATGTGGCTTTAGTCCCATGTGGAAAGTAAAATGAAAACATATAAGGAAAACTCTATTTAGATAGTGATAATTTCTAGAGTATTAAAAACTACAAAATCATTCTTATCAAATACCATGTCATTCATTTATTCATCAACAAATATTTATTGCATACTTACTATGTGCCAAAAAGCTTTCTAGATACTGAATATAGTGGTGATTCAGACATAAGGGCTACTTGAATTATTGGAATATACATATACATTGGAGGTGGGGGGGGATGGCGAGCAATGAATGGAGAAATAAATAAATAAACTCGGTTGAGATCATGATAATTTGCCTCAAAAGTAAACCAGGATTGTGAAATAAAGAAAAGTTAGAGTTCAGGTAGGACTTGGGATGCTATTTTAGGAAGTGTTGACTTGTAGGGCATTTGTGAGGAAGTATGTTTCATCTGAGATAGGAATCCTACGAAAAAGCCAACTTTAAACAAAATAAATCTTATTGAAGCACATTCCAATCAGAAGGAAGAGCTCATGCTAAGACCCCGAGGCTAACTGGGAAGAGAAAGAAGCCCCCCCCCCCCGCCCCGCTGAAGAGAGTAAACCGGGATAATTGACCTGAGATGATTTTGAGAGGGTGGGTAGATATCTGTTAACACAGGAGTTTTGTAGGATTGAGGAGTTTTTATTCCAAGTGAAATGGGAAAGCATAGGAAGGTTTCAAACAAGTGACTATCATGATTTTAAATTTGGCTATGGGGACGTCACCATCGAAAAAATTATGTCTTTATAGAATGTGAGAGCTAGAAGGTACTTTGTAAGCAAAAGAGTCCACACTTCTCTATGCTGATCAAAAAACTGAAGTCCCCAGGGAGGTCAGATAATTTAGTCATAGTCACAGGTTTTATCTGTGGTAGAGCCAATAGCATTTAATATATTCCATCCCATCCTACCCCATCCCATCCCATCCCACCTTATCCTCCCATCCCACTCCATCACACCCCATCCCATCCCATCCCACCCCATCCTCCCATCCCGTCCCATCCCACTCCATCACACCCCATCCCATTGCATCCTCCCATCCCATCACATCCCATCCTGTCATCCCACCCCATCCTCCCATCCCATCCTCCCATCCCAGTCATCATGTGACACCCCTGCTGCCTTTCTCCTCACATCTCTATCCCCCACTGGCTCTTCTCACCATCTCTTCTAATACCACATAGCCACTGCCTCAGACCCCTAAGCAGGTAATCAGTCAGCTTGTGTTCAGCTGCTCTGTTTCTCCTGGTCCCTTCCTTTGGCTCTGGCCTGCTTCCCTCTCTCCTTGCACAGTTGGCCTCTCTGGCTAACCACCCAGTCAGATTGTTTTTTTCTTTTCCAGTGCCCGAGAGCAGACTGTCTGAAATTTTAATTTTTTGTAAACAGTCTTTGAAATGAGTGGCCCAACCAATTAGTCTACATTGATTGGCGTGTTTAAGTAACTGATTTAGCTACACAATTCGTGCATTGGGGGGGGGGTTGGGTAATACTGAAAAGCAGAAAAGCACAGGCAGCTTCTGGCAACAAGAGCAAACGGAGTTGGCAACAAGGTGCCATTTCTTTTGTGTCCTGCCTGCCGGTCGAGGTCCTCTCTTTAGGTCTGTTTCACTAGAGATCTTACCTTGTGCAAACTTTCCACCTGTGCTCCTATTGAGAGCAAATTTATCTTCATTGTCAGAAGACCCCGGAAGACCTACTTGAGCCTCTCTTCCTGATTTATACAGAGTAAAAGTAGAGACCTGTTTCTTGACTTTCCTCTCCTGTGTTTCACTTGAAAAGGATAGTGCTGTTTGGATGACTTCTTTTGCCCCTGTAAACAAAACTTCAATTAGCATAAAGGAGCCTATAGGAGTGTTTGATAAGATGCATCTTACTTCACAATTCTTTTCAGGGTGTACAATGACAACATGCTGAAACTTGATCTTAACCACGTTTTTTTAAAAAAGGAAAACTCTGGAATTTCCGTGTTAACTGTTCTCTTCTTTTTAATTATTTTACGCTCTTGTCACTGTAGTCCTAGTGCTTAGCAGAACTTTCATAAATGTATGTGTTATCCTTGCTGTATGGGTGACAGACTAGAGCAGTGATTCTCACAATCAAGTGAGCATCAGTCACCTGGAGGATTTGTTAGAACGCAGCGTTCTGGGTCCCACCCCAGGAGTTCCGATTGTCTGAGGCTGGTGTCGGGCCTGAGATTATTCATTTCTAAAAAGTTTTCAGGCCATGCCAAGGGTCAAGTTCCCAAGTGGTTCCAAGGAACCATACTTTGAGAACCACTGATTTGACATATTGACAATGAAAGGTGTCTGAGCATGTGACGGCTAGATTTGTGGATACAAAGGGAGCCAAAGTCACCGTTTCTGATGAGGATTACGTCTAAACTAGAGCAGTCGTTTAGTTTTCTACCTTTCCCTGCAGTGCAGAAATTCATCATGATCTTTTTTTTTTTTAAGATTTTTATTGGGGAATTGGGGAAGGGGAACAGTGTTGGGGAACTGGGGAAGGGGAACAGCCAAGTTGTTGTTTTTCAATCTTAGTTGTGGAGGGCGCAGCTAGCTCGGCTCCAAGTCCAGTCATCATCCGGCCGCCCATTGGCCACTCGCGGTCACTGAGCTCAAGGTGCTGTGTTCAATCTTAGTTGCAGGTGGGCATAGCCCACCATCTCATGAGGGAGTCAAACCGGCAACCTTGTTAGGAGCATGTGCTCTCACCAGCTGAGCCATCCTGCCACCTGTTGGCAGATCAGCGGCAGCTCAGCTCGGGGGCAGCTCACTGGCCCATGTGGGAATCGAACCGGTGACCGTGTTGCTCAGAGCTCGCGCTCTTAACCAACTGAGCCACTCAGCCGGCCCCATGATCTTCTTTTCTCTTATCTGTGAACCTTTTTCAATTTCTAAGCCTGTTTTTTAAAAAAGTTTCTGAAAGCCTAAAAAACAAGGAAAGAAGTGTTTCTTCTTTCTGCATTTTCTGATAGTTGCATAGGTAATTTGTAATTTGTGTAAAATACAATTTCATTTACTGGATCCACTTCTTCCTCTTGGGAAGGATTTGAGATGGGCTTAACAGAAACTATGAGAAAGAAAAATATACAACTCTCAGCATGATTTACTTAAACTCTCTGAACCTCAGCTTTCTGATGTATGCTGTGAAGATAACAAAACGCATCTCACAAGCTTCCGGTAAAGCTCCAGTGAGGTGGCATAAATGGCATGTCTGAAAGAGCACACAGCAGCACATACTAAGTGATTAATGGCTGTCACAGTTGTTTGTAATGGTAAAATTAGTATAGCCAAAGTATGGTTTGTGTAGAAACAAATCCCAAACTCAGTGATGCCACACAACAGATTTACTCAGAATTTGGGATTAAAAATTCAAATCAACTAAAATCTGTGAAGGCAGTCGTTTAATAGTCAAAGCAACTTCCACTTGCCATCACATTGTATGATTTTACACCGTTATGGAACAGAACCCAAAGGCATCGAGGGATTTTGTTGAAATTTATAAAGGTATTTCATAGCTGACCTCGTCCATTTCCTGTTCATATTCCCTTACCCTCACTACTACACTGCAGGTAGGCCCAACTTCCACCTGCCAGAACCCGTATTTCTTTATCAGAGGGCTTCCTGTGGCCACTGTATCCCGCTCTTCCTCCCAGTGTGTCTGGCTTCAAGTGCTAGGAAATTAGCATTCCCCCAGCAGCCTCCAACCAGTGATGGGAGATGGTGTATAAACACCCCAGGGTCCTCACCCCTGAGTGGGGTAATCCTGAGGCATGTGTTTCATAGGGCTTCCCAGCAAGGCTAGACAACGATCATTACCTGTAATTGCAAGTTTTAATAAGTATACCCTTATAATCTCTATTCCCTTTCCTGCCTACATTCCCCTTCCAATACTGTCTTCACATCACACAAACTACTTCCGCTTGAAAACTCAACTCAGGGTTGGCCTTTGAAGTAACACAAATGGAAGATCCATTGTGTGTATGTGTGTGTATTTCTTTTTTTAATGAATTTGCTTTTTGTTTTTTGTTTTAAATTGGGTAACTGTGTGTTTTTCCAGGACCCATTAGCTCCAAGTCAAGTAGTTATTTCGATCTAGTTGTGGAGGGCGCAGCTCAGTGACCCATGTGGAGATCAAACCGGCAGCCTTGGTGTTATGAGCACTGCGCTCTAACCAACTGGGCTAACCAGCCGCCCCTGTGTATTTCTAACATACATGTACACATTGGAAGTTAAGGAGTGTAAATACCCTCCAACCAAAGACCGACAGTGACCCTCCTATAGCTGAACAAGTGGGGTTTATTACTTTTCATAATGAGAGAAAGAATTCATGCCATGGGGGACGTGTGTACACAACATGGCGTTGTGCAGGAGCATATTCGAGAGAATCTGCTGTAGGGTTTGCGTTTGTGTTAGATTATTTGAGGAAGGGTTTCAGGGTTTTGCATGTTGTCAATGAGTGGGACTAACTGTGATCGGGTAGCTTCATACATTTTTCCCAGGAGGAGGGAAGATGAGAGTGAGGCTGAAGATGGAATTGGTAAAGATGCAGTGGTGCCGTGCCTCATACTGTCCAGGATAAGGGAGTGTTTGGCGCTTTGTGTTTTGGACCATGTTGACATTCTTGTTTGTGTTCTAACATGGTTATGAAGTGGTGCTGTTGTCATGATCAGCCATGGTAACAAAGTAGCCTTGTCTCATGTTGATATATTGTGAGACACTTTAGCTTCAACACAAGCTGACTAAGGCATAGTCGAGAGTACCAGGCCAACCATCTCACATCAGGGGCCACTCTTCTCTTATTCTTATGATTTTTCAGTTACTGAAAGGAACTTTCTTTTGTCAAAATGTGGTCCCAAATAGAGAAATAAGACTTTTCTATATCAATTATCTTTTGATGTAAACACCATCTGTACTGATTTCAATATTATTCATTCATCTAAGTAATTTATAGGTGATTTCAATTGCAGATTATCAGATATTTTTGAACTTAGTATTGAAATATTTGTTAACTTGCTTGTTTCCTATAAAGACAGATAGAGATAGAGGTACATAGATATCCACAAATACATACATGCCCACATACAGACTACTTTTCAAAGTATTCTGATGAAAGATCTGTTACATTCTGATTACAAATGGTTTTTCTTTCAAGTTCTCAATTTTCACTGGACCAAAATTTGTGGAAGTAATTGGAGTCACTGTTGGATTTCTTTTTATGAATCTCATTTGAACAGAGATGTTGTGAGGAAGAAAGCATATGATAGATAGGAATGAATTTGGGAAGTAAAGTCATGGTCTTGCTCTTAAGGGAAAATCCTTTATTCTTTCAGAGAGCTAAAGAAGAGGCCCAGCAGAAGGAAGCCAAAGTCAAACTCCTGACTGAGTCCGTGAATAGTGTCATAGCTCAAGCTCCACCTGCCGCACAAGAGGCCTTAAAAAAGGAACTTGACACTCTGACTACCAACTACCAGTGGCTCTGCACCAGACTGAATGGGAAATGCAAGACTTTGGAAGTTAGTAACTTTTCTTTTCTTTCTTTTTTTTTTAAGATTTTATTGGGGAATTGCGAAGGGGAACAGTGTTGGGGAATTGGGGAAGAGGGACAGCCAAGCTTTTGACCTTCAGTCTTACTTGTGGAGGGCACAGCTAGCTCAATTCCAAGTCCAGTTGCCATCTGGCCACCTGTGGGCAGCTCGCAGCTGCTCAGATCAAGGTGCCGTGTTCAATCTTAGTTGCAGGTGGGCATAGCCACCATCCCATGCGGGAGTCGAACTGGTAACCTTGTTGTTAGGAGCGCATGCTCTCATCAGCTGAGCCATCCTGCCACCTGTTGGCAGCTCAGTGGCAGCACAGCTCAGGCGCAGCTCACTGGCCCATGTGGGAATGAACCGGTGACCCTGTTGCTCAGAGCTCACGCTCTTAACCAACTAAGCCACTCGGCCTGCCCCAGTTATAGCTTTTCTTGATTCTTATCAATTATATGGCAATATATGGGCATTTGTGAAGCACAGTGATTAAGCACATGGACTCTGGCATAAGACCACCCTTAGGCTTGAATTCTTCACTCAGGCACTTACGATTTGTGACTTTGGGACAGTTGCTTACCTTGTGTAAACCTGTATCCTGTCTGTAAAATGAACATACAAATAGTACCTGTTTCATAGGGTGTTGAGAAAATTAAATGAGCTATATTCTATTTAAAGTACTTAGCCTAGTCTCAGTAAGTGTCAGCAGCTATCATTGTAATTCTCATTGTTACCATTATTATTATTGCTAGGTGATAATAATCCTATCAATAAATTTTCTCAGGATTTATAGAAATTGGTCTCTATTTCTCATATGTTTGAATATACGTAAAGTCAAAAGTATCTTAGCAAGAAGGTATTCTGTTGGAGAAGTATCTTTTATTATAATTACCTTTAATAATACATGTGCCCTGTCGAGTTCTTCATAAGACATGTCTAGCTCTTTTTTGGGGGTATGTTACATTATATTTACTTATTATCGTAAGTCTTGCTTTATCTTTCTCACATGCTTATCTGAAAATAGGTGACAAAGAATTCAGATGCCTCAAATGATTACCATGTAATTGCATCAAAAATAAACTATCGCTGCCGCTGAGCTGCCAACAGGTGGCAGGATGGCTCAGCTAAAAATATAAATAAATAAATAAAATAAAATAAAAAATAAACTATCATCCTCCGTGTGAAAATACTGTTTACTAACAGTAAGGATTTTACTGAGGAACAAAAAACTACTACCAAGTGCTAATGCTGCCAGATACAGTTCACTACATGGGCTTTAAATTAAGTCCTCTTCCCCTACATGAACTGACTCGTTTTTGTGAATATAGTTGATAAAGAATGCAAGTGCCCCACTATTGTTGAAAAATGTTATTATTTAGATAGCTTTTTTGTTTTTTTTTCCCTGATATTTATTTAGGCTGAGTGAAATAAGTCAGAAAGAAAAAGTGGAGAGCCATATGACTTCACTCATATGCGGGATATAAAACTGAAACCCTCAAAGGAACAAGACAAACAAAGAAACAAAAACTCATAGACACAGACAACAATTTAGATAGCTTTTTATATTAAGTGTTTGATATTTAAAGGCAAGTACAACTCAGGCCAGTAGAATAGACCTTGGAAAATATTTTAAAAATATATTTATTATACCAGCATCTAAGACACTTCCAGTCTTATAATTCTTAATTATAAAATGTGATCTTTGAGTTTCTCCATTATAAATTTTAATTCCTTCTTTATTTATCAGCCTGTGTCCCTTTTTTCATTTAATGATTTCTTTATATACTAGATTAGTACCTTCGATATGCTCAAAACTGTTACAGTTGCTGAGAATATAAATTAAAATCTCCTCTATAGAGCTATGTGAGTGCTACAGAAAATAGAACAGAGAATGGGAAAGGAAGGAATGACACTGTAAGTCTCAAGAAAGTCACAATTAATTCACTATCATGTTGCATGAGAGAGGAACTTTGCATATCTAGGAAGTTGCTTTCTGTTAATATTTAAATAAAACACAAATATTTTTTATGTTCTTAATTTCTTTTTTTTTCTTTTCAGCTGAGCCATGCTGCCACCTGTTGGCAGCTCAGCAGTAGCTCAGCTCGGGCCGGGAATCAAACCGATGTTGCTCAGAGCTCAAACACTTGAGCAAGCTCTTAACCAACTGAGCCACTCGGCCGGCCCCTTGTTCTTAATTTCTTTACACAATCATTATTCTTTTTTTCCTAGTATTCATATTGTTCATTTAAGATATATTAATCCATCAATCTATTTGGGGGTATGTTTTAAAAAGAGGTCTTTTATTTTCATATTAATAACAAAATTTTCAAGACTTTTTATTGAATTATCCTTCCATTTGTCATCTGTAATGTCACTTCTAAACACCCCTATTGTATTAAAGTTATTAAGTTATTTAGTCCCTTTTTATTCCCTCTCTACTGGTCTGGAATATACACACTATTTATTTTATCTCAGTGGGTCCCTTAATTATTATCTTGCCTACTTTACTCAATAAATCCAGCAATAATAAATATTCTTTGTACCCTTCTCTCAGTGATATACCAGAACCATTAGCATGGTTTAACTCTGAATTTATGTCCATCTTCCATATTATTGTGACACCTTATTTCTTACTCCCTAAATTAGTCAATGCCATTGCCACTGCTGTTGATATTATTAATTATTATTATTAACATTTGTTTAGATTTGCCAATGCTATTTTACCAGTGTCTAGGATAACTTTTGCTTTTTTGTATCTTTCTTTTGTGTCTGTTATTTCATTGAGTGTGAATAGCAAATACTTTCAGACTTTGCATGACTGAAAATGCCTTTATTTTGCCCTCAGTGTTAATTAATAGCCTAACTGCACATCTAATGATACTAGGACAGTTATATTTAACAACACTGAAAAATATTATTTTATTGTCTTCTGAAATTTCTTGCTGTTTAAGAAGTCTACTGTCAAATTATAGTTTCTTTATATTTTTCTCTGATACCCTTTCATTTTCTCTTTTTCTCCATTGCTTTGCAGTTGTTCTATTTTATTTATGTTTAATTTGCTTTCATTTATACTTTGTCACGTGGCATACTAATAAGAACAGAGAGATTAGTTCTCTCTTTGGTGGTTTCCATTATCTTCCTGAGTATTTTCTTTCTCTCAGTCTCTCCATTTCTTCCTAGGGGAACCTTTATTTGATTCATGAAGAATCTCCCCATTCTGTATTCTGATTCTTGATTTCCCTTTAATAGTTTCCATATTTCTATCTTTATCTTCTGGATTCTGGGTAATTTTCTAAAATCTGTCTTCTAATTCTCAAATTCTCTTTTAAACCTCCTATGGCATATATTCATCTCTGTCTATACATGCATCTACTTATATGTGTGCATGTTTGTAATTTTTCAAAGACCATCTTTTCTCTTTCTCAAGTTTTTACTTAGTTATTTTGCAAACCTGTCTCATACGATATTTTGCTTTTGTGTAATTCTATTTCTTCCTTTAGTTAAGCAATTGAAACTTAGGTAATCTATTTAGTTGAGAAGTCTCAAGTTGATGAGAAATACACAGGAAACAGTTTCATCTTTCCAGTATCTAAACCAACCATGTCAAACCTCATTTCCTGCCTAGTAGTTGGATTCTTCATCTGTATTTCAGTCTGATCCCATAAATTTTCATTGACTTTTAATTACTTAGTCTCATTTAAATTTCTTTCTCATACTTTATTAAAATCTCCCACCAATTTAGATTAATCTTGTGGCTTCAACAATTTGTACAGGGGTGGGAGTGAAAAAAAATGGTCTTACATTATCTTCTTCCCACTCACTTTCTGAATAGTGATCTTTTAGGGTTGGTATATGGGACAATAAAGAGGGGAGAAATGTCCTGTTCAACTGATGTCCTTCTCTTGGCTGGCTATAATTGCAATATCCTTTTGTTAACACCCACACACATCTGTGATGATGAGTCTGTTATCACCAGACCCTATAGGTTATTGCCACTGATCTGGCTTGTTCTCTATAGACTCTATATGGTCTGTGGGGATCCCAGTCAGCCTTACTGACATGGAGTTTGAACCCCACCCCCAAAAGATTTCATAGGCATACGTGATACCTTGTAATACTTTTTCTTTTTTTTAGATTTTTTTAAATTGGGGAATTGGGGGAGGGGAACAGCAAAGTTGTTGTCTTTCAATCTTAATTGTGGAGGATGCAGCTAACTCAGTCCAAGTCCAGTCACACAGTTCAGCTCAAGGTGCTGTGTTCAGTTCGTTGAGGGTGGGCGTAGCCACCATCCCATGCAGGAGTCGAACCAGCAGCCTTGTTGTTAAGAGCACACGCTCTATCCTCTGAACCACCTGGGAGGCAGCTCAACTCAAGGTGCCGAGTTCAGTCTTAGTTGCGGGTGGGCATAGCCCACCATCTCAAATAGGCAACCTTGTTGTTAGGAGCATGTGCTCTCACCAGCTGAGCTGTCCTGACACCTGTTGGCAGCTCAGCAGCAGCTCAGCTTGGGTGCAGCTCACTGGCCCATGTGGGAATCGAACCGGTGACCCTGTTGCTAAGAGCTCGCGCTCTTCAGCAAACTCTTAACCAATTGAGCCGCTCGGCTGGCCCCACCTTGCAATATTTAACAGGAATTACAGACTGACTCTTGCCAGGGGCCTTACACCACGTTCCCTTGAGAATTACATATTTTTGACCCATGCTTTTGTTACCTTCGAGAGCAGCGGTTCTCAACCTTCCTAATGCCGTGACCCCTTAATACATTTCCTCATGTGTGGTGACCCCCAACCATAAAATTATTTTCGTTGCTACTCTATAACTGTAATTTTGCTACTGTTATGAATCGTAATGTAAATATCTTTTTGTTTTCCGATGGTCTTAGGTGACCCCTGTGAAAGGGTCGTTCGACCCCCAAAGGGGTCGCGACCCACAGGTTGAGAACTGCTGTTTTAGAGTCTTAGTTACCCACCACATCTCAACTCAGCCTGTGGGCACTGGCAGATCCCATCTTGTATGACCCTCAGGAATGAGAAAGTTGAAAGAGTTGCTTTTGGTTCATCTTTGACCATGCTAGCAGCTCAATAGGGAATGCATGCCCACCATCCCTTCATTAATATATCTACCCGTTTGATGAGCAATACTCCTTTAAATCCTGTAAAGAAAAGGGGCCGGATGAGCTTCCCCTGAATGTGCCCATAAAATGGTGAGAAAAAAGAATTGCCTAACTTTTCGTATTCTCTTCTCTTCACCCCCCATCAATGCCCTCCCCTTCAGCCCCACTCTTTAGACCACGGCTCGTGAAAACCTATTAAGAGAATTTCTCTCATCATGGACTGTAAGGAAGTTAGCCTCATATTTCTTTCTTTTTTTTAAGATTTTTATTGGGGAATCGGGGGATGGGAACAGCGATGGGGAATTGGGGGAAAGGGAACAGACAAGTTCCTGTCCTTTTGTTCTTCAGTCTAGTTGTGGAGGACGTCGCTCACTGGCCCAAGTTGGCACCATCATTGCGCTCTTCCCGGGCGAGGCAGATCAGTCCCCGGCTTCTGGACGGCCGCTCACTGCAGCTGCTGGCCGCTCACGCTGGCTGCTGGCTACACACGGTAGCCCATGGCAACCCACTGCAGCAGGGGCTGCAGGCTATGCCGTCGCTGGCGACTCACAGCAGCCCAGCTCCAGGTTGAGCTGTTGTTCAGCATCTTAGCTGTAGAGGGCAGCATCACTGGCCCTCATATGTGGGATCCAAACTGGGGCCCTCTGGCATCCCAAGCCAGTTCTTAACCATCGCACCACTCGGCCGGCCCATAGCCTCATATTTCTTAAGTATGAACTCTAGTTGCCAATCTCAAGAAAAATAGGTGTGACTGGCAACTTTTACCACCAGACTAAACTTATTTATTATAAAATGGCTTAAAATTGTTGTGTTATCCCTAGGTCATAAGGGGTGGAGTCTACCATTTGTTACAGCTTTTGACAGCCTCTAGTGAGAGTGAATTTCCTCACATGGCCTGCCATTTTTTGTTTGTTTGTTTGTGAGCTCGCCTCTGGTAGGAATTATTTTTACTGGAAAACCTACTCTGGGCCGTTGGAGGGACTTTATGAGTCCTTTCTATCTGTCTCTACCAGGGTTTGAGAGATGTTATGTTCTATCCCCACGTGTGCTGTAAACTTAGGCTTCAACGTCCTATGGACGGATCTTCATTTTCTCACTGAAATCCAAAGGATTCAGTTTCCTTGTTAATTCCTTATACTCCAGTAGGTGGGAATTTCATAGTGCTCGTTTCCAGGATACGTAGAACATAGTGTTTTCCATCTTTCTGGAATGCATGAAACCAATGCCTCATTTCCCATCCCAAGTTACTGTTGAATACCCTAGCTTTTATGTCACATACCCTATTCTGATAACACCAGTATTTCGGTAAGCTTGGTTTCCCAACCTGTACCTGCACTTGACTTCCCTCTTTGTTTCTGCCACCTGAAGATTTTTCAGACTTGTTTCGTAGATACGCTGTGAATTTAAAATGTTTTCCTTCACATTTTATTCAGCGTTTCAATATGACCGATGCCAGGGTCAGGGGATTACCACATCAGCTCCATTTACCATTTGGAACAGAAGTTTCCTTTTTTGTTTGTGCATGCGTCAAAGTCAATTTCAATTCTGTAATTTCAAACTACTTTTCAGTTCCAAACTGTTAAGCTTAGCAGTTATTCTAAGGGGTTTCTAGGTCCAGTTCAGGCTGCACGACTGTAATTTATTTTGCCAAGGTGACCTGTAAAGCCAGGACATTCATCCCCTCCACTTGTGTCCTTCAGATGTATTGAGGACACAAGAGGCCATCCATCCTGATGGCTAAATCAGCAAAGTAGTTCATTACCTCAATCTGCACCAAAGTTAATAAGACACATTACCAATTGCATCTCCTTATCTTCAAAGCTCTAACGTACCCTCGGGTATTTAAGGAGGTATTTATTATTTTCCCACTGGGATCTTTGCCCAGAAGGAAGACAGGCTGTACCAGCAGGAGCTGGAAGTGCCCCAGATTTAAGAGTTCTATCACCTTTTAAAGCGAAATACTTCATTTCACTTTTTTCTGATAAACTGTATATGTAAAATACCAAGCAAGTATTGGTTGGCTGGCAAAGCAGGTTAGACTGATACGTTTCCTCAGTTAGAGAGAGAATGTCTTCCATCATTTATTTGAAAGGCCTAGGCTCAAAGGTGAAAATATGGGAAATCGGATAGAATTTTAGTTTCTGCTCAAATAAAACTTTCTTTCTAAGCTTCATCTTTGGTAGAGGTGGGGTGGGGGATGTAGCAGGTGGTGCTAATTGCGCTATTGTAGTTATAGGTTTGCCCAATATTTACAATCTCAAAGCTAATGGAAACTGACTATTTTTATATTCTTAGCTTCTAGTGCATCTTCCTGCTTTTTCCCCGACAGACATAACCCATAATCCAGAAATTTGCCTTTATTATTCCTGTGTTTAAAAATATTTTATCACATGGATATGAATGCCTAAACAATGTATTGATAAATTTTGTTTGTTTTGAGCATTACAAAAAATGGTAACCTATAATATATAGTTTTCTAGGGCTTACTCTTTTTGCCCCAAATTTTTGTGTCTGAGATTCATCTATAGTGTTCTGTTTGATGAATTTATTTGTTTTTACTTCCTTATTCTCTGTTTAAATGTGGCGCACTGTACGAGTATATCTGTTCTCCTGCCAGTGCATATTAAGATTGTTTCCTTTCTTTTTAAAAAATTCTGGCTATTACAAAAAATGCTGAAATGTACATTCTTGTGACTGCCTTTGTTATCCATGCAAATCAGTTTCTCTGAGGATATATACTGAAAATTGGAGTTGCTAGGCTGTTGGGCATGTGGATATTTATCTTTCTGAGAATGACAAATTATTTTCCAAAATGGTCATTCCAATATACACACCCACCAGCAATAAATACAAATTTATGTTAATATATACCTTCTGTCACACTTAAAAGTGTCAAACTTCTCATTTCTATTAGTCATTGTGGTGTAAATATCTCATTGTAATCCTGACTTACATTCCCCTGATTACTGAATTTGAATGTATTTTCATATGTATATTGGATATACATATATATTTTTCTTTGAATACTAGTTCAGGCTTTCCTTCCCTATCCCAAGGTCAGAAAAATACTCTTCTATATATTCTGTTAGCGATCTTAAAGTTTTGCTTTTTTATGTATGAGTTCTTTTGTGTATTAATCAGTTTTTTTTCAATGTATATCAAAGCCATTTTAACATAGTCATATCCTTGAAATAGTTAGTAGTTATATTTCTGATACTGTACCACAGGAAATAATTTGAAATATGGAAAAAATCCATACTCATGATGATGTTCACAACACGTTTATAGTAGCAAACAAAAATAAAAATAGTGTAATGATTCAATAAAGGTTAATTGTTAAAGAAACAAAAATATGGCCACTTAAATGAAACCTAGATTTTTATTAAAAATGTCTTCTTAGTATTATGGAAAAAATCATATGATGTAATGTTTAGTGACTAGCACTATAGTTAAATCCAAAGTTTAATTTTTTAATTAAATTTATGGGGGTGACATTGGTTAGTAAAATTCTATAGGTTAGCGGAGGTCTCAGAAAGGGGTAATAGTTGATGTGTTGGGATGTTAGGTTTACATATGCATTTTTAGATTTGCGTTTCTTTTTCTTTCTCTCAGATTGTAATGTTGGTGAATCATTTGTTTATTTCAAAAAGTAAATCACTGAATCTTGGATTTATTTATGTAATAAAATGTTTCCCTAATGACGTGTAGTTATAGATGTATTAGATGATCAGATTGACTAGTTGCACTTTCAATGATCTACTGGAAAGGAAAGGTGCAGTCTAAAATAAATGTTATATTTTTAGAGGTTTTACAAATGGAAACGGCAAAGTCTCCCAATCATGTTTCTTTTGAAATATTTCACCTGGGATATATATTTCTTTCTTAGGAAGTTTGGGCGTGTTGGCATGAGTTACTGTCGTACTTGGAGAAGGCAAACAAGTGGCTAAATGAAGTAGAATTCAAACTTAAAACCACTGAAAATATTCCCGGTGGATCTGAGGAAATCTCCGAGGTGCTAGAGGTAAGTTGTGAATTAATCTTAAAGGATGACCATTTATGTGCTGTATTGAAAGATGTCAAGTACCGAATAAAAAATAAACTCAAAGAAAACGGCACCTAGAGCCTAGTTGTTACGCCTCCTTCAGCCCTGGCACTTGGGGCAAAACCTTTGTTTCCTCTAAGAACCTTCCAGTCTCAAGGTTTTAAAAAGGATTTAAATAACCTTACAGAGGACATTTGCTGTTTGCTCTATCACTAAGTTCTGTGTTGACACTTTTCTTTATCTGCTTCAATCTACTACAGAACTGCAAAGACATTTTAGTTTGCACGCTTTTGCTCCTTTGGAGTAGGGCTTAAAGAGGTTAATAATGTAAAATCGTATTTCTGGTGTAAAAGCTACATTTTTTTGTATTGGGACATATTTTAAAATTATTTAAAATAATAAGTGTATACCTTACAGAATGTTTTGAGGTGTTAAATGGGTATGCTTTGATATTAGAAATATATCTTTAAAATGTTCATACATTTTAGTAGTTACAAAATGTTAGTATATTTTCAAGTTTTATTTTGAAGACCTTTAAAAAGTAAAATTTAAAGGCTTTTGTGTGTATAAGCTTTGATTTATATGAACTTCTGATAATTAATTATGTTCTCTGCTTTTTATTGTACTCCTGGTTAATCCTTTACATATAATGAATATGTGGTTTTAGCATATGTATTGTATGTAGAGACATATGTGGTGCAGCCCTTGTGTAAATATGCTAAAATGAGGTACATAAATTAATCAAAATGTAAAGAAAATGCAAAATGTTTCTTTAGACAGAATAGAATGTGGATCCTCCAATGTCCCAGCAGAAATCTATACATCATTATATCCGATTTCCTTATTTTCATGAGAGAATTGTAAAACCTGAAGAGATAGCAAGGAACAATGAGAGAGGTCTCACGTGGACTGTAATTTTGGCCCTGTCCTATTTAGAATTGTTCATTGACCAGACATTCCCTTGTGAATCAAGAATGCTGTGCATCTTCCAAAAAAGATGAAGACACTTACATTAGTAAAAGAATGGTGGACAGAACAAGGAATGACCTATGAATGATCAGATCGAAGGACCTCATTCTCATTTTTATTGCCTCCCAGTCGAAAGATGGCGGCTCTACCTCTAAGCCACGTATACATGAAAACATGTAAAGGGCAAAGGGCGTTCTTCTAAAGAGACTGTGCCTTTTCTTTTTTTTTTTAATTTGGGAAGAGAACCTCTTGAAATTCTACCTATATCTACTGTCAGAATCATGTCACTTCACCATCACTAGCTGTAAGAGAATTTGAGTATTTTACCTTTTCAGATGTTAGAGTAGAGGACATCAAAGAAGAAGGTGGCTGTGAATCATTTTTAACTATTTCATTCCACAATCTTGCCATAAAGTCATGAAGATTTACTTACAGCAACATCATCTTTTTTTGAAATGACAGTGATCTTCCACATTTATTATCCCAATTAAATATTGTTTTAAATTGCTTGTAAGTTAATTATATGTAAAGCAAAAGATACTGAGCATTTTGTGTTAATTCAATGTATTTAGAAAAAGAAGAGCAATAGTAATTATTGCCAATGTGTTTCAGTCACTTGAAAATTTGATGCAGCACTCAGAGGATAACCCAAATCAGATTCGCATATTGGCACAGACCCTAACAGATGGCGGAGTCATGGATGAACTGATCAATGAGGAACTTGAGACATTTAATTCTCGTTGGAGAGAACTACATGAAGAGGTATGACGATGAGAGTGAAAAATCTCTTTAATCTGATTTGCATAAACATCTAGTAAATACTTTTAGGTTTTTCAGATAAAATGAAGAATATTTAAGTATTAGCTCAACTTCCAGGTTTTAGAAACTGTCATGTGCTAGGCATGGCTGAAATATTAATCATTTTAATTTATAAAATGTTATGAAGTATGGGTCTTAACAGGAAATTGAGACACACCAAATATGGTAATGTGCTCAAGCCCACAAACGAGTAACTAGTCTAGTGTTCAAACTCAGATCTTGTCTGACCACAAAGTTCTTTACCATAATCAAGATTAACCAATATGTGTAGGTATCCTCACATCTGTCTATCTCTCTGTCTCTTACTTTCTTTTCTCTGTCTGTCTTTTTCTCTACACATTTGTTGCACACACACATTTGTTGTGGTCACATGTAACCTGTTATTAAGATATGTGATTCTATTAGTACCCAAGATACTGGATACTGGTTCTTCTTCCAAAATAATACAAAAGAGTTTTTATTTATGTAATAGAAGAATTTTTACATTTAAAAATTCATACACGATATGAATTTTTCAAATTGCAATGAAAAGAAAATAATATATTCCTCCCAATGAAACAATGTTTTGCATATGCACGATTGTTTGTCAAGAAGGAAAAAATAGATCATTATGAAGTCTAGTTTCATATCCATTTACCAAGTGCATCTGTGACATGTGAAATACTGTTCTAAGGTTCTCAAGTTCCTATCCTTCATTACTTATAGACATTGATTAGTTAAACAAAAAGTCATTGATTTCTTAGTATTTTTAGGACATGAAAACAAATAATATTCTTATACAATGCAAAAAGTTGTGTTAGAACTTATCGCAGAGGATGAGAAAACTCAAGAAGAGTGCAGACACGCGTGTGGGTCAGCACAGGGATGTGTTTGGGATAGCTTGCCTAAAGAAAATGAGTTGGCAATTAGTTGTGAACGTTTTAAAATTAGAGTAGGAGGCAGCTAAATGGGCAATTGTAGGAGGACGGTTCCAGGCAGGTGACACCAATACATACAAGAATTGGAGGGGCCGCCGAGTGGCTCAGTTGGTTAAGAGCTCTCTCAAGAGTGTGCACTCTGAGCAACAGCAGTTCAATGCCCGGCCCTAGTTGAGCTGCCACTGAGCTGCCAACAGGTGGCAGGATGGCTCAGCTAAGAAAAAAAAATTGGAAGGATGGGGGTGGTTATATATGCAAATCTGCAAACCACTTGGGTTTGCTAGAGCATAAAATGCAAATGGAGAAGTGGCTAAAGGTGAACCTGAGCAGGTAGGCATGAGCAAGATTGCTGAGGGAGACCTGTGCTTCACAAACAGCCGGGTCTACAACCATGTGCTCAGGGAACAACTGAAGGTTTTCACGGAAGGCGGAAGAGAAGAGTGATACCATGATCAGGTTACATGACCTCTGAGGTGACTGTGGTGAAGGGGTGGTCTGAGAGATAGGGAGATGGCAGGCCCTGAGACCAAATAAGTAATCATTTTAGCTCAGTTGAAGGCAAGGCTATTCATTGGTGAGAGGTACAGAGAAAATGAAAAATCTAGGAGAGCATCTAGGTTTCTGATTTCGTTGATTGGGTATCTAAGATGTTTCCTAAACATGATGAGAAATAAGAAAAAAAGCAAATGTGGGGGTGAAAGATCATGTGTCACTTTTTTACCCCTGTGGACCCCGAGTTACCTGCTTAAGTTTGATACCAACCAAAACCAATCCTTAAGTCAAGGACTTAGGTGCTGGTGGCAACTATGCATAGGTCATTTCAATTTGGATTTTGTTATGGAATTGGAATGTGCTTTTATTTATATTTGGATATTAGTGTCAGGATAGAAATTGTAGTTCAAGCCAAAAACGTGAAACACAGATTGTAAAACTGACGTTGGTGAAGCTATGAAAAGACCCCAATTTCAATC
Source organism: Hipposideros armiger (assembly GCF_001890085.2). Classification (NCBI taxonomy): domain Eukaryota; kingdom Metazoa; phylum Chordata; class Mammalia; order Chiroptera; family Hipposideridae; genus Hipposideros; species Hipposideros armiger. The sequence goes on along the minus strand of NW_017731547.1, from coordinate 693,628 downwards.
TTGAGCAGTGTTCTGAGTCTGTCTATTCACTCTCTAACCTGATTTTGGCATTAGCCTCATTTATGTACTACTCTTGCAAACCTTCCGTACCACGAACACCATTTAGGTCTTGATATTTCAGAGGTCATTGGTGTGGAACCTGGCATTTCCCCCAAATAAATAATAATTCAAGTCAGCACCAAACCATGATTGAACACCTATGCTGCTGTATCCAAAATGAGCTTTTAAAACATTAAATATTGGGTTGGACTAGCCCCTTGCATTAGTCAGGGTCAGACAGGTCCCAGAAACTACCCAGTAACTTGCACAAGGAAGGTTTAACAACACCAGTTAAGTTACTCTTTACAGGGACTTAGTTTTTGAGAGGTAATAGAAGAGAGCTCAAAAGAATCCCCACGAGCTAAGGAATATAGTACCCAAGGGAGGAACTGATTTGCAAAGCGAGGAGCTCTAGCCAAGGCCTGGATTCAAACCTGTTTGGAAGGAGTGTGTTTCCTGCCTGTGGATGGCAAAAAAGTTCACCAGGATGACCTCACCCAGAGCTGGTACATGATCAGGGGCTGAAGCTTGTGTGAAGGGAACCTTGGAGTGGGGTGTATACAAAGCTTGTAGGGAAGTAATGGGGTGGGGTGGGGGATGCTATTGGAGTTGCTGGGAAGCTTGATGGGGTGCCCGGTGGTCTCCCTGGGAAGCTATCTGCAGTAGGTGCTGCTGAATTTAGGGAAACCAGCTTGGGCTCTAGGACTCTGCCCATAGATTTGCTACGCATGCTGAACTTGCCACTGGGGCACCCACAGAACTTGTCTGAAGACACCTGTAGAGGGTGCTGATGAAGTTTATGGAGTAGGAGTGGGAAACAGCTGAAGTTAGCTCTGCTGGGCATCCCACAGGCCAACCCAGAGCCACAAAAACAAGGAAGAAGTAAAAACACACTGGAATGGAGAAACCTGTGCCGGACCCCCCCCATGTCACTCCAGCGCCCTCTACTGACAAAGTTTAGCATTACGCCGGCTGGCAAAGAGTGATTCCAGTATCACCAACAGATCAATGTTGAAAGGCAATATATTGATAACTGGCATATCTCCCTACAACTCATTGGGTATGTGACCTTGGGTAATATTTTGCAAGTTCCTATTTCCTTATATGTGATAACAGATCCTGTTTCATAGGGTTCCCCTGGGTAACATAGAAGAAGACACTGCATAGAGAGGGCTTACTATATAGTGCTGGGAACATAGTACATATTCAATAAAGGATCGGCACTTTTATTTTTACTAAGCTGTTTGCTGTAGTACCTACCCTAAAAACAGCGTGTGTGTGTGTGTGTGTGTGTGTGTGTGTGTGTGTCATCAATGACAGGGATAGACAAATACATGTATTCCGATATGAAAAACAATGAAATGTACCCACCTCCATTATTTAAATAAAATGTAGAAGACTGACAAAAGGACTTCTTTTGTCATCTCCTTAGTGTTAAACGACAGGAGTTCTCCATTTCTACTTCAACAGTCAATTAAGCAGAATCCTATGGTAGCAATAAATAAACTTGAAACCACTATCAGTCCTAGCTATGCTTATATAAAATATCTAGCCACACAGAACCTGAGAGTAGTTTGGCAACAAAAATAAAGCATGTTTGGTGCCTTAGAGCTTTGCAGAAATCCACATCATGTTACAGATTATAGCCTCAAATTCTGTTGTGCTGGTCTTCAGTAAGCTGATGTGACTTTCAAGATAGGAAGCTGAGTGAAAACGATGGGTAGTAACAGTGTTTAACTATTTCTTGGGGTGTAATCTGGATTCTTTGATCAGTTCCAAGCTACTTGTGTAATCGAAACACACGTAATAATTTGTTAGCTAAATCAATCATTTGGATGTTCTCATTGAACATTTCGTTGAAAAGACTGGTGTTTTGATGAAGTGTAGATGAAGAATTGGGATAAATTTTCTAATGGGTTGGGAAAATATAATAGAGTTAAAGAGTTTTTAGACTGATTTATTTTCCAAAAAAATCCATGTTGTGCATTAGATTGTTATAGTCAAAAATCCTGAATTTGTTTTAAGCCATAGTTTTCTTGATTTTTTATTTTTGGTTGGCTACAGAAAAATTGTTTTTCCATTAATAAACACAGTACACTTTCACTTGAAGATGAGCCTTAGCCCATTTTCTTCTCAATTAAATGCCTATGTCAGAGGCTTGTGGGTTTCTTTATTGCCTACCTAATGTTTCTTAGAGCCACAATTATACAGAGCAAAGGTAACATTCAATTGCCTGCTAAATCAATCACACAACCAGAGGTTTTATTGCCTATGAATATTTAAAAGTGATATGCTAGATCCCATTCCTAATTTCAGAGTGTGAGATTGCATTCACATAAGTAATACCTTATCACCATCCCTTGAAAAGGCATCCTTCACTCTGGATAATCACATGGCACTATATTTTCTACTCACAGTCATGGCTTGAAAGATGGTAAGCAAACTAGGAAAGAGCTCCCCAAATCATCTAATTTTGCAACTCACTACAGAGGAACCAAGCCATAGAAGATGTGTTAGTGGTACAGCAGCATGCATGATAATAGCGATAATAGTGTGATGGTTACAATGGCCCACCTGCTCTAAGGGCCCCGCATGCATCTTCTCATTCATTCTCACAGTAACCTTGCGGTATAACGTCTTGCACGTACCCATTTTACAGATGTGAAAGGGGATCAAATGCCCCAGAGCCAGTAAGAAGTTATCGAGCATTTAGAGCCAAGGTTCTTTGTGCTTGAGCTCGTGCCTATGACCACTGCACCACATGACCTCCTATCTCAGTGATTCTTTCCTTATATTAAACTGAAAGCTGCCTGGTAAGAATTGAATATTACAATTAACGAGTGTCCCAGTTTCTAAGGAATGCTTACAACATAAGCTTAAAAGTATTAGCATGACTAATTAAAATAAAGCATTTTAGAATCTTAAATATTAAAATCACATATTTAGAGTCTAAAGTCTTCACCAGTTTTCTTGTATTTTTAATTAAAGTTTATTGGGGTGACAATTGTTAGTAAAGTTACACAGGTTTCAAGTGTACAATTCTGTAATACTTCATCTATATATCACATTGTGTGTTCACCACCCAGAGTCAGTTCTCCTTCCATCACCATATATTTGATCCCTTTTACCCTCATCTACCACCCCCTCCCCCCTTACCCTCTGGTAACCACTAAACTGCTGTCTGTGTGTATGAGTTTTTGTTTCTTTGTTTCTTTGTCTTGTTCCTTTGTTGCTTTCAGTTCTATATACCACATACCAGTGAAATCATATAGTTATCTATTTTTTCTGTTTGACTTATTTCAAAGGCACGGTGGAGGTTCCTCAAAAATTAAGAATAGAATTACCATATGACCCAGCAATTTTTCTCCTGGGCATCTATCCAGAAAATCTGAAAACATTTATCCATAAACATATATGTGCACTGATGTTCACTGCAGCATTATTCACAGTGGCCAAGACATGGAAACAACCAAAGTGTCCTTCAGTAGATGATTGGATAAACAAGATGCGGTATATATACACATGGAATACTACTCTGCCATAAGAAAAGATGAAATACTGCCATTTGCGACAACATGGTTGGGTCTTGAGATTATTATGCTGAGCGAAATAAGTCAGAGCAGATTTCTTGATTAGTGATTATCTCTTCTTTATTGTGTATTATTAATGCCCCCGTATCTGTCTTTTTCATAGCCATCTGTAAGGTCTTTCATCTGACCTTAAAAGTAGACAGAGTGAAAGAGAAGAGGCAAAATCTAAATTGGTTAATTCTACTTTAGTAGTAACATGATGACAGGCAGCTTAAGGGACCCATTAATTGTTTCAGGCATTTGTGACTTTGTTCACTCAGTGTCACATCTCCCTTAGCACGGATAGACCAAATAAACAAATACTGATTGAAGGAAATCTATAGAGTAATTCAGGAAAATAAGTGCCAATATATCAATTGTGAGGTCAAAATTTTATTGGAAAGCCCTTTGTCTAATAAAATAATATGCTTTATGAGTCTGTCAATATGTTACTTCTTAGAAAGTATCAATCTGTAATAACAGTAAACATAGCTACTGTTTATTGAGTACAGTTTTGTGTCAGTCCTTCTGCTAGGAAATTATAGGCAGTATAATCTTCACATTAGTTTTCTGAGGTAAATTTGATTAGCTCACTTCCCAGATGTTGAAATGTGGCTGACTTCCATTCCCAGGGATGAGGCAGATGACATATTCTAAGCTGCCCTCTGCAGAACACCAGGATGCTGGGAAATTTCCAACAAATATACTTTTAAATGTTTGCTCTCTTGCAGGGAAGTATGAATAAACTTTTAAAGGTCAAGCCAAAAAAAAAGAAAGACAAAAAATGAATGAAACTGAAGCCATAGCAGTTGTGTCACTATAAGCAGTGCCCCTTGCAGTGCCCTGGTATTAAAAGCTAATCCTAGCACTAGATTTTGGGTGAATGAAGCCAGTTGATAGAAGAGAGATCTGAGAGCGCTTCAGGCTCAAGCAAATTTGGGGGAGCCAAACAAACAGTCTCCATATGACGGATAGGGAATATTCTGTCTGCAGAGGGCACCAGTATAAAAATAGGTCCGTGTCTCTTACTGCTCTGAGTATTAAAGCAATAGTAAGAATAATTATAATAATCTCATCTGAAAACATGTAACCATAGGCCTATTCTTGTGAGGGTCTCTATTTGAATGGATATTACCAAAAAGGGTCAAGGAATCCCCAAGAGAAGAGGTTAAGTTAAAGTAGCTTCACGTTGATAGCACCCTAGTACTGGTCAGAATCAAACCTAAATCCTTTAGAAAGAAAAAGTGCCTTTAGTATTCTCTCAGATTAAATTCAGTGAAATTCGATCTCACCATAAAAAAACCCCACAAGCACAAGAAACCAAGCCATCCTGAAGCAAAGTCATCACCTATAACACTGAGTGACTTAGACCACCTCCTGTATAATTTCAGATATTAAAAGTGCCAGATGACTAATATAAAATAAGTAGGTAAAATGCTATAGAAAGAAATGATACTGAAAATTGAATAAACAAACACTGAAAGTTGGTGAGGAAGATTTGTAAAAGATGAAACTAATACTGCTGAAGTTAAAAAAATAATGGATATGTTTAATGTATATTCAAGAGTTGAAAAAAAATGGAGTTAAGAGAAAATTGAAAGATAACATATAGAACGTGGTACCAGAAACTAAGGAGGTTGACAATATGGACAGGAAGGCAAAAGATATTGGGGTAGATTACAGATGTCTGACTTACATCTAATAGGAGGTTCTGAAAGAAGAGAATAAAGAAAATGGATATGCAGGAATACATGAAGGATATGGAAGAAAAATTCCCAGAGCCGGTGACACAATCTGCTTCACTAGGAAGCACAGTATGTAACATGCAGAGCAAATAAATGGAAATCTGCTCTTAGACATATCACAGTGAAACTGCAGAATTCCAAAGACAAAGGTAACTTAGCAACCAGAGAGATGAGACAAATAACCTATGAAGGAATGTAACTTAGACTGACATTAGACTTCTGAACTATAGCCAAAAAACAGTGGGAATATTTTCATGTTGAGAAAAAAAATTACCATCTGCCTAGAATTCTGAACTTAGCAAAATTTCATATTAAGAACAAGGGTGAATTAGACATATTCAGAGAAACAGAAACCAAGATTTTACCCCAGCTGACCCTTTCTAAAAGAAAGTACATTAATACCTTGGTTTGCGAGCATAATTTGTTCCAGAAACAAACTACTCGTATTGCAAGACATCACTCGTTTACCATGTTAAAATGTATTAGAAATGTTTGCTCGTCTTGCAGATCACTCGCAAACCATGTTACTCACAATCCAAGGTTTTATTGTAATTCTAAAAGGAATGTCTGAGATGCTCTGATAAGAGACACGAGGGAGATGATTCTCTCAGCCATGTGAAGATACAGCAAGGAGGGCGTTTGCAAACCAGAAAAAGGGCTCCCACCAGACACTGAATCTATGAACACCTTGACCTTGAACTTCTTAGCCTCCAGAACTATGAGAAATATGTGTGTGCTATATAAGCCACCTAGTCTGTGTTGTTTTGTTATAGCATCCCAAGCTGATAAAGACAGGCTGAAAAATAGACTTTTTACCACCATTTGACAAAAATTGTACAACAGGGAAAGCCCCATTACAACCTGACTTAACATATAAGAAAAAATTCTAAGGCAATTTAGGCAAATTGGATCCAGTTGTATATAAAACAGTTTTTAAGCTTGATCTTTTTTCTTTCTATATCCACTCCTTTTGATATTTTATGCAGTGTCATCACTTTCAGTGTCTTTCACATGCAAGTGATTCTCAACATATTATCTCTAAGACAGACCTCTGCCCTAAACTCTAGGTCCATGTATCCACCCTTCTGTGCTACATCTCTGTTTGGGTATCTCATACACAATTGAAACTTAACATACTCAGATTTGAGCTCCTATCAAGCCTACCCAACACAGTGATCTTCATCCTTGTTCATGGCAACACATTCTTTATTTTCTCAGGCCAGAAACCCTAAAGTAATCTTGGGCTCTTCTCTTCACCAACCTCTCTCCTGTGGATATGAAAGATAGTCTCAGCAGATCTAAATGTGGTCTGGCAGACAATACGGGGTATATAAGCTCCCCATATTTTTCCTTCTGAACCAAGTTCTTTTAACTTGCATCACACTCAGTCCACTTTTAAAGTTGTGTATAAAATATATATACTCGTGTATAAAATATGTATATTTTATATACTCATGTATAAAATATATATTTTATATACTCGTGTATAAAATATATATATATACACATATATATATATGTATATATATATAACTTGACCTCTATTAATAGGCTGTCATCATAAAGAGGTGATATGAAACCTATATTCCAGATGATTACAGAGCCAAATATATATGAAACATGCTGTCTCTTCATCTGTTTTACTGCTAAGGTATAAGTGTAACTTTTAGCAAAAATATTAAGCCTATGTGTTAAATTACTGATCAGATTAGTCTCATGGTCTAAGATTTTTTGATGCCTAATATTAATGAGATGTATATAAACAATGTTAACTATTTAAAGAGTAAAATGTTATAAGCTACTGAGTTTTCTCTAAAATGGTAGAGTTGGTGAATTTAGAATCAGCTAAGTCTAATATTTAACTTCCCTCTTGGCATATAAAATCCTTAAAATAATTTTTACCTGTTTTCTTCCTAAGCTGTCTATATTTAAAATGAAGAGCCTGGTACTTAGAAAAGTAGTGTCTACTGGCTGGATTCATTTGCTCAACCCCCACTCATGCCTTCACTCATTAATCGTAGATGCCTTGTTCAGTGGCTGGAGGGGCAACGGTGAGATTCAATTGCGGGAAAGGAGGAAGTGGGTAGGGGTGAAGTAGAGGGAGGAAGTACAAATTATTCTTCAAGGTGTTTGATGGCAAGATATGGTAGCTATGCGACGTGATGAAGGTGACAGTTAAAACTATGGTAATCATTTTGCAAGTTATAAATGTATCAGATCTACACATTGTACACCTTTAACATACACAATGTTATGTGTCAATTATATCTCAATAAAGCTGGAAAAACTAGTTAGCGTGTCTTCGGAAATCAGTGTTAAAAAATGTTTGGTGATGAAAAAATAAGAGAAGGACCTGTAACTTGACTAATAGGATAGAAACGATGTTTTATTGACTTTCAGGGCAGTGAAAATTTGAGCATGAGTGTAATCTGAGGGAAGATCCACTAGAGATACATACTTAATATGTAAGACCGAGGTCGTACAGGAGAAGAGATATAAGCAAAAACAGAAGGATGGATGGACTTGGGAAGTGGAAAAGAGAATTGAGATAACACAATGTTATTTTAAGGCAAAAACTAGTAAGGTTGAGAAACCTCACTCATGAAAGACCCCATGCCTGAGAGGGCGCTACATCTTTTTTTTTCAATTCTGTAGGGTCTGTTGGTGGCATTAGAAGTGGGGATGGGAGAATAGAGAATTGGTGCCTTTGAGGAAGTGAGTGTGGAAAGCATTTCGAACCGGAGCTCTTATGTTGTACATAGATCTACTGAAAATAAGCAAAAGTGTTAGCGAACAATAATAGACTCAGTAATAGTCAGTAAAATGGTTTGCAGTGGAAACAGTTATGTGAATTTCTCCCACAGTTTTCTGCCAGACAATAATTTTATTCACAACCACATACATACAGACACATGGGCAATCAAAACAAAAGGGACCCTTATGTCCATTATCTTCAGTTAGTATTTCCAGGTATCTTTGATCATATCCTGCAATCGCTAAGAGAATGGTCTTTGGAGTCTTCTGAGTATATTCATATTTGGAAGTCATTCATTTGGTATTCATTTTTTCCTCTTCCAGTATGTCACCGTGTCCTGTTGCCTCCAATTTGAATTTCATGTGTTTTTTTTTAAATTTATTTCTCTAACTTACCGATTTAGTTTGGATTCTTATTTCAACCATATGGTTATTGGCCATTTTCTCCAAGTTATTGTAATCACAATCAGCTACTTAATTTTCAGGGCTGAGTGCAAGAAGAAAATGTAGACTGCTGGCTCAAAAATTAAGAATTTCAAGACAGCGACAGGGAACACTAAACAAAGCATGCAATAGCATATGACCGCTCAGGTTGCATGCCCATCATGCCAGCCCTGATTGGCATTTTATATACTTGGTTCATTTTGCAACTATTATTATAAATTGCTTTTGAAATTGTTCAGGAGTTCCAGAACTTAGACTCATTTCTAACAGCACATCATTATTTAATTTAAAGAGATTCCACTGGGGATTATCAACAATGATAAACACTTTACTATTTTGAAAGATAGAATTTTTTATCTAATTCTTAGAGCGTCAATAATGGATTAGTGTCTAGGATTACATTTTTCCATGTTTGGAATTTGCTGTTTGAATTTGTTCTTTCCTGACAGTGGAAGAGAAGGATTTGGGATATCTTGAATCTTGACTTTCCTAGGTTAAATGCTCTGTGATAAAACTGTTATCTTTATATAAAAATGTCTCTGCAAGCAGATAGTTATGCCAAACATCTGTGTTCAAGGTGACTTCTTTTTTGAGCTGAGTAGTGGACTATGCAACTTGCTCTCATAATAATTTTAATTGAATAATTGGACAAGAGTGATTACACCTTAAAGGGAAAAAAAGTCACCTGCTTGATATTTGCACACAGTAATAAACCCAGTAGTCCAGCCCTCTTTAATGTAAGAAAAATAAGAGAGTATATGCTTTTTATTTTTTAAATGAGAAAATAAGTTTTATCCTCTATTTGCTATATCTTCTTTTGTTATCTGAGAAGGGTATCTTTCTTTTCCTACTATCACTTATGTGAGTTACCTTGATTCTTTCTTTAATAATATTTTCACATCTTCTATTGTATTTTCAGTTTAATTTTCTATTTTATAGATACCGAAACTGAAGTATTATGTAATCGTCATAAGAAAAAGGGCGATGGTAAATGCATTCCATTCTTATTTTTAATCACCTAGGATCATGGAGATTTATTTATATTTTTAATTTTATAAGTAATAATTCTAATATTATCTTTAAATATAATTTCTCCTACTTCAATAAATAATGTCCCTAGGGCCATTTGCATTGACATTACTGGAATGTTTTATAAGGCAATAGTTATAATTTTCTTGTCTGAATGTATACCACATGTAGCATATTGGCTTTTTTCTGGTTCAGACACAAAGAGACAAACCAACGCACATAGACCACACATATGTTTGTGTATATGTATGTGTATATATTTGTATGTATGTGTGTGTGTATATATATATATATTCTTTATAATACCTAATTAATATTTAAGTTTATATATTTACTCTAGACTGATGTGTTTTGCTTTGGGAGAACATTAAAATATTAACAATTATGAATACGTCCATTTAGGTGTATCTTGTCCTTAAAGTTTTATAATTTGATGGTTGAACTCTTTCCTCTGAAGTTGGAATAGAAAAAGAGGGAGTTAATCTGTAAATGAGAAACATCTGATATTAAGGCCTAAAAACGAATCAGTTATAAAATAAACTAATTTGGATTGGTAAATTAGAATTTAGGAATGAATTTTTAGATAGAGGTTTTTAAAAAAACATTTATTATTTATGTACAGTTTCACTTACATTCCTATAGTTTTTCTCTGTTTTAATGGAACTTCTATATAACTTACATATGATCCACTATACTTTACAACTAATATTTAATTCCTGTAACGTAAAATGCTATTCTCAAGGTAAATGTTCATCTGTCTTGTCCTTCATCCTTTATCACTCTAGGCTCTTTTTAAAACTGATTTTCTTTTCAAGCCACTTCATAGATTCTTGGGGTTGAATGATCAAAACTGTTCTTCAGTATTCAGGCAAGTCTGCACTAAAATTACTTGTCCATTATTTAAAAAGAAAGAAATGGGAGCGGGAACATTAAAGAATGTTTCTTTGCAGTGTGTTCTAGTATCTCAGAGCAATCCATGTATGCGATGAGGATTGGAGACACTTTCCAAGTTAATCAAGCTGTTTTTTAAGCCACAGAATATATGTATTCATTCAGACGTTTCCGTTAAAAGTATCAAATAAAATTGGAGAATTGCTTTTTACTGCTCTGCCTTACCAAGTTTCATATTGTTTTCTGATCTGCATTGAGAAATGGCCAATTTAATAGTACTCTGTCCTTCTTTTTTTTTTCTTTTGAGCCTCAACACTTGCATTTCACTATCTGTTATTTAATTCTTATGTAAGGCTTCGTTTCTTTTAAACTTCACTCTTGATAATTCTTTTCAAATCTGGGTAATCATCAAAATTACACAGATGGAAGGGTATAAGAATGTTACATATTCCCTTCTACCTCCCTTTGAATTTCTTATTTTGTAGAATTGGATTGCACCTGGAAAATATATTTTAAAACGTTCCCCTAGATTCTAATGATTATTCAGGTTTGGGAACTCTGACCTCAACCTTGACCTGAGAGTGAATTGAATAAGGCAGTGCACCTTGCTAATGTGCGTGTTTCAGATTCATTCCTAATGTAGACCATTCATTATTCATGTCCATCCACGGCTCATTAGTGCTGAGTGATCTCTTTATTCTAGAGATGAGGCTGATTTTCAATTCCTGAACAGTTAAACCAAGCAGGGGAAAAAGTGGTTCTCTTTCAAGGCCACACACAGTTCCCTGCTGGAGCAGAATGAGCACTTTCTAGGAAACCGCAGCAAACTTTTGATGGCATAGAAACCTTTGATGTGCCCCCATCTGCTACCTCTCTCTCCTGGACCATAATCCAGGGGTCGGCAAACTGTTGCTCGTGAGCCACATGCGGCTCTTCAGGTACGTTCCGTCTCAAAAGTTTGCCGACCCCTGGAAGAGCCAATCTTGCCCCTCACAACAATTTAAAAATTATTCGAGAGCCATAAATATATTTTTTACATAATCAGCATTATGTGGATAATATCCTTTAAAAATGTTATAAATGAAACTATGATAGTTTTATTTTCGTTTTCAATTTTACTTCAGAGCCACATGTACGTACCCAAAGAGCCGCATGTGGCTTGCGAGCCGCAGTTTGCCGACCTCTGGCGGCTCTTCCGTCTCAGAAGTTTGCCGACCCCTGATCTAGCTAGAAGAGATGTTCCCTGTGGGACTAGTTTGCAAGACACTAAGCTGTCCTGCATGGCTGCAGGAGACATCATCCTCAACTTATCCTCAGCTATATCCGACTTACAACAAATAGTGCAACAACCATACAGGTGAAGGCCCACCACCTGAGACCTGGTCGCTTCTCTCGCACTCCAAAAAGCTCCAGAAACATGGCTTTCATCCACAGATGATGAGAAGATCCCGCTGTAGGGATGAGAGAGAACAGAGAGGAAGTTAGGAAACAGTTTATGCCTATTTCAGCCAGCTTAATATTTCAGAAGGGCATTCAGTGACTGAAGACCCTGGTCTCTGACAAGGAACTGAGCATACTGTACCACTGTGCCAGTGTTTATCTGTTCCCCATGCTCACATCAACACACACAAGTCTTCCTTTTGCACTCCCCGCCTACTGCTCAAGAACTGCACAACATGTTTGGCAAGCCAGAGGGAAAGCAGCTGTTCCCTGCATCTTGCCCTGCTGTTCAAGATGCGCATCCCAGCCAAATGAATCATACCAGAGCTCGAGAAAGACCCTGGCAGGAATCCCTCGCTACAAACCTGCAGCCTTGTCTAAGCTATGTGGAGAGCAAAAGGTTTAAAAACCTTGTAATTGTCATGCCTTAGGACAAAATGGTCCATCAGTTCACCGAGCTGGGCCTGAGGAGTTATTTCATGTAGTGCAGATAAGCGGGGTGACAGGAAACCCTCAATCTGCTCGTCTTGCACTTTGGCTTCTTCAGGACCATGGCGATCATTGGCACTACTAATGAAAAAGAAATACTATTCATCTTCATGCATAAGGAGAGGATGAAAGAGGATCGGTCATCCCAGACACCCCAGGAGAGAGGGGCCCTTTTCCTGTGTCTCAGATACCACTTCTAGTGGGAACCAATCTGAGTGTAATTTAAGCCCCCTGATGATTGGCCATAGAGGCCAGAGCATTTTATTTCAAGGGAGCCTGGAAACAGGCCTCAGACTGTTATGAGCCTATGTCGCAGTTAAAAGAATCCAGCAGAGACCTGTAACGTACATCAGAAAAGCACCATTTCGGGTCAGTGACGCTACATTTGAAACCACCTGACTTAAGACGGAAAGCAGTTTTTATTCGTAGTCAACACGAATGGCCATCCTTAGCTGCTCTGTAAAAGGGACCATCATGGATGTGCTCCCCACTCATCGTGTGAAGTCCGGTGTCATGTGTTTATCTTGAGAATCTGAATTCCTGAGTGGAGAGATTGACGAATACCAAGAGGTCTTCCATTCTGAGGTTTCTGTCACATTACTGTGTTGGCTGGAAATCTAAGGGTACCAAATGGCTAGTTCATTTACATAACAATGTCAAGTTGACACAACTACCTCTCCCTCACTAAAGGCCTTCTCAACTTGGGTAATTACCAGCACACCTCAGCCTGGAAGCGCCAGCTAATTTTTCTAACTGGGACACCTTGCCTTGCCTCTGCATACACTTCCATTTGGGGAGAGTCACTGTATTTGTGGCTTTCTGGGACAACAACAGAAGGAATTACCAGAAATCAGGTCGGTTTCTCAGTGGCTACGTTCCTACTTTTGTTACTGACCTCCATTCATTGCTTTATTCTACCATTTGATTTTACCACAAGATTGGACTTATACAGACTCTATATGTTACTTAAACATGTGGTCTCTATCCTGATCCAACTTACTCCTAGGCTGTGATTCTGTCTCACTATTCTGTATCAGGAGAACTTTTAAGGAATACTTTCGTTACTTACAATATCAAAAATTACTCATTGTCTAAATTTTAAATTTTCACATATGAGCACATGTGTAATCAGAGAGCACCTCGCCACGGGGCCAGAGGAATTTTACTAACCAGCGGTGCCTCTGAAGTTACCTTGAGAAGGCTGGAATAAGGTGAACGCTGTACATTCCTTCTAGCTTTACTGTATTATACTTCCATCACTTTCTTTTGGAAGCTGCAGTAATGCATTGGCTTGCTCCTGTCAGGGCAGAAGACCAATTTCATTCGTCCACCCATGAAGATGAATACATGCAGCAAAAATCCAGAAGTGTCTTTGATATAGTACCATACAGCTCATTGGCCATTCTCTCCATGCTGTATTTGAAAATGATGGCTGTCTGATGTCAAGTTCCATCGATAAAGTCATTCCCAAACATTACTTCAAGCATGCTTTCCTCAGAGGTCACAGAAGAACTTCAGTGACCTGCCAAGAGCTAAAACAGATGAAGTTCTGACAATGACACCAGTGATTTTAACACATATAATCTTTTCCTATAAAGGAAATGATAGCAAGCCCCCAGGCATGTGGTTTTGTTGTTTTTCCACCCAGTGAGTTTAAACCAAATGACGTTACCAAAAATAAATCTAGAGGGCCCTTGTAAATGACGTAACATTCTTCCTTTTATATTTAAAGAATACATATACTAACACATATGCACACCTATGTAATTATTTATAGCCTACATCTCTCTCAAGTACATTAGCATGTGACACAAAAGCCAACGTGCTCCCCACAAAAATTATATCTAAAGTGGCTTAAAACAACACAGTTTTTTTATTTGGTCTTTCTTGTCTAAGGAATATTGTGTGGGGCCTATTTTCATTAGGAAAAAGTAGGACAGACTAATTTGAAAACAAAAATTAAGCAACAAAATGAAGCTTTTGTTGGTTGCTGGGATGGTGAGCAGTCCTTCCTGCTATAAATTACTTGTACCTTCTTCCCCCTCTGCTTATTTTAATCTCTGTTTAATTCACTTCACAAAATATTAGCTTGATTCTTCTTGAAAAGAATTTCCTCAGCTTGCTCGAAACATGTCTCACCATCTAGGAAGGATGTATGGAACCCTGTGGAGATCTATTGTTTTCCTTCTACAATACAAATCATGAAAAATGAACTGTTTATCTCTCGTCAAGCCCAAAGAGGTCTGAGTCTACAGCCGGGCTCAAGATGGTCCCTCCAATTTCAGCTTCTTTGAAGGTGTCCTCCTGCCAATGCAAAACACCCAAAAGTTGGGCGTACACCTGTTTCTGAGACAATCAAACATTCTTTTTTGGTCCTTAAACAATTCCCGACATTTTCATAGTATCGTATCCTCAGAGACCTTCCAGTTATGCTTCAGAAATTCTAATTGGTTGTTCACTGAAATTATCTGCCATTAGACAAAGGGTTCCATTTGACAGCAGCAATAGGCCACATGTGAAATGTCCATGGATGGATATGAAATGTGCTATTTGCTGGCTGTGGTAGAAGATGCAGGCACCGACGTTATCTTTATAAACCTTCTAATCATGCCATACAACTATAATTCTCAGTGTTTCAAAGACATTTCCTAGGTCCTTCATGATCTCTTCATGCTTTCCATAAACCATTTACAATCTTTCCCTAGACCGAATTCTAGCTGTTTCTTATACTCTGCCTCTACCTCAGTTTACCAGCTGCTAAGTTCATGGTTGGCTGCATATGTAGTTTGAACCAGACAGGTCACAAACATAAAATGGTTTTGCTTCAAGTAGATGGTGGATTCATATTTCTTTCTGGCATCCTGAATACATTCCATTGCTTTCCAGTGTTAAAAAGTTAAATCCAGTTTAATTCAGCTTAAAATTTCATTCTCATATTCAGTTTAATGTCTTCTCCTGTTTCCAGCTCTACCTTAAGCCATAGCCTAGATGACTTGCACTAGAAGGGAAGGTATTTCTTCCCTACACCTATACTTCTTTTACTTACCACCTAGGTCATATTATTCTCCATTGGCCTGCCAAATAGGAATGAAGGAAAAAATCCTATTAACTAGCATTTTTTAAGGTGTTCAAGTATTTTATGTAGCAAGGACTCAAAACATTGGCTTTATTTGGGTTGCAAGTCTGGTCTCTTTAAGAGGTCTCACGGAAGCTGTTCTGACCACCCATTTCTTTCATGAGAAAAACCTTCTCTGTAAAACTATCTTCAAGCCTTTTTATCCTGGAGTATCTTGCTGTACAAGCAAGATAAACATGGCTGCCATCTTCAGTGTCCACTTGACCTATGGAAACATTTTTGCCACACCAAGCATTGGGAAATGCAGGCTGCCCCTTCTCTTCACTATGCCATCATTTCCAGTTCTTTTTTTAACCACTAAGTAGGCACAGAAAGCAAATAAAGCGTTCAGCTGAATAAGCAGAATCCAAGCTGGTAATGAGATGTCATCGCCCATGGATCTTGGACTCCCTGACTGTATGGTTGATGGAGTCTTGGCACTCCCCTTACTTGCTTGGGGCAGAAACATTGAAGTACTACCTTTCATTTGTCCGTGAGGAGTAAGCAGATGAGGCCATCCTGCTCTCTTCCTGGACCATGGATTCAGCTCAACTTTGTTTCTCTCCCCAATCTTCAGAGAGTTTTAGAACAAGCGGAGTTGGTGGAGTAATGAAGGAAAGCCAGTTTTCCAAGCTCTTTTGTAAACTGCTTTGAGAAAAGTCTTGTCATTTCCATCTTTTAGAATGGGAGGAACTTCATACTTACAGCTTTCAGTTGAAGACTAGAGCCCAAATTCTAAGATAACAGATAAAGTCCAGTGTAATTCATGACCATAATTGGAGCTTCAGAATAGCTCCTATATTAAAAAAGAGTTAGGATAGGAGGAAACAGCTAATCAAAAATGTTCTCAACCCCACCAACCTAATTCAGTCAAATTGAGTATTCTCATTTCTTGGTACTTGAACAAAGTAAAACCTCTTAGAAGGTGACAAAGAAAAACAAAAAGTAGTTGCACCAGTTGCTCGGCCCACTGAACTCAAGATTCCAGAACACACAACTCCTTGGTCAGGACTGTCTGTCTGTGCAGTGAGGTGTGGCTGTCAAATAGCACAGATCAGTGGCCTCTTGTGGATTTCCATGTTAGTTTCCGAAGAGCCACGTGAGTGGCATTTGGTTATAGCATATTTCTTAGAGGACTACCATGCCTAGCCATTTTTCATGAGGAAGCGAAATAAGTGAGACAGAAAAAAGTCAAGAACCATACATTTCACTGATAGGTGGGATATAAAACTAAAAACAACAAAGGGACAAGACAAACAAAGAAACAAAAACTCATAGACAGATAATAGTTTAATGGTTGCCAGAGGGTAAGGGGGGAAGGTGTGGTAGATGAGGGTAAAGGGGGTCAAATATATGGGGATGGAAGGAGAACTGACTCTGGGTGGTCAACACACAATGTGATATATAGATGATGTATTACAGAAATGTACACTTGAAACCTATATAATTTTATTAACCAATGTCACCCCCAATAATCTTTAATTTAAAAAAATACTCCTTATTGCTCAACCTGGTGCCAAGTAGCGGCATTCAAGTTGAGGTCAGTTAATTCTCTCTTCCAGTGAAAACTTCAAGAATTTGTAGTTGCTTTCCTTTATTTGCATCAGAATTTGGGACACAGTTTTCTTTAGTTCATCTACTAAGATCACTCAAGGAAATGAGGCTTAATTTTAACATTGGCTAAAATGTTTAATTACATAGGGAAAATAAAATAAAATGGTGCTGGAAATCAAAACATTGTACATTTCCACATCTCACCAACCAGTATTTATAAACAAACAAAAATAAATAAACAAGTGTATCTCTCACTACAGCATGAACATAATCTATTTTTTAAGCAATCAATTTCACATCTGCTCTTCTTATTTCCTAGGAATATTAATGAATAGACTTCCAAACACTTCTAGGTAATTTGTCTTCACAAAGATCCTGAAGTTTTCTTTGTAAATTGAAGCAGAACAGTCAAGAATAGAAATTTTAAAGAAAATCCACACTCCAGTATTGTAATAGCTATGTGTGATGTCAGATGGGTAATAGACTTGGTGTGTTATCACTTTGTGAGGACTGTAAATGTCTAATCATTTTGTTTTGTACACCTGAATCTAATAATAAAAAAAGAAAAACAAAGAAAATCCACATCCTAGACTTCTGAGAAGCCAAATATCTCTCAAAAGCCCAACTCACTAACATCAATCAATCAATCAATCAATCAAAGAATCCTTTTTTGACTTAGGGCCAATGAATGAAAGGATAAATTTTACAATGTTAAACCTGGATCTATTGAGAAATTTAGAAAGAAAAACAGAGCTCCCAGATGCCTGGGACACAGTGGGCAACCAAAGAATATTTATTACATCATTGGGTAAAAACAAAGATTGGTGAAAGATGCTAAGAAGTCCAAGCACATCCTTTGCACACTCACGCTTTCCACTCCACGAGACTCCTGTCACTCTTGCACCCTCTACTGGGGAGTCCACAGCAGAGCGATGACTGATGAAAACCTCCTTTTAAGGCTTTCACACAGCTGGTCCCCCACGGTCATATCTCAGGCATCCAAATTCTCTTTTCCTCCTTTTCTACCAAAAAATAGCAAATACAATAAAAATGATAACACACACTCATAAAAGAAGAAACAAAGAAAATAATGACAGTGTTTCTCCCATTCCTACTTCTAGATCCCACAAATATTGGGAAAGAAGTTAATTTTATAGCTTTAAACTAACTCGTGTTACAATGTAAATGAACTTTCTCAGGACTGTGTCTTTATTTTAGTAAATGTTTTTGTAATCTATGTATTCTGGTTTGGTTACAATCATCCTGTAGTGAGATACCATGTTTATAGTTTAAGTCTTCAAATTATGATGTGCTTAATAAGTATTTGCTGCTGGCTAGAAAGCTTCACTGTAAGGGAAATATACCTTTATAATAATTTTCTCAGAAAGTCCTATTTTAAAAGTGAAAACACCCACATTTCTCATTCATTTGCAATCATGAGCTTACCTGTCACCTCTTCAATGAAACAAAAATTATTAATAAAATTAAGTATAGTAATACCATGTAGCTCCTTTAATGAATGATGATTTGTAAAAAGTTACTGGATAATTTGTCTAGATTTTTCTCTATTTTTAAAACTGCATTTACATTTTAAATACATTTATTTTGGTTCAAATTGCCAATTTTTATTTCACATGAAAATTTTATTCTTCCACAGTTTCTTAGGCTGCTGTACTCTGATTTAAGTGTTTGTAATATTGGGGTTAATAAATCATTTTAAAAATAGTGTGAGGAACAGTTCACTGTGAAGATAACTTTCCATTGCCAAAAAATCATTAAACTTTTAATTTTCTATTGCAGAACACTTTGTGGGAATAATAATTTATTTTGACGTATGTTGATTTTTTTAATTTAGTTTTCTTTGAATTTTCTCTGAAAACCAAAGTAAAAGTTTTTTCATTATGTTTTTTCTTGGTAACTGTTGCTAGGATTCTGTTTTGTACGTTTATATTTTGTTGCTGATTGCCAGTCTTTTAATGTCTTTCTAATTCTCCTCATATATGCTGTTTCTGTCTAGCTATGATTCCTCTTACTGCTGAGCAGATTAGCTAAAGGCATGAAATAACATTTTAAAGTAACAGTTGAGCAGTACTTTGGAACAACAACAAAATTTCAATTATGGTTCAGGACTTCCTACCAACTCCATTCAGTGAGACAGCACAGGTCAAATGGGCAGAGAGTGCTAGAAAATACATAGGCCTGGCATCCTATCAGGGTCTGTCTAATAAGATGTTTCGAAATGGAAGGCAGCTTATGCCATGACTAATTCAAAGACCTCTGCAAACTTGGATTGACATCAGGTCTTTTTATTCCCTGAACTAATCAAAGAATCTGTGTAAACCAGCGTCTCCTGTTGAGTGCCAGGCCAGGCAAGGAACTGACCCACATGAGGTCAACTGCACCCTCATCTCTTAGGCCATTTCATTCTGTTCAACCTATTGTCTCTTATGAATAGATAAAATTCGATTTCTGAAAATAATTTTGAGACTAGATATTTGGTTTAATATTATGCTATATCATATCCTATTCAATTACATTAAAATTCTAAAGATGTGCACAAAAGGGTGAGATGATTTTGCCTTTAGCCAGATAAAAGATCAAATTTCAACAGTACCTGAGTAACCAATTACTACATGCTGTGATTGTGAAATTTTAGCATTAAATATCCATTCCTCTGGAGAAACTGGATAGGCTACAGACATTTTCTTCTACCATACAGAGGGCTCTCGTTATAGCTATGAGCAGTGTTATTTGAATTATTATGTGATGCAACTTCTAGTTGAAGTTTTGCCTGTAAAAATAAAAGGAAGAACTGACTCTGGGAGGTGAACACGCAATGTGATATATACATGATGCATTACAGCATTTTACACCTGAAACCTATGTAACTTTACTAACAACTGTCACCCCAATAAACTTTAAAAAAGAGGGGTATAGGTAGAATGCAAAGAAAGAAAAGCCTAGGACAGTCCCCTGAAGATTTCTGGTCCCCGTAGAGATACTGGGAATGTCCTCCCTATTCTGGCAACATCACGAGACTTCAGCCCTTTCCCCCTTGGTCCAGATGTCTTGAGCCTTATTTTTACTTGAGTAATGCTGTATTCCAACTTGACTTTATGAAAGAATAATGACATATCCAATATCTTTTAAGCTTAAGAGCCAACATTTATATTCTTTATGTAATATCTAATATTCTTTTTTAAAATTTTTTCTAAATTTATTGGGGTGACATTGGTTAGTAAAATCATATAGGTTGCAAGTGCACAATTCTGTAATACATCATCTATGTATTGCATTGTGTGTGGTGAACACACAATCTAATATTCTTTTTTTATTGAGGTTACATTGGTTTATAATATTATGTAAGTTTCAGGTTCTCAGCGTTATAATCCAATGCCTGTATACACTACATTGTGCTCACCACCAAAAGTCTAGTTTCCATTCGTCACCATACGATTGACCCCCTTTACCCATTTCACATTTCCTCCACTTCTTTTCCTCTCTGCTGACCACCAATCTGTCATCAGCCTCTGTGAGTTTTTTTGTTGTTATTTTGTTTGTTCATTTGTGTTTGTTTTTATATTCCACATGCGAGTGAAATCATATGCTATTTTTCATTTTCTGTCTGTCTCTTTTCACTTAACATAATAGCCTCAAGGTCCATTCATGTTGTCACAAATGCCAGGATTTTACAATTTTTATGGCTGGGTAGTATTTCATTGTGTGTATATGCCACTTCTTTATCCATTCATTAATCAAAGGACGCTTAGGTTTTTTCCATATGTTCGCTATTATAAATAATGCTGCAGTGAGCATAGAGGTGCATATATATTTTCAAATTAGTGTTTTGATTTCTTTGGATAAATACCCAGGAGTGCAATTACTGGATCATATGGTAGTTCTGTGTTGAATTTTTGGAGGAACCTCCATACTGTTTTCCGTAGTGGGTGTGCCAATTTACATTCCCACCAGCAGTGTGCGAGGGTTCCCTTTTCTCCACATTCCTCCTCCACACTTGTTTCTTGTCTTGTTGATGATAGCCATTCTAACAGGTGCGAGGTGACATCTCATTGTGGTTTTAATTTGCATTTCCTTGGAAAATTCGTGATGTCTAGCATCTTTTCATGTACTTGTGGGCCATTTCTATGTCTGCTTTGGAAAAATATTCAGATTCTCTGCTCATTTTTCAATGAGGTTGTTCGTTTTTGTTTTTGTGGTTTTTTTTATGTTGAGTTGTATGCTTTCTTTATACATTTCGGATATTAATCTCTCATCAGACATATAACACTTACAAATAGATCCTCTCATTTGGTAGGTTGCCTTTTTTATTTGTTGATGGTCTCCTTTGCTGTGCGGGAGCTTTTTAGTTTGTTACAGCCCCATGTGTTTGTTTTTATTTTGTTTCCCTTGCTGTTGGAGTCAAATCCTCCAAAACACCATGAAGACTGATGCCATAGAGCTTATTGCCTGTTTTCTTCTAAGCATTTTATGATTTCAGGTTTTATGTTGAAGCTTTTAATCCATTTTGAGTTCTTTTTGTGTATGGTCTAATGCTCTTATAAAAAGTAGGATCACTCTTAAACCCCAATCATGGTCCGAGGGAAGGATAATTCCATTTTACCAGATAATCATGCCTATATATTGTATAATAAGAAAAAATGCTTGAAATGATGCATAACTTAAGGAGTTCTAAAAAAGTTGCCTGTCCCATTCCTTACCTTTCTGATTACTCTTTTAAAGGTGAACAGACCCTTGACTGGAGACTCTGCAGTCTGTTCACCATGCTATTTATACTTGAAGAGTGTAAAGTTATTCTAATCAGACTTATAGTAACAATCAAGATTAATCGCAGCTATGTTAGGATTACTGATTATTTGTTCTACTTCAGCAGCACCACAAATCCAATTGTACAAGCAATTTCCATAATCCAAATTGTGAAAGAAAGGAGGGGGAGAAAAAGACCATGCAAAACTGGTTGAAATAGTATTCCAGTAAACCCTTAAGCAGATGGTTATCGAAAATTCCCTTTTTGAAACGGAGCTGATTCTGAACAGACTGCGTCTGTGTCTCATTGGTGGAAGTGGATTATCTGTCTCGAATTGGAGTGTGATGACGATGACCCTATTCTGAGTACACCAAATCTCTTGGACTATATAATGAGATCAGGAGGAACATTCGGCCTGAGAACCACAGATTGCATCAGCTGAGATGATTTCACTAATGCTTTTTTCCAGCCTCTTTCCTCGATGTACATAATATTTTGGTTTTGGCCGGCAGAGATTTCTGAGCCTGTAGTTCTGTGTGCTAATTCTTTTTTTCCTTATTCTGTATTTTTCTAAGTAGAGCTGAATGAGTGGCCGGAAGCTGCGAAACCTGTCTTACAAAAAGGTGATGGTGGAAGAGTCTAGACGATTTACTTTGCAGCAGGACTGCAGAAAAATAATGAGGAAACATTTAACTGAGTCATTCTTATTGCTTCCTTAGGCCGTGAGGAGGCAAAAGTTGCTTGAACAGAGTATCCAGTCTGCCCAGGAGATCGAAAAATCCTTACACTTAATTCAGGAGTCCCTTTCATCCATTGACAAGCAGTTGGCAGCTTATATTGCTGACAAAGTGGACGCGGCTCAAATGCCTCAGGAAGCCCAGGCAAGTAGAACTGGGAATGAGCTTCTGTTCATTTTCTGTTGTTGTTGTTGTTATCTGAACAAGACATTACTGAATTCCTAACTTAAAACTATATTTAATTAGTTGTGCAGGGGGTTATCTGATGGACTGATTTTACCATTTGGAGGTAAGAGGAGAAACAGATCTAGATTAGCACTCTCAGATTTATTTTTGAAAGTACGGAATGGACAAATTTGAAAAAGAGACACTCAAAGACAGGGGTACTGTCACCCTGACGCCTGTTATTTATCAATATTTTCAAGCTAGTATCCTTCTGCCAGAGGGAAGACATAGGAATGTAAATTGTAATGAAACTATTTCTAGTGGTACTATTAAAAATGCAGTCTCAGCCATTTTATTTAAATCAACTCATCTTTGGAATCTTGGCATCACAAGTCGTATGATCTCTATATTTTTCTACATTTAATTTGTTGCAAGTAGTTAATCACAAGAAATTCGAGACGCAAATTTGCATTTTATTACTAATAATCACACCATATATGCTCACATGCAGATCACGTTATAGGCAGGGTTTAGAATTCAACTCTATTCAATCCGAATTATAAAATGTGTTAAGCCAGTTATTTTAGAACAAGAGTTAAAATAGTGGTGAAAGGAAATCTAAGTTGACTTTTTACTGAGTGAATTTAGGCTATGTCTAAATTAATTTGTATCTTGGGAAGTATTTTCAAAATTCTGTATTTCTGCATTTAAATAACATTTAAATGTACATAAAGTATCATAGGTATTATTTTTTTAAATGTCTTTAGGATTTTCTGACAGTAAGGTAATACTGTTCCTTTCCCCATCGTATGTGTGTATTATGAACTCCATAACTAAGGATAACTCAGACCAATATACTGTGATGTGAGGAGCCTTAGAAGCTCATCTCCCCATCCCAAAGGCCCTCTCCCCACTAACTGCATAAAATATTGGATTTACAGGTCATGGTTATAGTGCAATTTCCGTACAGTGAATCACCATTAAATTTGTGCCCAGAGCGTTGGTGGACGTAAGAGCATGGGCTAGTTTACCATACTAAGTTTGGCCAAGAAACTCCCTGAGATTATGGGGCAGCATACAGGTAATTTCGATAGGCTTAAAAAGTCCAGAGCAGAGGGTTCCTCGTTGACCATTGTCATCGGGGATGAAGAAAGTGCAGTTTAGGGGAAATCTAGTAGTTTCTCACTGGGACAACAAATGTAAATGCTCTCTTAAATGAGGGATAATAGCAAACACACTTGAGGATTTTAACCTCGCCAGTATATGTGTTTCTTCAAACTTACAAAAGTCTAGTCAACTTCTGTGTCATGAACTTTTCGTAAGATTTCCCAATTTGAGTGATATAAATAATGTTATTGGCAGGCTTTAGAAAAAAAGCATGACAGGACTGAGAAATTGTTAGTCCGCTGAGAAAACCTACGTAATTATAAACTAAAGGAAGAATAAAACGGCTTCTTTTTTTTTTTTACCTAATGACGTGAATTTGGAGGAATGTTTGATTAAAGACTGATCATAACTTTCTGCATGGGATATAAAGAAAATTTCGAACAGTATACATATTAAATGTTAACATTAGCAATTTGTACTCTAAAATATATAAAAGTTACTTTTTGAGAACTGTAGAATAAAGCTGTGAGTAGCATATTTGAGATAAGCGAAAGTATAATTTTGTCTTAGGAAAAAATGGGAGCTTTTAGAGAAAAAAAATCTTGTTTAGTTGAAAAGGTTATAGTATGGGACCCTGAGTGTTTTCTTTCATTTAGGTATGAATGCAGGATTCTGTAAACATGAATATAACATACTAGTTTATAGTAACATAATATAAAGTATTTTGTTTGGTTTTCTTAAATAAAAAACTATAGCAAAAGTATTATTCACTATGGCAGTTTAAAATACTTGCAAATTACAGCATACAGGTAAATTAAGCAATTTCAAATCTACTTGAAAAAAGAGATTTTCGAGCACTAACAAGCTGAAATCCATTTTCTGTGCATTTCTGGTTGCACCTGTATTTTCAAGAGAGTTCTTGGCTTTGAACTCCCCAAATGGCAATATACTGGAAAGTGCAAACTACCCGAAAGCTATCAAAACATTCTTGTCCACAATTTTATTTTATGATGACAGCAAGTGACTTGTTTCTGGAACAGTTATCAAGTACTCAGATTTCCTTCAAGGACTTTTCCTGAAGCTCGATTTTAAACTCTTTTGTAAGAAACAAGTAGAGAGTAAAGCGGTTGTTTGTGAATTAAGAACTTAAACTTAAGCACGGTGTGTCAGACAAAGAACCCACAGAGAATACCACCAAAATGACATCTTTCTAAGTATGAATCATGGGATCTAATTGTCATGCTTCGTATTAATTAAAAAAAATGTGTTTCTTCCACTTTACATAAAAGTTCATTGCTAATTAAAAGATTAGCAGGCTTAGCTTTCCCTTTTCAGAAATTGAGAACTGGCTTTAATACATCACTGAGAACAAGGCAAAATGAATGGCATTACCGTATTTGACCATCTTAAATATGTGCTCAGATTTCCTGTCACAAACTGGCCACATATATTTGTGGATGTCTGACTCCACCGTGTGGCGTATTGGCAGTTTTGCTACTGAAGTGAAATCTGTTAATAGTGCCTTTTTCTGTCTTTTAAGATTGTCTGAAATTCTCAGATGTAAATAATTCTCAATATTAACAAAACGTATGCAATGCATAAAACTTTCTGACAGGTATGCTCTTATTATATATAAAAGTCGATGGAGATCAAAATACTTCCTTGCATTATATTTGCTTTTATAATTCTAGGGCAGGAATGAGCTTCCCACTGCTTCAGAGTGTTAATTGGTCAGTTATCTGCCATGATTAGAAAACGGTGTCTTTTGACTCATTTTACTGTGTTTTATTTAGTGACATAAGCTTGCAGGAGTACAGCTTAGCTTGTAAGGCAATAAAACTACATACTGCAAGAATATCAGAGCATATATTGACCTTAGTATTTTATTTCAAAAAGGGAGAAGGTGATGGCAGAAGAGTAAAAAGGGGATCATATATATGGTGATGGAAGAAGAACTGACTCTGGGTGGTGAACACACAAGCACTATATAGATGATGTATTATAAAAATGTACACTTGTAACCCATATAATTTTAGTAACCATTGTCATCCCAATACATAAAAAGAAAAAACAAACACTTAACCAAACCGAAATCTTAGATTGTATGACCACACTATCAACTACCCATTGTCAGCCCATTTAAAGAGAGATTTTTAATTAAAGTACAAAATCAAAATGGCATCTTATTGATTCAAATAGAGTAAAGCAAATGGGGAAAACTCTTCTAGTACAGAAATTTATCTTCTAGGTATAGAAATCAGAAACTTAAGAACTATTTCAAAGATAGTAGTATGATTAAAATATAAAAACTGTGAGTATTGTTTCGAAACAGTGTTACAGAATAAAATTATCAAATTGTATAAATGCAAAGAAACACACGGCATGAATATAGTTTACTCCTTCATTTTCCTGAAGAACATACTAAACAATAGAGATTTAGTTTTAGCACCCACGGTCTGGAAGCAAAAATCCATGTACCCAGGCTGTATGTATCCCAGGCCAACACTGTCAGAATCTCTGGGTGGACTCAGTCATTGGAATTTTTGGAAACTCTCCACAGTTATTCTAACATGTAGCCAAGGTTGAGAACAACTTTGGATAGTGTACTACTGGCAATGGCTGAATTGATTTAGTCTTCTTTTTTTTCACATCATACTTCTTACCACTCTTTGATAAAGATTCTCAACTATGACTGTGTCAAGATTTCAACAAGAGGGAGTCCCGATAGAAATCAAACTACTGGTGACTTTCTCTCCTATTTTGATGTTCCCCTTACTTTTATGACAAATGGGTGAAGGTAGAAAGCATAGCTGGCAACTCCTGCATGAACAAATTAATTTGGACAAACAGAATTTTCAAGATGGGTCTTTGAAGATAAACTCGGCTTGGTTTTCTTGTTCCCCCCCCCAATTCCACATATATTAATGTCCAATTAGCTTGGATGTGCCTCGAAATCATTGTAGGAGCTGTTGTAACTATGTCTAAATAGCTACTTAAATGTCTGTAGTTCTTACAGTTACAAAGATCCTTCAATCTGCACTTTTTTCCTTTTCTAGTAATTTCATATTTTGAACCTCCGATATGTAAGAGCAATCCCACATGGGTACTTGTTGAAATGCTCCAGATCGCTATGCGTTGATGATGTACATTTTATAGAGGACACATGATCCTGTTACTTAGATTACCAGGAGAAGGGGTGGGGCCGCCTAGTGGTGATTGCAGTAGCTACACTCTTCAGTTTCTTTTGTCTGGCAGATTCCTGATCCCATCTTTTTGCAATCTCATGTCCCACATAGTCGATTTATGTGTCTGAGCAAAGCAAAAAAATCGAACAATTTAGGAAACAAGCAAATTCTCATCGAAGGAGAGGATCTCCTAATCAAGATAGAAAAGTCCTGTATTTCACTCAACAAACTAGGAATTGGGGGTATTCCAGGTCCACTGCAGATCAGATTTCTTCCTTCCATCTTTTTTTCCTGCCATTGATAATGTGGCCAAAACTGAGCATCCGTTAATAGAAAAGAGGGCTCTTCTTTTGACTAAAGAAAAGCAGTTAATTTAAGCTGATTGCATAAGCCGTACATCAAAGTAATTCATAATGGCGGTCTTCCTTGTGTTCATTGAAGCTAAATCTTCTAACTCGCTTTAAATATATTTGACCATATTTAAAGGTATGCATTTCAAACTATCTAAATCATTGGCCTAAAAAGACTCAAATGCAGATTTTGGTCTATCAGACAAAGCTTATGATTTCATTATGGAATAAAAAAGACTTTTATAGTGTAAATAGGCACATTTGATTGCCAAATGACTCAGAACAATCTAACTTTACGGCCTACTTCACTGATTTATGAATTAGACAGTATAAACCCACATTGGGGAATTCATTCGGGATTCATGTGACAATGAAATAATTTAACCACAGAAGAAGAAAATGGAGAACGATTACAGAGATTTGGGTTCTAATAGTAAGCCCCACATAGCCGTGGCAGAAATATTTTCTTTTCGTTTTACTCAGCAATTTAGATATGATGGTAAACACAATGCAATTCATTTGAAATCTGTCCTAACATTGGAATGCTACCTCGGTGTGTTACTATATAGAACTGATTACACCCCGATTTTAAAGTGCCTGGTATTGTTGTTTTGACATGGTTAATAGTGTGGGAAGTAATCACAAGCAAGAGTTGCAGAAGATGCAAAAGGTTATAAACATGCCACACACCATTGACTGTACTTGGAAACACTGCACAGCATCATGTCCTCACAGGATGTATAATGATAAGGAAATGGGTGTCTTTCGTGTTCTGAACTCAAAAGTATACATCTTCTGTCTGCAATTACATTATAACATCCTCTTGTGAAAATCTCTGACAGAGAAGTTACGAATCTAAAATGGACACCCAGATGACACTTGTCATAGCACGCCCTGTTTTTTTTTTTCCTTTTAGCATTTATGACTATCTGAAACATTCTTATTTATTTTTTTGGTTAGTTTTTTGTTGTTTTTCCTGCCTACCTCCATTCCCTACACACCCCAGGTCAGTTACAAGAGAGCACACTGCCTAGCAGGTCCTCAGTAAAGATATGGCGAAGTGATTCAATTTCACCAAGATTTAGTCACTAAATATGTGCCAGGCAAATGTACCAGGAACTGTTAAAAAAAGAAAAGTGGACAAACCCAAAATGGGCTTTGCCGTCTTGCCATTTATAAAATAGCACAGAAAAGAAATGGAACAGGTGGGGGGAGATATAAAAGGGTAAAGGGGATCAAATACGTGGTGATGAAGGGAGGTTTGATTTTGGGTGGTGAACACACAATGCAATATACAGATGATGTATTACAGAATTGTACATCTGAAATCTATGGAATTTTATTAACCAGTTTCACCCCAGTAAATTTAATAAAATTTACTAAAAAAAAAAAATTAAAAAGAAAAATGAAAGTGAAAGATTTGCTGGCCAACCAAGTTTACCATAATCATCAAGAACTGTTTTTAAATGGAATTTAATATTATGACAACATTTTGTCATAGTGCTTTACAATGCTGCCAAGGCTTGGGACTTTAGAAACACTTCCAAAGCATTTTGTAGTACACAATAAGATTTTTCACATGAGGAGGAATGATTAATGGAGAGTACGTATTCCAGCCTTTCCATGTATTACATACTTTTCATGGACTGTGAGTGTGAATGGTGACTATTTACAAAGCATCCATATGATTTTATTTGATCATTACAACAATGTATATATATATATATATATATATATATATATATATATATATATTGTGTGTGTGTGTATTAAGAGAATATTTGAACAGCCTACATTAGTGATTGGGGGTGGGGATGGGGAGTTTCTTACTGCAAATGGACTCCCAAGATCATTTGGGACGATAGAAATGTTCTAAAAATTAAATTGTGGCGATGGTTGCACAACTCTAAATTGACTAAAATTCATTGAATTGTATGGTATGCAAATAGTACCTCAATAAAGCCCATTTTAAAAGGCACTATTTAATAGAGAAAATTTCGAACAGTATATTTAAAACATATTTTCCAGTTACCATCAGCGTTTTCACTCCACTGTTTTTATGCATAGGAAAGTGAAATGTGAGGAATTTTGTTAAATAACCTGGATTTAACTTACATGGTGGATATTTATCACTGAGAATACTTATGTTCACTATAAGATCTTACATAGTAATATCATAATGTTTCATTGTTCATATTTTAATACATTTAATGGATTTCATTTCTAAAGTATTTTTAAGGAAGCTGGCACTTTTACTCAGATCTGCTTTCTCCACTTTGATAATTAACTCTCTATCAAGCAAAAATTAACCTACAATGACTACAGGTCCCCAATATTTTTATGCAGTATTCCAAATTTTCCCCAAAGTTTTGTCTCTTCAATTATCTTACTTGAAAGGTAAAAAAGTAATAATTGCTTGAAAATGCATGTTTATAATGGGCTGCTGCCTTATCATCGCTATTATCATCATCATTGTTATAACTAAGAATAACATCAGTTCTCAGGTGTATTACAAGGAATAATAATTCCATACAATCTGTCATCAAGTTTCCTTCCAAAAATTTACATGTTGTATTAACCTTCTGGAGATGTATAATCAACCTTTTGTATTTCCCAAGTTTAAAAGTTTACCCCAAACTTAATAAACCACAGAAACTTGTTTTTGCAGAAATCTGTTTATATGCCATAGAACTCATGTGTCAAGGAACAGTGTTTGGGAAACACTAAAATAGAATATTTTCTTTATATCACTCCTCCCTCCATTCCTATCAGAGTAGTAGGAAGAGGATAGAAGAAGATGGTCATCAGTTAATTTCGTTTTTTAAATTAAATTTAGTGGGGTGACAATGATTAGTGAAATTACATAGGTTTTAGGTGTGCAATTCTGTAATACATCATCTATATATCACATTGTGTGTTCACCACCCAGAGTCAATTCTCCTTCCATCACCATTACCCTCTTCTACCAAGTTAATTTCTTAAAGTTCCTAAAATAACCCTCCACGACAGTACTTATAACTGAGCTAAGTCAATAGGTAAATTGATTTTGGTGACATTAAAATGTTTGCCATCATTGCATACATTTACATACAGATACACACAAGTAATTTTGTGTTATATACAAATATGTATGTGTATATAACATTTAACTTAATAAATATGTATTCAGAGTTCCAGTATACCTCACAAACTGGAAATAGCCTCTGGTCAAGTTGTTACACTATAATAAGCTCTTTGGCATGTTGTATATTCCTGATAAAAGTAAAAACTTCTCCATCTGAAAAAACTTAATTTGTAGGTAATGTGCTTTTTAACTCGTCTAATTAACTTACAGGGATTTCTTTTCTTTCTTTTTTTTTTATGAACGGTAATAAAAAGCTGTGTGGATTTTTTTTTTACATTTTTACTTACTGAATTATTATAAAGTATAATCTGAAACTTCGAAATTATCTGCCCATGGTTATAATTACATTTTTCTCATGTTCTTCATATTTTAAAAGTATAAATTATCCAAGACCCTTTAGCACATTTTCTTCCTTTGATTTTGTGAGTATTTGTTATACATGGCCATTTCACTTCTCGAGGATACAATTTCAAAATTGCTTACGTTTAAAAATGACTAATCTGGCAGTGTAACATTTCCCGATTAATAGTCTCAATGTGACATCTTCTAATATTTTTCTCTTTGAAATAGTCTAGTTATTTTCTCTGGAATCATTTTATTTGACATCATCATAAAAGCTCCAATAATTATTTTGTATAAAGTTTCCTTTATTCCATTAAATACTTTAGACAGCTGCAGCTTAATTTTGCTCACCGTTTTCTGTCATTCATTTGATATATGAGAATGGTCTGATGAGGTAAATCATGATAAAAAGCCCTGCTCTCTGCTCAGTTAATTGTAAAGTGCTATATTGGAAATGTCATTAATGTTTGATTGATATTTAGTTGCATAATTTACCCTTTTATCATTTTTAATGGAAAAGTGGTTACTTCTATTTCCATTGTTTTTTCCTACTTTCAATATATATTGGTAATTAGGGACTTAATTACTGTATTGTCAAATGTCTTTTTTTCGTAATGGCATGATAATATAATTTGCTTTATATATTTTACTTTTAAGAAAAAAAATCTAGTGATCCCGAGAGGTATTGGAATGAGAACTCCTATTCCAAATCAGCAGCCCCTGATTCGCTAGTCCATTTCATTTTGCTTCTGTGGGAAATGACTGATTTTATATGAAGCCAGGCTGACAACTTCACAAGACCAGTTGTTTGTCTTCTTCAAACACACATCCTGGTCAATGTATATTTTAGGTGAAAATAGAACTCACATTGTACATCCATTAGATCTTACAAATCTGGTAGCCAAGTATGGAGATCCTTTTCCTTTGGATTAAATTTTCTGTTCCCAATGTTTTCTTCTACCATATTTGTTTTTTTTTCATTGTCTGATCATAATGTCTTGAGAGACAATGTAATGTTTGTCTTTTTTATTAGAGGGATTTTTAAAGAGGGGATTGTCCATTCTGCATAGAAGTTTCCATATTACTCTTATTTAAACAAATCACTTATCAATTTCACAATAAGCCTGCCCGGAAGTGATACGCGTTGTTTTTCTTTCTGTGGTTCCAGAATAATATCTGATGAGATCAAATAGAGTAGGTGCTAAACAATCTCCTAAATATAAAATAAAAATGTAAGGGCCGGCTGAGTGGCTCAGTTGGTTAAGAGCTTGCTCAAGAGTTTGAGCTCTGAGCAACAGCGGTTCGAGTCCAGCCTGAGCTGAGCAGCCGCTGAGCTGCCAACAGGTAGCAGGATGGCTCAGCTAAAAAAAAAAAAAAATAATAATAATAAATAAATAAAAATTTAAAAAAATAAAAATGTAATGTCAGTTGAAAGTAAGAATTGTGGAATTAATTTGTAAAGGTACTAGCTAAACATAAGTGTGATTCATGAAATACAACTTCTTAAAGTAGAATTGATTGGAAATATATATCAGTTTTTCTCATAACTTTAATGAATTGAATTATTGTTACTAAATATATTCATCAAGTGTATTAGATAGCTTCCCCCAAATCTCTTTGTGTGAGGTACTCTGCCAAAAAGGGCCAAAGGATAATTTGAGCCAAGAACTGTATCCCTCTTGGATATCACAGTGTATATTCATATGTAAAATATTCTGAGATGTTCTGTAATACAGACACATGTTTATCCTTAATTTCTAAAATATATTTAGTCACTGGGTTCTTTTCATGCATAATTTACCTAATTTATGAAGAAATTTGATCTTTAATCATTGGAACAGTACTTCAGATTTTTCTAGAAATGCTGCATATAAATTATGATAAAATCTGTTTTATATGATATTCAACCATTTTTTTTTCATTTTTTATGGTTTTAGTAGTGGGGACCTTTAAAGAGCATAGAAATTCATCCTTTCACTGGTCTATCTAACTGCTTGAGACAAATATGAACATTTCAGAGTCCATGTAATAATGCTGTGCATTGAGTTCCAAATTGCCAGAGTTTCCTTTCACAAGTTACGTGGTCCTTCTCATCCCCTGGTGACAAATAAAAGTTTAGTTTTTGGTTGTGTGTTTATAAGTCGTTGTTGTTCTCATTGCTTATAAGTCTTAATGACAATGCGGCTCATTTGGGAAGATGTGGAATTTATCATCAGAAGACCTGTGCTTCAATGATCGCTTCAGTTATCTTAGCTTTGTTTTCTAATGCCAAGCTACTAGAGGCAGCTTGGAGAGGCTAGTCTTTTATGAAAAAAAGAAAAGGTATATAAATTGAAAATAGAAAATTAAATGCTGAGTTATAGAAGGGTCTTTGGCAAGTGAGGAGTCCTGAAACTTAAGGTTGAATATCTTCACACTGATTCCTCCTCTAGATAGTAAGTCATTCTTACTCTACGCACACCCAATGTTTCCTTCCACGAAACTGAGCGTATGCATTCTGCACGCTGCAAACATAATCTTTGTCAGCAGGGTGCCACAGCCTGCAATGAGATAGCATTTTCTTATTCTCTACGCCTCCAAAGCCCATTCTCAGCCATATGCAGCTTAAATCATGCCAGTCTCTTAAAATCTTACCAGACTATATAATAGAAATATTTCCTTTCTCTTTTATTGCATAGCATTCGGTGTTCTATTATATTACATCTATTTCTGCTTTGTCATTTACTTATATCTCAATATTCTGTCTCCCTAGAACAAGAGTTCCTTAAGAATAGGGACGCTGGTTTTCTTCTCAGTATGTGGAATTGAGTAGTAGAAGCAGCACTTGTTTCTTGAATTGATATACGAAATACTGTTTATATCTGAATAAGATTAAATGTCTGGTTTGTCTGATAAATACTTGAAAGATGCTTTTATTTTTTGAATCATAAGTTAAGAGGTAGTATAGTTGTTTAAAGGGCATTGTTTGCTACTTTCTAGGTATATTACCTTGGACAAGTCAACCTCTGTAATGAGGATGATGCTTATCTTAGTTTGATTAGATGATTAAATGAACTTATGTGAACTGTTGGTAGGTAAGCTCATGCAGACATCTGCCTGGGTGATGATACTGATGATGGTTTTCTTCAGTGCCCTTCTCTTACCCCTCGAGTGTAAAAGACTAAAGAAATATGTGTATATTTCATTTTCTTCTCTACTGTATATGCCTTGAGTGCTGAGCAGATGAAAGAGTTTAAAAAACATGTAGAGGGAGTGACCGGTGAGCTCAGTGGGTTAGAGCGTGGTGCTGATAACACCAAGGTTGCCAGTTCGATCCCCACATGGGCCACTGTGAGCTGCGCCCTCCCTAAAAGGGTCAACTAGGCCATTGTTGCATGAAAGCAATGTATAACCAATGACCGTGGCTGCTCCCCAATAAAATTTAAAAAACAAAAACAAAACACGTAGGCTGATAGTGTTACAGATCTATTATTTGGGTCTTCTTCTCTCTTTGAATATATTTTTTTAGTTTTCCCTCATCAGTTTCCTTTTACAGTTTCCAGAATGACTATTCAACCTCCATCAGTTTCCTTTAATCTCTTCCTTGATTCTCTCCATTCTCATCCTTAGACACCAAGGGTCTCCTCCTTCTAAACAAGTGAAATATGATCCTGACAATGTATGACTTGATATTTGTGCAAACAACTTGAACAGGTATTTTTACCTATACTATCACATCTCATCTTTTTACCAAAACCAATGTAGTTGTCTACTGCAGACATGAGAATTTTTCCAGATAGGTCACTTACAGATTATGAGAATGCTTCATTGCTGGCTTGTCATTATCATCCTCACTTTAGAAATGAGAAAATTGAGGCTCAGAAAGGTTTCGTGTTTTCCCAAGTGGCAAGTCAGAGCACTGAGATTTAAACCTAGATTTCTCTTTATTGTGTTCTGATTCCCAGGGAGCATCAAGTAAAAAGCATGCCACTTCCTGGCTCTTCCCATCCAGAACGTTCTTTATGTCTTACCTTTGGCTTCTGAAAACGTGGTGCCTCTCATGCTGTCAATGTGATTATCGATCGTTGCTCTTTACTCCATTTCCTCCTGCTTCCCACAGAGTTTTTCCAATCAATTATCTCCTTATATTTTTTAAATGCTTCACCCATTGCCTCCTTTCACATAGCCTTAATATGTCTTCCAGTCTCATTGACCTAAATTTTATTATGTGGAGAGAAAAAAGGTCTTCCAAAATAATGTAAACTATTTTATTTTTTATTTTTTGTGATGCTTCCTCATTCTTAACCAAGCTTTAGCCCTTGAAAGCCTGATTTTTGCTCTCACCATTCACTGATGCAGTTCTATCTACAGTGCTCATTGACCAGCTAATGTGCACTTGCTAGTACTTTTCTTATTTGACCTGTCTCCAAATTGAAATCATTGACTTCTTCCCCATTCTTCAGACTCACATCACTTCAGTTAAGTGGCATCCCCTCTCTTTTCCTGGTTGATTCTCTTGTCCCTCTCTTAGACTGTTCTTTGTCTTTCTTTGCTGCTTTCCTTTTCCCATCACTTAAATTTCTGTGTTACCCATGATTTTCTCCTGGCCCTCCCTGTCTACTTCCTTCTCATATTTGAGTACACTAAAATACCAATTGTACAAATGCACGCTGCTTTTTTGAAAAATAAAACAAAACAAAGAAACAAAAACCACACACACATACATATGTATGTAGCTATATATAGTGAGTAATAAAATACAAATTCATTTCAAAGTATTAATGAATTTATAATAGCATTCTCTCATTATGAATTTTCTTAATGATTAGATTATGTGTTAGTAGTAAAACCGTTATTTGTGATACTGATCAATTTAAATTTTTAAACTTCATCTTCATATTGAAAATACTGGACACTTTTCATTTAGGACATGAGGTTATTTAATGCCATATTCCCACCTACATTCTAGTTATTATATTGGGTTGTCGGAAAAGTCATGATGCATTCTTGCAACAAAAAACATAGAAAAAATACCTCATGACTTTTCCGACAGCCCAACATTTCTGCCATTGTGTAGCCATTCTCTAGGCATTATTTCACTTCACCTAAACTCTTCATGCTGTTCAGTGCCTGGCCCTATAGCATATTTTCTCTCAATTAGGAAGGCTTTTGTTTTTAAGACTTGCATCTCTTTGCATATCCAGTATACTAAACTAAAGGAAAAACAAAAATGAGGGAAGGAAGTTTATCGTAAGGATACAGGGATGTCTCATGGAAACCAAGGGCAAGAATAAAGGTTTGACCCGGGAAGGGACTAGAATCTGTGTTTTGGTTACTTGTCACAGCAATGTATTATTCTCTCCGTGGTTTTGTGGGTTAAGGCTCAGTTGGATGTTTCTCTCTTGGGGTCTCTCGTATGACTGTAGGCAGTTGTTGGTCGGTACTACTTTTGCCCTATTCCGTTGATCTAGGCAGTCAAAGGACCTAGATTTAAAGAGGAGAAATAAACTCGATCTTTTAATGGGGGGGGGTGGTAAGAGGAGCATGTGGTATGGAAACTCTTGTTGCACCTTCTTTGGAAAATGACATCTACTTCAGCCTATGAGTGAAAGCCATCAGTATTTTTGTTCCTACTTCTCTTTTTATGCATTGACTTCTTTCTTCTCTCTTTAGTCATAGCTTTTTGCTATTCCTTAATTAACACAGCAAACTGTGAATTTCAGAAGCACAGCCCCCTAGCATATGTGACACAGTTCCAAGCACCCACAGAGCTTTACCAGACTTTGTCCTGTCAGTTCGGAGGGAGAATCTGGTGGATCTAACTGAACACAAGCATTGTCCATATTTTAATCGTTCATGGCATGGGGGTGGCCAGGGTTATGTGGCCGAGAAATGGTGGTTATTGACTTACTTTTTCAGGGGGTGAACCTTTTCCACCTGAAAAGACATGGCCATCAACCCCCTAAAACATCTGCTATTCCCAGCAATGCTTACTAATTATTCAGTGCTCTACTGTAACATCACCTCTCCTATGACATCCATTAAATTCCCTGTTAAGTGTTATTCTACCCTACATACTCCCATTGAATTTGGTGGATTCTTTTGTATTTCTAGCTCTATGAATAATGTTATTGTATTATGCACTTAGATGGATCCCTAAGCCCCCAAATTCGATGATTCCTGGAGAATAGTACATAGCATTATTTCTTATGCAAGACAGTAATTCAACCAATGAAGGTATTATATATAGTAAAAAATAATATGCATATGCATGAGTCTGCTATTGTTTATTTTATGCCAGAATTCTAATTACTTAAATAATTCATAATTACTTTGCCTTTATGATTGTTAGGATCAGTTTGCTAAGGAATAATATTAAGGTACATTTACAACCTTGTATCCCAAGTAACTCCTTGAATACTTAACCCATTTTCTTGGGATTATTCTCATTACTCATGGCAGGGCTGTAGTTCTCTGCAGTAACTGCTAAGCAAACTGATATTATTTTCTAATAATATGTACTGGAATTGACTCCAGTTGGTGTAAAGTAGGCTATACTAACATACATTATACAAATTAGTTTGCATGAAAATTTTATGGGCGCTCTGGTATAAGTTACCAGTTTCCTCTTCTCTGACTAATTTATGGTAATCTGACAGTGAATGCATTTTAAATTAGAATGATTTGACCACTGGCTGATTTTTGCTAGATCTAGCAGAAAGAAATGAATGAATTTATGGTTTTGGTCTCTCCACACCACAGCAATTGACCTATTCCTGTAACTTGCTCAGAAGAGTGCAAGTTAAATACAGACATACTTTTGAATAGAACTTGATCAAAATACTTAATAAAGAACATATAGAAATATTTGATGGTTATTTAATGTTCAAAAATCAATCTCTGTGATGGTTGCTAGATAATAGGGGGGTTGGGAGAGGGAGGAGAAGGTGAAGGGATTAGAAAGTACAAATTGGTAGTCACAAAATAGTCACAGGGATGTGAAATACAGTACGGGTAATATAATCAATAATGTTGTAAAGATTATGTAGGGTGTCAGATGGGTACTGGACTTATTGGGGATCACTTCATAGACTGTGTAGATGCCTGACAACTGTGCTGTACATCTGAAACTAATATAAATAATACTGAATGTCATATATATATATATACACATATATATATACACATATATATATATATATATAGTCACAGGATATAAAGTAGAGAATATAGAATATAGTCAATGGTATTGTAATAGCTATGTATGATGTCAGAGGGTAGTAGTAGACTTGATGAGCTTATCACTTTGTGAGGGGTATAAATGTCTAATCATTTGTTGTTTGTTGTCCACCTGAAACTAATAATAAAATTAAATTTAAAAAAAACATAGTCATGATATATTGCTATGTAAATTAACAGATGACATGCAACATGATTCCATTTTTACAAAAACATTTCTTTATATGTATAAAAGCAAGACTGGAAGAATATGCATTAAAGTTTTCACAACTAAAAAAATCAATCTCTGTAGGAAGCTGTTAAGTATCCATCAGACAAAAAGCAAGGCCAATTGAGGCATTTAACTTTCCTTTCCTATTTTCATAGTTTCCCTGAAATTTAACTGAAACATGGTACGGAGTGAGTGCAGATCACTATGAAGGACCATTGTCCACACGCAGCTTTCTTATTATATGTTAGCCCTGTCACAGTCAGCTCTTTTAATAAAAGTTAGCTTCCTGTCTTTGGCCAGATCTGAGTGTAAACTCAAGAATAATAGAGTATCAGTTTTACATATTACATATAAATAGATATTTCCTACTGAAAATGATATCTGTGATAGCTTGTTCATTATCACTGACTCAAAAAGATAATTTCTTTTTCATAATAACCCTGTTAGGAGAGAAACAAGTCATTTCATTTTTGATAACTTTTGGTAAGTAAAAACCTATTTCTTGTCATTTGAAAACAGGCTCTATTGTAATAATGTGTTAGGAGAGTTTCTTAATTCCATCTTCTTGGAAAGTGGGTTTTCTTTGCAATAACTTGCAGAGCATGCTGACTAATAATGCTGTCTTCCCAACAGAAAATCCAATCAGATTTGACAAGTCATGAGATCAGTTTAGAAGAAATGAAGAAACATTACCAGGGAAAGGAGGCTGCCCAAAGGGTACTGTCCCAAATTGATGAGGCACAGGTATGTGTTATTGCATAAACCAAGGAATTCGTTTTACTTGGATATTAAAACATAGTCTATATTAGACAACTTGATTATTAGTAAAATTGGGATTGAGGGCATTATTTGAAACTTCAGTGTGATATATAAATGATACAGATGTTTTGGGTTGTGCATTTTAAGGATAAATTGGATTAATAAATTACGTTTTATTTAGTATCATATTAAGAACAGTTGCTGAATTCTTCTCCCAAATGCATGTATTCTTTGTGCTGGACAAATGGGGAAAAAATGATTATTTCAGGTTTTTTTTTAATTCTTGTTTATCTTCAGGAATAAAGGATACTCTATTAACAAAAATATGCCTGATTTTTTTGTGGAAGGCAACATGAAATCAGTGCTTTCTTACCCTGTCATTACAGAAAAAATTGCAAGATGTTTCCATGAAGTTTCGATTATTCCAGAAGCCAGCCAATTTTGAGCAACGTCTACAGGAAAGTAAGATGATCTTAGATGAAGTGAAGATGCACTTGCCTGCATTGGAAACAAAGAGCATCGAACAGGAAGTAGTACAGTCACAGTTAAATCATTGTGTGGTATGTATTTCTGGTGACAAATACACGGCTACTCTTTAACTTTCCTTATAAAAAGTATTGATGATCCCTTTTATAATATAAAACTTGTATTCATATAACTGTAAAATTATACTATATACTACCGTATTTCCCTATGTATAAGACACACCCTTTTTCGAAAAATTTGGGGTCTAAAAACTGGCTGCGTCTTATCCAGTGATTGTAGATTTCAGATGCCATAGATGGAACTGAGGACGAGGCAATATATGAAGACAGTGATTCGTCATCAGACACAAATGAGGACAAGCTAATGGTCAGAGTTCTGACAGTGATGAGGAGTTGTATGAATTTTATGATGAATAAAACTTGAGTTCAATTACTTTATATAATACATTTTTTTTCAAATTTCGGGTCCCAAAATTAAGGTGTGTCTTATACATGGGAGTGTCTTATACCTGGGGAAATACGGTGTATAATTTTAAGATTGCACAGATATATTGAGAAACAAGAATTTTTACTGAAATAATAGCCATTTAATTCCTCTTCGATAGGTTTCTTTTTTGAGTCGATAATTCTCTAAGGATATAAAATGAAGTCACCTCTGTTTAGTTCTTATGGTACTTTGAATATATTTTTAAATGGAAATACTGAGAAGAATTATAGTAAGTCTTCACTTATCGTCATCAATAGGTTCTGCAGCTTTAAGCGAAATGATGTATAACAAAACCACTTTTACCGTAGGCTAACTGGTATAAACTATAGTTAGGTCCCTACAGCACGTCAGCAATGTTCTAATGAAATGACTTTGAACAAAATGACATTATTCGAAGACCTGCTGTTTATTAGTCTGGAAATAGCAACAACAGCAGTAGCTGTAATAATAAAAACCGGTCCAGAATTGAATGCCAGGTAAGCTGAGTGATCTACCCAAGCTACCTCTAATTCTCAAGGCCACAGATTAAATGAAAGAATTTAAAGACAAACAGCTAGTGCAGGGCAAAAGCAAGATTCCAGTGCAGGATCTCTTACTCCAAACCCTAGTCTCTTTAAACACCAGTGCTGGATATATACTAAAATGCCACCACACCACAAAGACAAAATGAAAAGGCAGAGAAAGGATCATTAATTGGTAGTGTAAATCTACACTGGACTTTGGGGTTTTGAGCAATATCCTTTGTTGCAATTATTGGAAATTCACTAGGTCAGATGAGTCCCCTTACAACATAAAGCTAAATTATGGGGGCATCTACTAGAGTAATATATAAGTATTATTATAACTCATTGTGTACTGTGGACTCTTATGGTAGGAGTCACATAAAATAAAAATGCTGAATGTTATTAACATTAAAGGGAAAAACGTTTATCTATTTAGTACTTTAAGTATTGTTTCTACATCTACTTCATAACATCAATGAAAAAGAGATCTTTTAGATGCATTTTAGTCATATCATTATGAATGGGAACATATCTTTTTTTAACAACACTTTTATATTTTTTGTGAAAAATTATGAAGTATTTAATAACATTTCTTCACAATACAGGTTGCATTGTAGTGACCTAATTATTATTAATATTCTCACCCCCAAAAGAAATTTTGAATATAATGATATATAGTTCTTAGCTGATATGAGATGAGTAACGTTAGGCATACATGGGAACATAGGTCATCTTAAATATTGCAAAAAGAATTATAGGCAAAAATGGCCGAAGTACACTGTCCTTGTGACTAAATATATTCGCAATGGGAGAGCCGTTCATTCTCTTCTAGGAACAGGTCTCTAATGGTTCCTCATAAAACTCATCTAGCTAGTAAATATGAGCTGAAAACAATCCTACCTGCACCCAGCTTTGCCTGTGCCCTGACTCAGTGCAGAGGAAACAGCTCAAGGTACTTGCTCAATTTGTTTCTGGTTCTGATTTAAATGTCAGGACCAATCCAAGTAGTCTTTCCATAAGGATATCTTTTCTATCCAACTTTTATATGTTTACAGCACTGAAGATGCCCTACAGCATATACTACGATCATGGACTTTGCTTTCAAGAAATTTTTGTTCTATTCAAAAGTCTTACCAATATATACTCAAATAAATAGAAAGAATATTTTCCTTACTTTGTGATGAATATTTTCTCTATCGAATGACATGATGGTAACGGCTAACAGTAATTCGAGTAAGCTTTCTTCATAAAGGCAAACCATTAATTTTGTATTTTAATTTAAAGAATAAATCATTTGGAGCTATCTCTGATTCCAAAATTCAGAGTTGTTTCTCAGCGTGACAATTAAAACTTTGAATATTTCTAAATACCCAGACATATTTATAGTTTCTTTTTTTGAAGGGAAACACCCTATCTCAGTTTTTAAAATTTTTGTTAAATTTATTGGGGTGACATTAGTTAATAAAATTATATAGGTTTCAGGAGCATTCTTGAAATCTTGCTCCCCAGTATTTGTCATCAGTTTGGCTCAAATAAACTCGTATAAAATTCAAAAAAATTATATAGGTTTCAAATGTACAATTCTATAATACATCATCTATATATTGCATTGTGTGTTCATAAAATGAAATAAAAAATTCCTGGATAGCTCCAAAGGAACTCACAATTACTAATAAAGGAATATTTATATCAATCATCAGAGGGGATTAAGATGGAAATAGATTATGTATATAGCCATCATGAATAAGATAATTGCCCAGCCATTACAACATGTTTTGTTTTAGACATTGATTTTAAACTGAAGAGAGAAAAATCCAATTTTTGTTCTAATTCCAAAAAACAGCAATTACCTACTAGCAACATTATTTCTTAGTACCAGTGAAATAAGTAGTTGTTCAGACTTCACCACTGACCAAATTAAAGCAGCGGTGTGTAATGTAAACTATTATCTATGCTTGTACACATACTTAGATATATATAGGAATGCATGCATTCATATACACATACATGCAAACACACATGTCTTTCCAGGAAAATAACTACAAGGCAAAAGAATTACACTAGTTTCACAAGGATTTCTTATGGCAGTATAGTTTTGTGAAGCAATACATGTGTTCTTTGTAGTTGTGATGTACATTTGTCTGTATTTAATTGATCAGCCCCGTTAAGAAAACAAATTTGTAAATATATGGTGATGGATGGGGAATTGACTCTGGGTGGTGAGCACACAATGTGATATATAGATAATGTATTATAGAATTGTACACCTGAAACCTATGTAACTTTACTAACAATTGTCATCCCAATAAACTTTAATTAAAAAAAATAAATTTGTATAATCTCATTAGTATATTTAAATTTTCCTTCCCTCCTTCTGTATGATTTAATCTATTGAAGTTTTGATCTGGAAAATTAGATAGTTTGTCC
Organism: Hipposideros armiger; assembly: GCF_001890085.2. NCBI lineage: Eukaryota > Metazoa > Chordata > Mammalia > Chiroptera > Hipposideridae > Hipposideros > Hipposideros armiger. The sequence continues at coordinate 650,694 of NW_017731547.1, read as the reverse complement.
CCAGTAAAATGTAAGCACCATGAGAATAATAGTGGACATGTCTATCTTGGCTACCACTGATTCTCCAGTGACTCAAATGTTGTCGGGTATGTAGTAAGTGCTCAATAAATACCTGGTGAATGAATAAATGAATTTCTCCCAACTCACAACTATGATTATCTAACGGTAACATTTAAAATACTGTATACCAACTATAATTAAAAAATAAATAAATCATATAACATTAAAAATGATCTTTATGAACTTAGATTGAAGAACTCAATATATGTACGGTGTACTGTTACTTTAGTAAGAATAATTATAGACTGTACATGTCTGTATGTGTATATATAATTGAAAGAGAAAGTTTAGATCAACAGAAAATGCAAAAGCTAGATATTGATCACAGCTGCAAAACACTGCTCCATTAAAACTGTAAGCATAAAGCAGCAACTAAGGTGATCTCTGCCTTTATTTATTAATAACACTATGTTAGACACTATTGTGTGTTATTATGTTGTATTTTATGTTTTAACTTAGAACTTGTATAAAAGTCTGAGTGAAGTGAAGTCTGAAGTGGAGATGGTGATAAAAACTGGACGTCAAATTGTACAGAAGAAACAAACAGAAAACCCTAAAGAACTTGATGAAAGAATAACAGCTTTGAAATTGCATTATAATGAGCTGGGAGCGAAGGTATGTGCATGCTGAAACCCAAACCATGGGCTACTTCCCACTTTCTTTATAAATTACAAAGCAAGAGGCAGTAATTATGTACCATTAATGTCTTACATAGTCTTAATAATTTTCTCTGAATAGATTAGATACATACATACATATGTACATAGACAGAGATAGATATAGCTCATATACATTTGTTATTAAGAAACAACATTTAATAAATGAGGATCTTCTTCCTGGCTGCATTAAAAAGTATGTAAAGCTTAGGGACATTGTTATTGGTCCATTAGATAGTTAGTTCTAAAAGGGTTTCTTTGTTCTACACTTGCTTTTTTTCATTGCATAAATTTACTTGTGATAACTCCAAGGATTGATAAAGTTTAGAAACTAACGTATCTGCTTGTATTTTGGTATAATGGAGTTGACATGTTCCACACAGGCCACATTAAGTGTAGTAGAGTTGACACATTCCACAGAAATTATTTCCCTGTATGGCAAGCATTGCATCACACACCACATATGACTAATAAGAGGGTATGGATAGCCAGTGAAGTCCTATGGCTCTGTGATTATTTTGATATTTTTGTCCTGATAAGCGTTTAATGACCATTTCCATCTCACTGTTAATCAAAGGTGTTTCCATTTCTCCATTTCCTCTTTCCAAAACTGTGGAATGTCTAGTATCGTTAGCTCACTTCTCTCCAATTGGATATTCGATATAGGTTGAGAGATTTGACGGTTCAAAATAATGATAAATTGTAAAAAGTATTCATAATCGCATTACTTGTCAACATCAAGGACTGACCTGGCCTTTTCTGTGCCATTATTTTACAATGCTTTAAGCTATCAAAAAGATGTTTCGGTGCTCAGCCGAGATTCCAGTGACATTTGTTACTTAGTAATATCGTTACAGCAAAATGAAACATGACTAAGAAAGCATACTTAGCTTTAATAGCGTGAGAGAATACAGGAAAAATGTAGGGTAGAAATTTATTTTGAAATAAAGGGAATATTTATAAGTATCATAAAAAGGCTGTACTGTTCCTTCCCTAAGAAAAAATTGCCTACATTTAAATCTTCTAAGTTCTTCAACAATAGTGGCTTTGTTTAATAAAATCAAAAGAAACAAAGGTTATCTTAATATATTATTCTTTTTATATAAAAGGACAAACCCTTCTATTTTAATCATCTTCAGAATTTATATGCTTATACTTGCTCAATTCAATATATGTTACCTTTTTATATTAGTTCAGGTTGCCATAACAAAATGTCATAGACTAGGTGATAAATAGCTGATAAACACAAAAAGGTATTTATCACAGTTCTGGAGGCTGGGAAGTTCAAGATCAAGTCTAGTGAGGACTTACTTCCTAGCTTGCAGACTGCTGCCTTCTTACTGTGTTTTCACCTGGTGGGGAGAGAGAGGGAGGGAGAGGGAGCGAGGGAGGGAGAAAGAGAGAGAGAGATCTTTTTCTAAGTTGGCCACAGTCCTATCAGATTAGGGTTTCACCTTGTGATCTCTTTTAACCTTAATTACTTCCTAAAGACCTATGTCCAGATACAGTTACATTGCAGGTTTGGGGTTCAACATATTCAATTTGGGGGGATACAATTCAGCCCATACCACTTTTCTTGTGGAATAAAATTGTATTACCGGTAGTTCGTTTAATATCATCAACTTAGCTTAATTATTCAATGAATAAAAATCAAAGAGTTTCTTATATCTAAATCCATTTCATTTTATTGGAAGATATTACACATAGCACTTTAGCTGTAATAATACTTACAGTTCCTTATGTGGCTTCTGTATGCTTTTATTTTTATGGAAATAAACATAAATAGGAATATTCACCTCAGCCTTAAATACTCATACTCAAAGCCTCAATACTGATGTCAGTCTCACATTTTTACATGTTCAGGAAACAATGACTGTTGACCCATTCTGCTGCAGGTGGCGCTCTTTTAAATGCATACCTTCTCCACAGACGCACAAAAGTGTAAAACTCCATTTTCCTTAAGATGGCAGTGTCTCCTGTTTTATTAAATCTTTAGCTGGATATAAACAAAACAGAATAAATAAAAATCAATAATGCATTAGCTCTGGGAAGATAGAATTCCTTTGAAATATTGAATCTAGAACTCTTTTCTACCAATAGTGCGTAGAAATAATAACTATGCATAGAAACACACCATAAGGTATAATTTTTTCTCCCACACATGAATAAAATCCTTATAGTCAGAAGGGCAGATGCTTTTACTTCCCTGAAGGGAAAACTAGAAGGGAAAATCTGTAAAAAAAAAAATGAACTTGAAGCTTCAGCAACTAAACATTTTTAAAATTTACACACACCTCTGTTAAAGAAAGTAATAAATTTTGTTGAGTGTTTGGAATTCATATCAAAGTTTCAGGGTGTTTGTTTTGATTGTAGCATTTTAAATTCTTTAAAAATATTTTCACTTATAGAAAACACACACACACACACGAAACAGATTCTGGGCTTTCTGTGTTTTTATTCAACCAACCAACCAACCCACACACTTACAAAATGTAGGCACACCTGGAAAGGTGGTGTAGAAATATAAATTTGTTCATTTTTTGTATGAAAATTGGGAAAAATTTGATTTTGAGAGTCTTATTTTTATTTTATTTTTAATTTTTCAAATACAGTTGACATTCAACATTATATTTCAGGTATATAGCATAGTGGTTACACACTTGTATAATTACACAGTGATCCCCCTGGTTAGTCTAGTACCCACCTGCACTATACATAGTTATTACCATATTATTGACTATATTCACTATACTGTACTTTACATCCCTGTGACTATTTTGTAATTGCCAACTTATACTCCTTAATCCCTTCACCTTTTCCACCCAGCTACCTAACAACCTCCTGTCTGGCAACCATCAGTTTGTTCTTTGTATCTGAGTTTTTTCTTTGTTTGTTTATTTTGTTTTATTAAAATTCTACATATAAGTAAATTATATGGCCTTTGTCTTTCTCTGTCTGACTTATTTCACTTAGCATAATACCCTCTAGGTCTATCCATGTTGTCGCAAATGGTAAGATTTAATTTTTTTTATGGCCGGGTAATATTCCATTGTATAAATGTACCACTTCTTCTTTATCCAATTGTCTATTGATGGGCACTTAAGTTGCTTCCATATCTTGGCTATTGTGAATAGTGCTGCAGTGAACATAGTGCTACAGGGTGCATCCATCTTTTCAAATTAGTGTTTTGGATTTCTTCAGATTAACAGAGGGTCTTAGTTTAAAACACTGAGAACTGGAACACATCAAGTCATAATTTTCTGTATTAATGAGAATGAAGATTGTATTTTGGAATTAATCTTTTTTGCCCCCATTTGATGGCAAAGGATGTTTAAGGAAGAAGTAACCTATTCTTTGTCTGTTTTTGTGCAAAAATATTATAAGACACTTTACAGATGCAGTGATGACATTGACCATTCTAAGCATTATACAAATACTTTGGCCTCTCGAGAGACATAATATTCTTTTCTCATTTTGATTCCTTACCTGCAAGAGCAGGTATGTATAGAGGATTTGTATATAGAGGATTGTAAACCTTCTTCCCCATCTTTTGATTGATGATGAAATGTTTTCTAAAAGAAACGTGTCATATTTTCAGTTTGACTTACATCATTCTATGAATTTAAAAGAAATTTGTCCATGAATTATTTACATTAAAGAAAATCATTATAGCTTTTCTTTCTACCTGATAGAGGACACTCTTTTTTGGAGAAAGGGTGTCATCTTTTCTAGATTGTGTTTATTCACTGCTAAGATTCAGAATATTGATTTTTCTAAAATCTTTTTTAAAAAGAGAAAGGTTATTTTTAAAATGACAGAAATATGAAAGTTCCAATTAAGTGGCTATAGCTAAAGCTGAATTGAAAAAAAATAAACCAAATTACATTTTATTATCATTCTGTTCAGGTAACAGAAAGAAAGCAACAGTTGGAAAAATGCTTGAAATTGTCCCGTAAGATGCGAAAGGAAATGAATGCCTTGACAGAATGGCTGGCAGCCACAGATATGGAATTGACAAAGAGATCAGGAGTTGAAGGAATGCCTAGTAATTTGGATTCTGAAGTTGCTTGGGGAAAGGTAAAACCTATATCACTGAAGGTGATTTTTAACATGCATGAAAACATACAGTAATATAATTTTATAAGGAACTATTCATGTGCAACAATAAGAGAATTATAAATATTATCTTGTTTCCTTTTCCTTTTCTGAAACTTCATCAGTAATCTCACTGTATATTTCAGGATCATGATAAAACCAATGGGAAGCATTAGTAGGCATCTCCCCGAAGCTTGTTTAGAATTAGGTCTAATTCTCATTCCGACAAAGTCCTTCAAAAATACATACATCATGAATCATGAAGTCGGTCCAGAGATGAGCTTCTATGTTCCCCAGTTTGCCTAAGACAGTCACCCCAATGAACTTTAATTAAAAAAAAGATATTTCATGAATAAATTAATAACTTAAAAAAAAGAAAAGACAGACGGCCCAGATGGACCGTACAACCATGAAGAGGGCAAGGTTACTGAGACTGCAAACATTTGGTCTGGACAGGACCAGCAAGATCAGCAGATTGCCGATGTTACAATAATAAAAAAAAACTATCTCAGGGGGTCTGTGCAGCTGCTGTCATTTCCATCACTACCGAAGAGCACAGAGTTTCCTTCCATCCTCAGCTGATAAATTCTTGCTGTTTCTCTGACAGCCAATCAGACATTATTGCTCCCTAAATTTAAGGTCAAGGCACTCATAGCTTAATATTTTCTTTCCAGTTGATTCCTTACTTGATTACATGGCAGTGTGTTGATATTAAATAAATAACTGATACTAATGCTGTGCTTTCACCTTAAAATTTGCTGAACAATTGGGGATTTAGAAAAAAAATAAATCATACCACACCCTACCCCATTGGTGGTTTTTTTTTTCAATTAACTAACACTTGCCTGGGTTAACTAGATGTTTAAGAGTGATGTGCTTTGTTTTTAATTCAACAAGGCTCTCTAGATTATCCGAATTTGGAAAATTTTAATTGTATTATGTAAAAACTTAGAATCATACAATGAAACCAGAACTGATAACTGATTTTCTATATGCAGATAACAGAGTACAAGTAGATATAAGATTTTGTTATATAAGGGTTTTTTTAATAAATAGTGGTGAATTTCTTCCCATTCTGAATAGATTTACTGTTAGAGATAAGATATTGAATTGCATTTATTACTTTAGGACTACATATATTGTGAGACTATTAGAGCAGCGAGTACAGGGCACAGGCTTGAAATTATATTGGCCTTATTTTTTTTCCCTTGTCACCCAAACAAATATTATATTTTCTATGTGATGATTTAGTTTAAACTGATGATAACCGTATATTTAGGGACAAGGCTGGGCTGCTGTAAGAAATAAGCCAAAAATACCATGGCTGCAAGAAAAAAGAGGTTTATTCCTATCTCATGGAAGTTCTGGGTAGGGGACAATAACTTTTTTTTTAAAACTTTATTGGGGAGCAGTGTGCCTTTCCCAGGACCCATCAGCTCCAAGTTAAATTGTTGTCCTTCCATCTTAGTTGTGGATAGCGCAGCTCAGCTCCAAGTGCACTCACCATTTTCAATCTAGTTGCAGGGGGCACAGCCCACCATCCCATGTGGGAGTTGAATCGGCGACCTGGTTGTTATGAGCATGTGTTCTAACCAACTGAGCCATCTGGCTGCTCCGGAAGTAACTTTTCTTCATGAAATTCTTCCAAGGTGTAGGTCCCTTTCACTGCATTGTTCTGCAGTCCTCTGGGTATTATTTGTATCCTCACGGTAAAACTTGCTCACCAACACTACCACTCCTCCATCCCAGCCCACAAAAGAAAGGAAGAAGAGGAGATGGAGGACAACTAGCTCTCCCTGAAAGATGTATTATGAAAGCTCCATGCATTATTTCTGCTCATATTCAGTTTGCCAGAATGTAGTCACATGATCACATCTAGCCTTCAGGGAGGGTAGCAGAAAACTGGGTGGCCAGTGTATCCTGTAAAACTGATGAATGGATCTTGTACAAAAATGAAGAAAGAGGAGCACCCGGTTGGCTCAAGTGGTTAGAGCGCAGTGCTCATAACAAGGATGCTAGTTCAATCCCCACATGGGCCACTGAGCTGCGCCCTCCACAACTTGATTGAAACAACTACTTGACTTGGAGCTGATGGGTCCTGGAAAAACACACTGTTCCCCAATAAAATAAAATTTAAAAAAATAATAATAAAATGAAGAAAGAGAATGCATTCCTGGAGGACAGACATCAGTTTTGGCCAGAGCAGTATCACCCTTGCCTTTTACATCATAAGGTAAAGGCAGAGGAAGGTCTGTGTGACCTGTCTTTCTCTTTATGAAGACATGACTGATGGCAGTTTCCACCATAAGTACTCATAAACAAACAAATCAGCCCAGAAAAGACTTACGCTCTATGAAAGTATGAATTATAGTGAAACACGCGTAGGGAGAGAGTTAATGACTGTTGAGGATTCATGAAATCAATCCAGGCTTCATTCTCAGCCATCCTCCCTTTACTACCATGAACAATATCTTCAATTATTCATTTCCAATTGAATGGGTGTATTAGTTTGCTAGGTGTGCTGTAACAAAGCACCACAGACTGGGTGGCTTCAGCAACAGAAATTAATTTTCTCAGAGTTCTGGAGGTTGGAAACCAGAGGTAAAGGCTTCAGCAGGGCTGGCTTCTTCTGAGGCCTCTCCCTTTGGCTTGTAAAGAGCTGTCTTCTCATGTTTGAATTTGATCTTCCTCTGTCCAAATTTCTCTTCGTAGAAGAACGCCATTCATATTGGCTTAGGACCCACCTGAGGGATCTTATTTTAACTTAATTATCTCTTTAAGCACCCTACCTCCAAATATGGTCACATGCTGAGGTATTGGGGTTAAGACTTCAAAATGTAGTTTTGGGGAGCACAGTTCAGCCCGTAACAAGGAACCATGTCAAAAAACAGGACTTTCCCCTCACATGAAAGTTGAGGGGACACAATTCAGCTCATAACAGTGGGATAGCTTTATAAATATAACGTAGAATGCTAACATAATGGTAAAAGGAGTAGAGCTAGATGTGAAGGGAATGTGAGAAATTCTGACTGCAATTTAACCTTTTCACTGTGTTTATTGATTTCAAGTTTGTTCTCCAAACGGTGTCAAAAATCCACAGAAAATAATTACAGTATTTATATTTTTAAGTAACTGCAGTTAAGGTGCTACATTTTATTAAAAGAAATGATTAAAGTATAAAAATGTCCTATTGTTACTCATTCTTGAAAAACAAAAATATAGAAAAATGTGCATCTGCTTTCCTCAACTTCCTTTCTGGAACACTGAGCTCGTGGGCTAAAGTGGAACGCCGCAGTCAGCGGCATGGAAATATCCTTCAACTATAGATGAATGTCACAGCGAAAATGTTAAAACTGACTGAGGTGAAACGATACAAGTGTGCCACATATGAACTGCAAATTCCAGAATCCCCATAAGGTCATAGAATAAGTCACCTAAGGAGATATTTTTTCATTAGCCTCACCATGACATTAAAATATCACAAGATATGAACTTGGCAAAGATTTCTAGATTATCCTTGTCATATTAGAAGGCTTGAGTGGTCTGGAGATGTATCTTCTTATTGAGTCTTTCTGGAAAGTATTTTATATAAAACCAAGGGGCAATACTGATTTGAGACTCACTAGGAAAAAACATATAGAAAACTGGCATTTCTTTTCTTTACTTATGTAATAGTTTCTCTCTCTTTCTGGATCGTTTGAAATACTAAGCTGTTAATGATATACTCTAAAATCCCTTAGTGGTCAAAGAAAAGCATACACATTTGCATGTAAATTACATCATTTTTAAATAAACTCATTTTCAAGGTGCTGCAGCTTTTTCAAAAATCACAATTATGTAATAAAACCATGTGAGCTATAGATCTAGAGCAGGGACATTTGTGATAATGATTCTAATTTTTTTAAATGAAAAAAATCAAACTCTCATACATGAAACCCCATGGCTCTTTGCATTACCGTTTCATATGCTTTCTTGGTAGATAGAGAACTTGACTCAAAATGTTAGTTTCATCTGCCAATTCAAAGAATATTTGTCAAATGCTTTTCAAAATAAATTGAGTATTCATTTAAATGCAATACATTAAAGGTATTTGCCAATCATTCCAAGTATTTTTGACTTGGAGAAAATTTGAATAGAGTCAATTTATTTTTAAACTGTTTCACTTATTTGTACTGAATTTCTCTCAGCTCTCTTGATCTAAGACCATTATATTATTTAAATATGAAAATATTTGAATGTCAAGATAAAACTATTCTTATACATAAAATTGAGTTACTAATGAAATGTTTATTTGACTGTGAGTTTATCCAAACAGAGCACACTTTCAAATATGTTGACTACAATGAAATCTTTTTCAGTCTTATTTTTACTATATTAAATTATACTTATTATATATCTAATTCCAGGAAAAAAATTGTTTAGGGTGGTTTAAAGAGATACATATGATTCAACTGTTAAAGATAAATTAGAAAAGTAGAGAAAAGGAAAATTACACTAGGGAAATAATAGACAATTTGCACATAAATGCACTCACAGTATCACATGAATAGTGGACTATGCAGGGAAGTATAAAACCTCAAAATTTGGCACCAAGCTTCCTATCAGACAAAACCAAAAAGTGACTGAAAGTGACTATCTGTTTTTATTGTGGTAACAACAGTTAACATGAGATATACCCACTTAAAAATGTTTAAAATGTATAATACTGTGTTGTTAACTGTAGACACAATGCTATACAACAGATCTCTAGAATTTATTTTGCGTAACTGAAGCAGAAGAAATATAGTTATGAGATTCAGTGTCCAAATCATCAAAACAATCATTACCGTGTGTTCAATGTACTAATTCTATGTAAGCCTATCTTGAACTTAGATACAGAAGAAAAAATTAGAGGGGTGATAAGTGAGACAGCAACTTGATTAACATTCTTATGATAAACATAATGAAAAGGTTTCTGTTGCCATTTTTCTATCAGCATGCCTCCATGCAGGAATGTTGCCATGAGCCTGACCCTGGACTTCTGCTGTGTCTTCCTCATGAATGAGAGTCAGGAGTTGGGCACTGCAGGATTCTTGCTATAGGCCAGGGGTGCTGTAGAAGTGGGCTTTCCGAAATAAAATCTCTCATCTAAGTTTTTCTCCTCAACATTCTAGTCACATGTTCAAAACCACAGATGTCAGAATTCAGCTCTTCCAAAAGATACTGAGTGGTTCATGACAGGACTCCAGGTATTTAGGGCTGCCATATACCTGCTGAGGACTATACGCCCAAGAATCTCTTAGGTATTCCACATCAGGTTTTTAGTGATCTCGCAAGGGAAAGGAATGAAGAACTTCCGGAAGCAGCTAGGATGGTGGCAAGATCGGTTAGCTAGAGGCACAGCCGGAGGCAAGAAAACGATATTCTGTCAGCTCCCACTATATGACCATGCTTCTAGATGGCAGTTAGAGGGGACAAAAATGAATACATCTAGAAGTTAGTCCAAAGTTTTGAAAAAGTGAAAGAAAAAAATTAAAACAACAGGAATCAGACATTTTAGAATAATAATAACAGAAATGAGATAAAAGTTTAATAGTGGGAGCTAAAAAACTTAAACTATTAATGCCAGTTTGAAATTCCTAAAGCCCAGTAGCCCTTTCACTGTATTTGTAAATTCAAATAATCTGCCTCTATCAGAGTAGTGATAAAAGGGAAACAAAATATTAATATTCTAAAAGAATGCATCAATCCTAGCTGCATGGTCTGGACAGCAGAGATGCTGTAAGGGAACCATAACTGTGACGTTTGTCACATAAATGATCAGACATCCTACCCCATCATACCTTACAAATATCTGTTAATGGAGTTTGCCAGGTTGAAATCAGAAACTCTGATGTCTGTAGAGCAGAGGCACAGACAGCTATAGCAGGTGATAAATGCACACAGGATTTTTATTTTATTGCATATTCTGCACTTCACATTTAGCCATTGTGTATGTTATTCTCATTGTGGATGATAAATATCTTTTTGCTCCTTTGAAGATTTCATTTACTCCTAATTTAGTGTCAGTACTCAAAAACTCAAAGCCAGTTAAATAATTCAGCTACGTTAAAGCCCTTTAATATCCACAGTGCTATCTAAACATTAAAATGGTCAAATATAATTCCCTACTAAAGTTTGAGGGAAGTGGAAAAACTAGGGGAGGTCACCATCTGAGGGGTTTGTGTCCCAGCACGGCCCGAGATCCCTGAGTTGATAGGCTCACCCCTATCCTCTTGGACGAGTAAATAGGCATTAATGATTTCACTTGCCAGGGAGACAAAGAACGTGTCTTGTTTTGTTCCCAGTGTTTCCCATACACATAACGTAGTATCTGACACATAGGTCATGCTCAGTAAATATCCACTCAATGAGATGAATCACACTTTAAGAGATAAAAATTAAAACATAATTACAAAGCAAGCATTTCTTGAGAGAGGAGAAAAATAATGATGTGCCATTAAAATTATGGTAAGCTTTAGAACAAATGGAGACATGAACAATCATGTGATCAAATGCTCCCATTTTGTAGATGAAAAAGGAAAAGTTCTATACAGAGCAAATCTACAGCTTGACTCCAATACTATCTCTGAATTCAGTGGCTTTTATTCACTGTAATTATTGTTAGAAATCTTATTTTCTAGTCATTTTAAGGTAATCTAACTTCTAAGTAGCAAAAAGGTATTTATCATCCACAATGAGCATAACATACACAACGGCTAAATGTAAAGCACAGTATATGTAATAAAATGAAAATCCTGTGTGTATTTATCACCTGCTATAGTCTGTAGTCAATTGCCACTGCTGTAATTTTAGATTTTCAGCACTACTTGTTAATCTCTTAAAATCACCCTGATTAATTGGATATTAGTAAATTCTGAATATCCCATGACTGGCCACAATTGTTTAGTATATGCATTGAGCACAAAAAATATAATCTGTAGGAAAGTAAATATTTATGTGATTAAGTAGGAGTTTATATATCCAATGACCATTATATTTGGAAAATATAAGTTTCGACAAAGTTTAATCTATGTGATTTTTCTGATTTAACCTCTCACAGATTTTATTTACTCCTAATTTGGTTTCAGTCATCAAAAACTCAAAGCCAGTTAAATAATTCAGCTACATTAAAGCCCTTTGATATCCACAGTGGTATCTAAAAAATTTAAATGGTCAAATATAATTGACTGGAAAAAGAATTTTGGTCCTATAATACTTGAAAACCATCAGCTTTTTGGATAGCTTATATCTGCTGGTTTTCATAAATTGACCAATAGATTTTTTAACAGCAATCCTGAGATACCAAGAGTTGCCTGAGAGAATCACACACACACAGAAATGCTGAATTGAGTGTGTTAAATAATGCAAAATAATTGATGTCTAGCCACTTACGTAACAAGTCATTGTGATCATCCCATTTATTTCAGGGATGGATTTGTATCATATTCAACATTAGGAAGAACAATTGTAAGTTTCCTCAGTTGTCCTTCTGTTGTCACTTCAGTCCTAAAACATAATGACAATCACCCAGTCAAATCTTGTGACAGAATGTATCATTCTGTTTTGCCAGTGATTCTGGGCATTGGCTGCACGTTGAAGTTACCCGGGGAACTTTAAAAGACCACCAGTACTTGGGGGCCAACCCAAAGATTCTGATTGAATTAGTCTCACTGTGGCCCATGTCTCTAATATTCAGCAAAGTTTGAAAACCACTCCATGATGCAATACAAGCATTCTTAAAAGATCTCCATTCAGTTCAGCCAACCATGTCCTATATTTTTTGAAACAGTCACCTTTCACAGTTTAAAGAAATCTGGCCTCTGGTCCTAGATTATCTGGATAATTGCCTCAACTCATCTCATCACTCCTCTTTGCCATAAAAGCATGAGAACTATTACTTATTTCTAAAGTCTGTTACACTATCATTCCCATGAAAAATTACATATCTTTTTTTAAAGAGAGCACAGTAATTTATCTGTGAAGTGAAATAACACTAGCAGATCATTAACTTGGTACAATGAATGCATCAAGCAGCTGTTACTTAGAAAATAGAACATCTGTTAAATGCCATCGGAGTCACTAGTCACTGTCATTATAGTTATAGCTCTAATTTCTGTTCTGCACATTCTGCTTTCATACAATTCTTCTTTAATAGACAATACGTTATTAATAAAAAGTCAGTACACATTGCTATAAAATCCACTAGTTAATGTTTTATGTTCTTTGTGAATTTATCATTATATTATTCCGTCACATTAGCCTAATAATAAAATATGTTCTAAACCTCGAGCCATGACAAGAGTAATGTAGGAACCTGAAAAAACAATTAATATCATATTTTATCACATTAAGACATATTGTATGATGCACCATTAATTTAATTACAACTGTTGTAGATCACAAAAAACACCACCACCTTACACGTAAATATAAATTATGTTTTATCTCAGTTTCAGAAAGCTTAAAATGTGACAGATCCACATCTTAAAATTGCAGTAATGTGGTAATTTGTTTATTATTCCCCATGAATATATTTTATAGCTAAAGGTGAAAGAACTCTGCCATTCTTGATGACCAGAAATGGTATATTTTTGCAGACTGACTGAAGGGGAATTCACTGGGGTTGGGACCTTTTTTGTTTATTTTATTTTTATGTGTGTAGTCACCTTTTTAAAATTTTTATTCAATTTATGGCATGACATTGGTTAGTAATATTACATAGGTTTCAGGTGTACAATTCTGTAATACATCATCTATATATCACATTGAGTGTTCACCACCCAGAGTCAGTTCTTCTTCCATCACCATACATTTGACTTCCTTTAACTTCGTCTACCACCTTCCTCCCCCTTACCCTCTGGGGAACCTTTTTAAAATACTCTAGTGAATATATTAGTTAACCCTTCATCTGTATTAGCGGCAACTTGCACAAGAAATCAAGAAAGGGCTAAAATAAGTAGGAATTTAGTGATATGCTAGTAAATGGGGAATATATGCAGAAACGGTGTTATGGCACGTTTGACTAAATGTGGGGTTGAGTAAAGACAGAATATATGGTAGAGAAAACACTTAAGGGATTTAAAAAAGAGGGAAGTTGGAATAACAGGAAATCAGATAGGGAAGTTACCTTAAGACCCTAAATCCCTGGAAATTACAGGAAAACTTGTGGAAGGCATTGGACCCCAAAAATGTGAAATGGGTGGGAGAGAGTATCCAGCCCAAGTGGGTTGTTTCTTCTCTCCTGTTGGGAAAAACAAGCACACAGAAACAAAAACAAAACTGTGGATAGGTTCCTATGGGACCAGATGATTAATCCAACACTTTTTTACTATTTTACATTTAAATAAAGTTAGTGAAAACGTTTTCACCACATGGTGATATCCACAGAGACCAGCAGAACAGGTTTTCCCAACCTGCTACCTCATTGATGAAGTGAGATGATGAACTGATGGCTGAATTCTGAACCTCAAGTGATTTAACTTATAGATATGAGGAGTGAATCACAATCTGTTTTCCATCCTTCCCATGAACACCTCGGTATCTTTGTTAGGAGAAATGAACCTATGCTACCTATTTTTTTAAAAGGACATTGGAGTAGCATTTAAAACATTGCTGTGGCCAGGAAGAAGTAGACAGCAAAACCGTTTCTTTGAAATCATGGAAGTTGGTATTTGATATTTTGAACATTTATTTTGGAGCTATCAAATGTTATAAATGAAAGATATGGAAAATAAAGAAAAAGTGTGTCAGATTTTATGGCAATTTACATTTAAGTTGAGTTCTACTCTTAGTGGACATGTTTCTCTTTTTTTATTAAAATGTATTGGGGTGCCAATGGTTAGTAAAATTACATAGGTTTCAGGTGTACAATTCTGTAACACATCATCTGTATATCACATTGTGTGTTCACCACCCAGAGTCAGTTCTCCTTCCATTACCATGTTTTTCTATGTCATAAAAACCCTGTGTCAAGTATATAGTACATATTATATATAGTGGTGTTGTTGAAACTCCTGAAATTGGATTTATGACCATGTCATAGGTCAAAATAAAACTGAGTGTGCATAATTTTGCTTCTTATTCAGCCTTAAAATCAACGCTAGAGGCTGTCACATTACTGCGTGTTTGACAAAGATAAAGGAGCTGAGTTACAACTTACTCAATGCAATCGTTGAATTGGAACTTGCCCATTTAGAACGGTAGACCTTCCAGTGCCCTCTCCACCCCTCACCCCACAAGGCTGCAGAAGAAGGCATGTGTGCTGAGGATTGAATGCCTTTTAAGAGGAGGAAGTGTATTTTCAATTCTTTCTCCCCATCTCACCAGCCCCAGAAATCACGCTACCTCCCTTAGTGAGGAATGAGTAAGGGCACAGAGAGCATGGCCACAGCGGTGGTTCTGGGTAGTTCAATCCAGTAATTCAGTTCTCAATACATATGCATGTGTAGGCGTTCTGTTCTCGCAAAATACTTGAACGAGGGGAAATGGCTCCTTGACATCATAAAATGTCAGTTTTTAGTTTCCAATAAGTAGCCCGTATTCCCCTTTCTGTGGCTTTTGATTCCAGCCTTCATACTCTAATCATTTTGTGCTTTGTCTTTCCTCAATCCAAACCATCCAATTCTTTATGGTAAACTCCAGTTTCAGGTATCACCTCTCTTTGGAAGCTGTTCATGTTTATCCCAGCCATCTTTTTCCAAAAATTATGTATTTCTAATATATCACATTTGATTGCATTTCAACTTTTCTCTGCAGCTGCACTGTAGGTAAGCTTAGAGCAGGGCATGCAAAGACGGTCCCCTTCCTTATCTCTGGCAGTAAATGGCACCGTACAGAGTGGGTACCGAGCACCTGATGAACAACGACTAATTGGAATTTAAGTTCTACAGACAGCAAGAACAGCATACTATTTCAGGGCTAAAATTTGCAAGTCACATCTTTAATTAAAATACTTTTGTGGGGAAATATTAAAAATCCATGAAATGAGCAGAATATCTTTCTTTTATTTTCATTAAAGTTTATTGGGGTGCCAATGGTTAGTAAAGTTACATAGGTTTCAAGAGTACAATTCTGTAACACATCATCTAGATATCACATTGCGTGTTCACCACCCAGAGTCAGTTTTCCTTCCATCACCATATGTTTGACCCCCTTTACCCACTTCTAACACCCCCTCCCCCCTTACTCTCTGGTAACCACTAAACTGTTGTCTGTGTCTGAGTGTTTGTTTGTTTGTCTTGTTCCTTTGTTATTTTCTGTTTTATATCCCACATATCAGTGAAATCATATGGTTCTCAACTTTTTCTGTCTGACGTATTTCACTTACCATGATAATCTCAAGACCCATCCATTTTTATGCAAATTGCACTATTTCATCTTTTCTTATGACAGAATAGTATTCCATTGTGTGTGTATATATATATATATATATATATATATATATATAACATCTTCTTTATCCAATCATCTATTGAAGGACACTTTGGATGTTTCCATATCTTGGCCACCATAAATAAAGCTGCAGTGAACATCAAGGCACATATATCTTTACAGATAAATGTTTTCAGATTTTTGGGGGTATATACCCAAGAGAGGGATTGCTGGGTCACATGGTAATTCTATTCTTAATTGCTCAACATCACTAATCATCAGACAAATGCAAATGAAATCCACAATGAGATATCACCTCATACTGGTTAGAATGGCTATTATTAATAAGACAAATAATAACAAGTGTTGGAGAGGCAATGGATTAAAAGGAACCCTCATGTATTGTTGGTGGGAATGCAGATTGGTGCAGCTGCTATGGAAGGCAGTGTGAAGTTTCCTCAAAAAATTAAGAATAGAATTACCACAATATCTTTCTTAACCAAAAATAGCATTTATATAACTGATTGAATACTTGTTTATTCTTGAATACCACAAGTAAAGGTTCAAATCTAGGTCTTTTTACAGTCCAAGTGTAAATTTTCTCATGAATCACTTTTGGCCGTTGTAGTTATAAACCACCATGATGGCCACTGTTTGTTGTTGTTGTTTGTTTGTTTGTTTGTTTCTAGCTCATATTTATGGTGGTGATATCTTTGACCTGTTTGAGTGTCATCTTATAATATTGAGGAACCTTAAATGATACCAGAAATTAGCCCATACTTCCTGTTTTATTGTACTCACTAAGTGCATGAGGACTCATTGGACATTAAATATTTGCTCTTGAAAATTAGCTAGAGAATTTTGGCAGATATTTAGTGCACAGTAGTTATTTGTGACCCATGAACTATTTGCTGCAGTATTTCCTAAATTCAAAACTGCTTCAATGTCTTCTGGGATTTGGAAATTTCCATTGCCTTTAATTACATTGCCTGGCATGGAAAAGGCATATGTCTATGTATACAACATCTTTTTATATCAAAGCTAAAACATAGTGTCATCTTTATGAAGATATTTTAAGAGATAATTAGTGATCCAAGTATAAATTAAGATTCAACTTTGTGTGGTGTTGCCTTTGCAAATAAATCAACTCTAGTGACAAGCCACTAGTCTGAAATGTAGGAAGTTGGGTATGCTTATTTGCATATATTTCCATATCTTTGGCAAGTCATGCTCGGATATGTTTTATAAGGATAGGGACTTTGTTTCTCTATCATTTTATCCTTAGTGCTTAGAACAATGGCTGTCATGTATGGTTGTGAAGGTTGTACTCTGCAAGGTGGTGCAGATAAAGGGAGTGAAAGGCCTGAAATTTAGCCCATGAGCACTCATAAGTCAAACTCCAGAGGGGCTGTTTTCATCCAAAGGATGGACTGCTCATATTTTTCATTAAGTGGAATCACCCATGTCCCTGCTACAATAGTGACACACTTAGTAGGAGATCAGTAACACTTATGATTGAAACATGAAGGAATTCTTTCCATGAGTTGCTAAGCTCAACCATGTGCAACAGACGACATGTACATTGCAAATACCTCTCTGTGTGGTAGCTGATAAGCTCATTTGGCATTAATTACTTGAAATTCAGATTTTTTGTAGTGAAAAAGAAAAAACACAAATATAAAAGAATATCTTACCCTCTTCTACCATGGTGATGGAAGGAGAACTGTCTCCGGGTAGTGAACACACAATGTACAATATGATATCTAGATGATGTAGACCAGAATTGTACACTTGAAACCTATGTAATTTTACTAATAATTGTCACCCCAATAAATTTTGATTTAAAAAAAGAAAATCTTAGAATTGGAGAAACAGTGATTGTCTCTTGTATAGAAATTATTTTATACAGTCTTTTTACCTCATTTATTCCCCCTGCTTATTTTATATCAAAGGTCAAAACAAAATATATATATCATGATTGCAAGTGGACCAGAACCTGGTGTGGATGCAAAAGACAGCTGCAAAAACTATTTAGTTATACAGTAAAACCTTGGATTGCGAGTAACGTGGCTTGCAAGTGTTCCACAAGATGAGCAAATATTTCTAATACATTTTAATGTGGTAAATGAGTGATGTCTTGCAATATGAGTAGTTTGTTTCTGGAATGAATTATGCTCGCAAACCAAGGTATTACTGTATTTTAAAGATAGGAAAGACACCTTGGAAGCATCTAGGAGTAGGACATGAGGTATATACTGGCCTCAGAGCGTCTCTCTCTCCTTGTCTTGGACCACCTCTGTTACTCTCTCTGCACATTTCATTTAGACCTCTTTGCAAGTGGGCTCCCACTACTTTCTTCTTATGGCTCCTCCCAGTGATTTTGTCTGACTGTGGCTTTGGCTTGCTGTGGTGACCACATCAGTTACCACTTCCAAATGACTTCTCAGTGGGTGGGTTATCAGAGTCTCCGTATCTGTCAGTTCAACTTCTTGAGAGAGGGTTTGTTTGGCTCTGGCTTACCTCCCCATGAATGTCCAACAGCTCTATGAGGGTGCAGTTGGGATTGGGGGCAGAGGCAAGGGAGTGCAAGATGGTCACGTGGTCAGCATGACATGTCATTAGGAAGAGACTGTAGGTAGAGCTGACAGTAAACATTTGTACTGGGGTCACTTTTTCCATCAACTCTCTACATAATTTCTAATATTAAATATGCTTGTTTCTATGTTTAATAAATCAAATCTGAGGAAGTGGCAGTGCTCTCTGAGGTGGATTTTAATATGACCTCTTTACTTTTGTTGCCCTCTAACTGGAATGAAGCATTTTTTTCAATTATGAATGGGAGCTACAAACCCCAGTAATATCAGCAGTTCCTATGACTTTACCAACAGTTGAAATGACACAAATATTTATATCACATTCTAGTCATTGTAAGACTTCAAAACACCAGTTATGCTCATTCACTACTTTAATCCTACTTAAAGATCTGATGCTAGATCATTGTAGTTACATGTGTTAGGAGAGATAACATGTATTAGTATCTCACAAATTTGAGAACTATATTTTGTATATTGTATTTCAGTACAACTGGTTTCATTTAAAATATGGTGGATTTAATTTTATACTTTTAAAAACTTTATTATGAGAAAATGTCCTTAATTTTGACCAGATGCCAAATAGATTTGTGGCACCAAAAAGCTAAAAATTTCTGCTGTAGAAATAAGGAGTATCATCATTGCTGAATTTTCTGAAAGCAGTTGCTTATTTTATGGATGAGTTTTCCAAAGTCTGACTTTAGTCAATGCGTTTACAAATTAACTAAATATAAATATGTTTGGATGGACAATATGTATGTTTATCTATTAAATATGTACAATCATAAACAAATATGAAATCAGTTATGTTTATATATACATGTATATTTATATATACCCCATAAGGAAACTACAAATGTATGTGGTGTGATTTTCATCATTCATAGAGACATAGTTGAAGGTTTCATCTTACGACAGTAATGACACACATTTCAAAAGCATTAAATCTTAAGAATACCATATATCACTTGAACCTCAAATGCTGTCCTGTATTCACAGGCTACTCAGAAGGAGATTGAAAAACAGAAGGTTCACCTAAAGAGTGTCACGGAGCTAGGAGAGGCCTTGAAGATGGTTTTGGGCAAGAAGGAAATCTTGGTGGAAGATAAACTGAGTCTTCTGAATAGTAACTGGATAGCTGTCACTTCCCGAGCAGAAGAGTGGTTAAACCTTTTGTTGGTAAGAGAAGAGGCTGGAAGATTTTCAACTCCTCTCCATCATGTGAAAGAAAATGCATAAGCATTCAATAATAATAATTTTTTGTGTTTGTAAATTCCTCGACTCTACATAAATGCTGAATCTTAATTTACTCTCTATATTTGAGTATATTTTCCATGTTTGTGCTTTATCTCATATGGAGATCACCCCTAAAAGTAATTTGAATGATACTGAGTTTTTGTCTTTTAAAACTGTAGAAAGTAGAACACATTTTTAAAGGCTATTATCTAACCAGTAATACGTCACGGTATGTCTCTGTAAAATTAAGGAATACCAGAAACACATGGAAACCTTTGACCAGAATGTGGATCACATCACAAACTGGATCATTCATGCTGATGCACTTTTGGATGAATCTGAGAAAAAGAAACCCCAGCAAAAAGAAGACATGCTTAAGGTAGCAAATAAAATATTACGAAAAGTAATATTCAAACTGCGCAACAGTTATGTCAATCATGTTTGTCGTAAAAAATACCAAGGACTTCTTAATAAGACTGAAAAATTCTGCCTCTCTTTCTTTTTCCCTCCATTCCTTCCTTCCTTCCTTCCTTCCTCTCTCCCTCCCTCCTTCCCTCCTTTCCTCTGCTTTTTTAATTCAAATGGGAGTTAATGACTTTGATGAGTTCTGTCATCTGGATGTCTGTCCATGTCCACCTTTCAGCTAATTATTGGGTTGTAAGAAAAGTCATGAGGTATTTTTTCTATGTTTTTCATTGCAAAAATTCGTCATGACTTTTCAGACAATCCAATACATGCAACCAACTTAAACTCTGATGAGCAAGGGATTTCAGGATTTATTTTGGTGTCATCTTGCAAATTCCTACTCTTTTTAATAATAGCAGTACGTTCTTATATCTAACACAAAGATCATTCTCCTGGCATCATTCACAGTCTATCTGATTACATAATGTGAAATCCAGTCTTCTGGATATTTTGCCTACGCAGTGCCCAAATCTTAGTAATCAGTAACAATCCTGAGCTTATATAAAGCTGATTTTTTAAATTTTAACTGTATATAATGTAAACTAGGCTTTTTGTTCTTTTTTTGTGTCTGAAACCAATTATTAGGGCATCCTAAGGCATCTTTTTCAACGGAAAGGCAACTTAATCCTTACTTTTAAAAAATGACTCCTATAAAGGGTATGAGTGGTATAATGTGCAAATAGTATATCTTACTGATGCTGTATTATCTCTATTTGATGCCATCTTTATCAATTAAATAGGAAGAGTTGAATTTTACCAAATCTCATTTAAATTAATGATTCCTTATTGTGTTGTGCTGAAATTTTCAATAATTTTGTTTGACTAGAGGGTTTCTATTTAAAGAACAATGAACATTTATAGTTTTTGTCTATACAATTCATTTGTTTCTTTTTATGCAGTTGATATTTTCCAAGGATTACAAGTTTTAAGGAAAATCTATAAATGTATTTCAGGCTATGCCCCCAAAACATATTTACCCTATTGTCTCTACCTTACGTTGCTCACCCTTTGCCCTTGATGTGTAGTTAAGGAATGTTATATAATGGTGCTATTACTTCAAGGTCCTTGGAATAATAGGGACTGAGCTATTTTACTTGCAGTCTCTCCAACCCGTGGTGTCAGGCAGAACCTTCTACAATCCCTCTGTCTGTGGCACAGAATGTGTTAGAAAATCCATGCCTCCACCCCCCACCCATGGCATTCAACATGATGAACAAAAGGAAATGCAAAACGACCAGGAAGGAATAGAAAATTGTTCTTCAGCTACCTTCCTTCTTGTGCATATATTAAGGTCACTCCACAGCTATGAAATTTAGTCAAAATAATGTAAAATAAGACTAAGTATAAAATATTATGACTGTTGCATGTGACACAGAGAAGTCAGGAAACCATCCCGTGTCCTTCCTCAGACTAAGTAGATACTTTAAATAAACACAGAAGCAACTTAAGGAAGGACAGCCAACTGGTCTCCTGAGGTCACACATATTCTTACTCCACCATTTTATGGAAGTTGGCATTTCCCCTCCCTCTATATTCCTCCGCATGTGCTCTCTCTCTCTCTTGCTCTCTCGCTCTCTTGCAACTTCCATTTAATTACTAACTTCGAGCCCTGTCTCTTGCTCACGGAATGTAGCGTCTAAAGGCTGAAATGAATGACATGCGCCCAAAGGTGGACTCCACGCGTGACCAAGCAGCAAACTTGATGGCAAACCGCGGCGAGCACTGCAGGAAAGTAGTAGAGCCCAAAATCTCAGAGCTCAACCATCGATTTGCAGCCATTTCTCACAGAATTAAGACTGGAAAGGTAGGAAGACCTGCTCCAAGGTGGAAACTAGTGATAAATGGTCTCTTGCGAAGGTTGCGCAGTTCTCTGAAGGGGGCACACAACCCCCACAGCAAGGTTTCCAAAAGGAAAATGAAGGCCGAAATGTATTTAAGGAAATTTTACCACTGAATCTCATGGGAGATGTCTCTCTCTCTCTCTCTCTCTCTCTCTCTCTCTCTCTCTCTCTCTCTCTCTCTCTCT
>NW_017731547.1:600740-628058 GCF_001890085.2 Hipposideros armiger | reverse complement strand
TCCCTCCCTCCCTTCCCCACCCCTCCCATCCTCCTTTCCTCCTTGTCTTCCTCTCTCTCTCTCTCTCATTTTTTCTCATGCCACAGCTATTCTAGAATTGCATTCTATACTGGTTTACATATGTACTTTCAGGGGTAACCTACAGCAAAGTAACAAATAGCATGCTGCAGGCCAACAAAAACAAAAAGCACAAAATACATCCCTCTAAAGAAAACGCTATTGACACATTATGCCAAATATGATATTGCTTGTGTGTAATATAGATCGCATCTCCCAAGTGAGGCCTTGTACATCTCCCGCACGATCTAGGGTGTTTGTACCTCCTTAATGGCTGTGTACTTGTGTGTATGTGTGTGTATTGAACTTGCTCTTGCTAGTTGCTGTTATTTACTATGACAAAATCCATTAGGCTATAATGACTTGCTCAAGCCATGAAAACAAATGATTGCAAAGCTTATAAATCCTAGTTTTTGTAATTTTTTATGTCTCTTTATATTTATTTAATGAAGACTCAGGGGATATGGAACTTTTGCATGATTACCCTTTATATCTGTGTAATATTTCATGAAGACAAAATAGTATCTAATAGATAGCATGCAAATATATATATATATATATATATTATATAAATACAGTATTATAGAACTACATCTCTTTGGTACAATGTCAGAATGCAAAGAATTACTCCAAAGTTTATAAAATGTAGTTTGACACATTTTTCAATACACATGATATGCTTTCAAATGCAAAACTGTATGTAAAAGAAATGTATGTATTTACATATACAGATAATTGCTAGTAATAATCTTAAATGAGAAAAATATTGAAATATTTGTGAGAAAATATGATGTAATATGTCAGGTAAGTATTGATTCCTGGAAAAATAGGAGAATGCCTTTAAAAATTTATTTTGATAAATATGGACACTTGATAATAGCATGATTTACAATTGCTGCATTTTCTAAAGCATTGCACTGAATCGCTGTTAATATAATAATATTGCATATTTAAAGGAATTTCTAAAATATATAGATATATGATATGAATTTTAAATACTAATGCACATGAAACATAGTTACCCTTTGAAACCCACCTTCCCAAAACAAAAAGGTATTAGCTTTATTTCATTGCTTCTTCTTTGTAATATTTAAGTTAACTAGTTCTATGCATTTATATATTATTTTAAGTAAGTGAATTTCACCTGAAAAATATCTGCCAGGCTCTGAAATTTTATTTTCAGAGCATTGTTGATTTTTGTTAGTGTATACTCTGCTGTTTAAAAAGACACTGTTTGACTTCTGGAGATATCGTTAGAGAATCTGATATCTAAACAACTGAAGGTTATTTCATTCATTGAAAACAAGAAATGCTAATACTTCATTGCTAAGTTTTGTATTCTTCTGAAAATGTATGTATATATATATGTATATATGTATATATACATATATATATATATATATATATTTCACTAAGCTATGGAATATTTAAGAGAAAATGGAGGTATTATTTTCTTTGTTCTTTCAACAGTAGGTAGAGATAAATTATGTCACAAGATTGTGACTCATAGATATTGAAAAATGAGTAGAATTCATCCTGCACCACAGATGCTGACAGGCTTAGCGTGGCCAAGAGAAGTTTGTGAATTTTTTTCTATATTCTGCACGAATTTATCAGTTTATTTTCAGACATCATGCCTCATGCCAGCCATTTGATGCACTCCTTTAGTTTTCCTTACTGAAGAAAGGCATAAGAGATTTTAAATCAGTATCTTCAGTTATATATTAATTGACAAGACAACCACAGTTTTAATTTTTAAAGTATTCCTTTTTCGCTAAATTAATAGAGATGATGGTATGCAATAGTGACCCCATTTGGGGGTTTTGAAGAGATAATTATGCTGTATCATCACGATGAGACCAAAAACATGGAGATAAAGCATAGCTGACATTTTGCTTATTTATTAATTTTATAAACTAGTGATAGTGAGTATCTATTATGCTAGCGAGTGTGGGACTATACAAAGATGTAAATGATAATTGCTTTAAAAACATCTGTTTACAAACACAAAATTAAATATTTATTGTAATCATAGAATATGCATAACATTAGTACACCTTCAATTAATGATGAGGTAGTCCCAGCAATCACATAGTATAGTAGGAAGAAATAATGGACGTAGAAGACTAAATTCTGGGCTTAACTTGGTCAGCATTATGCAGAACATGTGATTTCTCTGCAATTTCAATTTAGTGTTTGTAAGATAAGGGAGTTGAACTAGATTAGTAGTTTTTAAAAGGAGAACTCTTCCATCCCCTCAGAAAAATGAGTTATTATTTAGAACAGAATGTATAAAATGGAACACAGTAGAGTTACTGGATGGTGGGATTTCTGCCTCTTTTATCTTTCTCCTTCCTATGTTGAGTTTCAGGAGGTACAAGTTGTGTCTAAAGAACATGGTGTAAAATTTCTGGGTTAGGTTAGTTAAAATTAGAACCAGTTAGGTTAGCTCTTGATAGTTCTAAAATTAGACAGTCCAATCATCTTTTTTTGATGCCATAATGACTTGTATGTGTGTTTGCTTATGGAGTAGTATAATTCTGGAAGTACTAGAATTTCCTGGGGCTGGCCTTTGATTGAAAAGTCAAGTTCCTATTATATTAGGGCTTCTGTGAGGTCAGATTGGGTTGGAATATGGTTCCAACTTCTTATGGTTGAGTCTATGGGTAGATTTCACTGATGAGGATAACCGAGGAGAAAACCTGTGGTGCTAAACAAATAAAAGTAGGTTGGGGATGAATATCGGTAGAACATAGACTTGGTATATGAACTAATTTCAGGATTCTTTTAAAGGTCAACTAGGAAGGGCAGTTGAATAGAGCAAAAATTTATTCTGAAAACTCACTAACAATGCCTACATTCACTATATGGTGAAGAATACAAAGCCTCTCTCTCCTGCAAGGACTGTCCATGACAAGAAATTCCAAAACCCAGAAAGCAATGAGCATTGGGGTCCTTGGATTTGATTGGCCGAGAACTTGTCCATCAGATGCAGCTCTCTGCAGCGGTAATTTTAAGCATCAATGAGGAGCAATATGGCGAGAAGAAAAAAGTGCTTAACTTCAAGGCACAAAAGCTTACTTTGAGTGTGATCTTAGACGTGATCCTTTGCCCCTCCGAGCCTCATTTTGAGCTACAAAAGTAGCAAGATGATCCCTGTCACATTTTAACCTCAAGACTGTGGTGACAATCAAATGATCTAAGATACATAAAAGCATACCTTATGAAATCTATAAATTATTATATAGCTATAAAATGGTAAAACCTCATTGTTTCATATCAATAATTATTGCCATTGTTATATACATTAGATTTGAATGGCCAATTTTTGTTTTTTAGCTGAGCCATCCTGCCACCTGTTGGCAGTTCAGCGGCAGCTCAGCTTGGGCCGTGAATCGAACCGGTGACCCTGTTGCTCAGAGCTCACACTCTTGAGCAAGCTTTTAACCAGCTGAGCCACTCGGCCGGCCCCGAATGGCCAAATTTTGAGTGTTGAAACAGAAATTAATGGGGAAAAGTAATGGAGGAATAGCTGATCTCTCTTTCTGGCCTTTGCTGGAATGGGCTGGGACCAAGAATACGTCTTTACCAGTTCCATTGCAAGGATCAGCTTTACAGATTATCAAGTGGGCCAGTTTAAGGAAGTCCTGCTTGTCCAAAGTACTGTCCTCAAAATACACAAAATGCTACCTCTTCCCATTTCATTTAGGTTAATCTGTAGTACCTGATGGTTTTGAGAAAGATTCATCTCTCCTAATCTGTGTGAAGTCAGTTTGAGAAATGGCTGTTTTAATGGGGAGGGTCAGAATTATAAAAATTAACCAGTGATAATTTCAGAACGCTTGGTAAAGTTGATGGAATCAGTGGGGAAAGACACCATGTCTCAACTCTTTCTGATTTAGGCCTTCTGAACATGGCGGCATAGTATGGTGGTGGGGCGAGGGATACTATCAGGAAAAGAAAGTGGTAGGAGACAGAAATGTAGAAAGGAACACAGGAAGGCAAAAATAAGTTGACTGCTTAGTCCTGTTGCTGATGGCAGCTCTGACTTTCTCCATCTTCTAAGAAGCCAAATGGAGAGGGGAGTCAGCAATTTGGGAAAGATGATAATTGAGGTAGATCTTAAAGAATTAATGAAGGAAAGGTTGGGGAAAGGCAGCAATCCGAATAAACTCTTACCAACTATGTACCAACTATGTACTATTTCAGGTCACGGTGTTTGGTACCATGGTACCTATATCACTAGGTAAGATGTGATGGATTCAAGGAGCTTACTGTTTAATGGCAGAACAAAATATGTTCATGGGTAATGGGCTGAGAACAAGTGTATGCTGAGTGAATTTAGCAGCCACTCTGGCAACATGGAAGAGATAACAATCCTGGGTAAACCTATGAAAAAGCTCAAGTGTGCTCAATGGAGAGTAAGTTCAGTTTGCTTACAGAATATAGAGCATGGAGCATGAAGCTTTAGTTGTGCATGATAGGCCTGAAAAGGATGATTAGACACAGTGTGGGGAGGTCAGGGCAGCCAGACTAATAGTTTATGCTTAATTCAGTAGGCAATGAGGAGTTCTTGATGTATTTTTTTATGCACTATCCAAAGATTAGTCCAACAGTGGTTGTGCAGAGAATTCAACTGAATAATGAAGGGAAGTAGAGAAAATGCTTTGGAAGCCATAGCAATAGTCTAGATGAGATACCGTGAGTACCTCAAGTAAACAGGTATCTATGGGAATGGAAAATAAGTGACAGTCTAGAGCAGTGACTCTCAAACCCTTGTGTACTTGGTGGAAGAATTGCTCGGACACAAATTGCTGCCCCCCCCAATTATGACTCAGTAGGCCTTGGGTGGGGTCTGATAATGTGCATTTCTAGCAAATTTCCAGGTGATATACAGTAGATGCAAATGATGTAGGGACCATACTTTGAGAACCACTGGTCTACAGACACTGAGAAGTAGCCTAGAACACAATTATGTCATATTGGGGCCAAGGAGATGATAAATTGAAAAATGACTCAGGATTCAAGACTAGTTGAGTATGAAAGTCTGCATATGAGTTTCACCTGCATCAAGGTATGTTTGTCACATTGTAATACTTAGTTTCAAAAGAATGTTAATTAAACAGTCTTTTTCTAGCTATCCTATTAATATAGGCAGTAACTTGGTTAAAAAATATTATGAAACTTATACCCATAATTTGATGAGTTAGATTGTGTTCTCTCCTAGAGATTTAGAAATACATCACTTTTCTATGGAACTGAAATGTTAAATGATTGGCCCTGTAATTGGTACTAACCAGAAGAAAGGTGAACTTGTTTTCTGTGTCTTCAATTCTTCATTAAGATTTATGTGCCCTTGGGTAGTATATACCATATTTTAATTTCCGTATAGGTCTTAAAATTGTTGAGATTTGTACAATCTGGCATCATATATGTAAATATTCATAGTTTTATTGTCAAGATTTTGACCTCCAAGTCAGTGTTAGAAGATCGAAAAGAATCATCTTTTGGAGCAGATACTTTCAGATTTTTTTATGGCTATGAGAAAGCTAGTGAGTTTCACATTTAATGTAGAATATATCAGGAAAACAAACACATGGTTGGGTCTAACCTATCTTAGATAGTGGTTTTATATGTAAAAAGTAATGTGTAAATACTTTAATGATAGTTTAGAAAAATATCTTGGCTCTCCTAATCATCAGGTGGTAATAAATAATGCATCTTATCAATGTGACCTAGAAGGTCAAAATAAGATTTATTGGATTTTAAATTTTAATTAAAACCTAACTTTCAACAATTACATTTATCAATATAAATATGTTGACCTTTTTCCCCTTTGTAGTCTATTTATAATTTAACACTTTCTGTGATAGACGAGAACAGGATCCGTTAATTGGTACAGTTAATCTTGTTATATAAATATATTTTTTGGTAAAATTTTCTACAAATTATAACAAAAAGTATAGATGAAAAGTTAGGTAAAGATCTGTTGGTATTGCATAATTTTTTGAGTATTACATGTGTAATAATTACAGCTAAACTCCTCAAGTATTAATAACAGATTAATACCCAAACTATGCAATACTATGCCTGCTAATTTTATTTCACTGAAATAAATATGAAATGAACTTAGCAACAGAATTTCTATATTAACAACATGTTTTTGCCCACATTTGAAATTGCTGTTCCTAAAACAAGGTTAATTCTGCTGAAGCTTTGCTAACAAATCCTTTTTGTAAAACATTTTCATAGTAGATATTGAGTTTGGTGAGCAATGTCATTTGTTAGAACTAACGGGGTCTTATGAGCATGGCATTTAAAATGATTAAAGCTACTTGGTGATTCCTGATTGGGAGCCTTTAAAAAGGAAAATTATTCCTCCAGTCAGTGAACAGAGGCAAAAGGAAGCATTCCTTGAACCAGAGACTTTCAAATATTTATAGGGGGCTGTGAGAGAGCTAGTGAGTTGCCCAAGCTCTCACAGTTAGAGAGCTTGGTTAGAAGACGGTCGATCCCAGTTCATTGCTTTGTCCAACATGCTGACTCTGTACACTTCATTACCTCTATTTATGTCATCAGATATTTGTTGGTCTAGCATGTGTTAGTAAAAACATGTCTAATTTCACTTAAAAAACAGTGACTTCAGTATACTTCTTTGCATTAAAAGCAAAAAGAATTGAACAAAAAAAGAAATGAGAGGAACGGAGGAAGGGAGGGAGAAAGAGAGAAAAAAGAAAAGAGAGTTGTTCAAAATGTTATATTTTGCTTTTAATTCATCTTTCTCCCCATATATTTTACAGTTAAATCCTTTCCTATTTTGTTGCTACTACTAAACTGATGTAATCATGAATTAGAAAAAATATTCAAGTTCTACTTAAAAGAAAGTGGTCTAACACTTGAGCCACCAGTATATATCTTAACCAATCAAAATATTTTGTATCCAATTCTGAAAAGTATGAGCATGAAATCAATCTCATCAATGCAAAATCAATAAGCACATATTAATTAGGAAATATCCTTTAATGAGCCTCACAAATTTGGGAAGTTACCACATTTTTACATGTTCATCCTCAGAGGATCAAAGATAATCCAATACCTTTCTTAATATCAAAATGCAACCAATGAAATGTCACTATTACAAGTTAAACTTGTTTTCTTTTAAGTATCATTTCTGATATTTCTTGGAGTTTGCTCTTAATGAATTTAAAATGAGTAAATAAATAAATCTATAAACTACCTTTTCTGATTATCTTTGTTCTGCATAGATGTTTTCAATATGCTTATTCCTCTTTGTAAGTTTTCTTTCCTCTCCATATATTTTGATTTTAATAACTCTTCATATCATATCAGTGGTATGTCTTTTTTGTATTATAGGATGTTACTGGTCCTTGAAACTGTATTCATTTCAGTTTCCATGAACTCTTCTTATTTTTTTTCTATACCAATATTGTAATAATAAATAAATTTTCAAAGCTACAGAATGGAAAGAGGAGACTGATTGATTTGAAATGATTTTAAACCAGTCTGTAGCACTTGGATTATTTATTTTCAATTTAGACTTTAGTGTAATTTGAATGTAGTGGCCATTTATCATGATTACTGAGATTACATATTCCATATTAAAAAATGTTTACTTTACTGTCTGTGTAAACACAGTCATTATTATGTTAGTGTATCTATGCACGTTGGAAGTAATATTTACCCCAAAGAAAGCTTACCTTTTAAAAATGATGAAGTGTATCTGAGTAATTTTGAATGCTTCCAATTTACAATGAATCAATTTGTAATTGATTTTGCTTTTATCAGTCTGTTATTGTTTGTTAACTTGTTATATAAGTCACCTTTTAATGCTAAAACTTTAACAAAGCCTTAAACTTTATTAATCCTAAATTATATAGTGAAGCACAATTAATAGCTGTTCAGCAACCTGAAACAACATTAAAAAATCAAGGAAAACCAAGTGTTGTCTTTCTCAGTTTCTCTGTCTCTTCTTTCTTTTGTGTCCGTTTATCTATCTCTTTATTAAACTCCCCTATGTTTTACTTTATTTGTATTTTGTATGACTACACAGTCATGCTAAAGCTCTTAAGAGAAAAAGGTAAGTAAAAAATTGTGCAGAACCTATGCCTGGTTTGTACTTCATCCTACGACGTTATAACTTTTGTTTGACTCTTCTCTGTGTATTCTAAAACCTATCTCGTGTTGCACTTTCTAACGCTGTGATTTAATTGTGATTCTGGTTCTTCTATGGTCATATATTTTCTTTAAAGTCAATAGAAGTGGTTCACACAATAATTAAGATGATTTATCTACCATTGCTTTCAACTTTAAATAATTTATAATTCTGAATCGAACAGGCAGACATTGTGTACTTTATATGTCTTAAAGTTGGGTGACTCAAGAGTGAGCTATTAAATTATGGATTCTTGCTTACATGCATTTCTTTTATAACATTTCATAAGCATTCCAAATTAGAAAGACAATCTAGACCAAGGAGTGACATGTGAAATGTAATTGGTCAGGAAAGTGCCTTCCATATTAGAATTGTCATGACCTAATGGTGAATCAGTGACTCTTAAGGAAGGCATTACATTTTCTCAACTCCTTGTGGCTGAACAGAATATTAATCACATGGATGTCAAATGGCTGATCTGATAGGCCAATAGCATAGCCAAAATAACTGGGTTAAGTAGTTGTGGTTATTTTGGTTTAAAAAAATTGATTGCTGGTTAATTCAATTAATATATTGGATGTTCTACAACTAGTAATTAATATAAATACCTTTTCTGTATAAAAGAAAAGAGATATTTTTTATGGAAAATGCAGAGTAGTATAAGATATATTCCCAACTTCACGGATTAAAAATCTGCTTGTGAGACAAAACATAAACCCTTGAAAGTCAAGTAACATTATATTCAAATATGTAAGAGAGACTGCAACACAGCCTATGATTACACATAAATGAGGAATAGACTCCTGATAGAACATGTCAAACCCATTCCCATAAATTTTCCTATCCCCAGACAGTTTCCTGAAAATTCCTCTCAGAAAACGTTTATGAATGCATGTGAATGAGATGGTCATTATAAGAATTATCTAAATCCATTAGCATTTACTAAATAAAACATCAGAATTTTGACTATTGTTAGTAAAACATTACTTCTGTGACATATTTCAAGCTAAAAATGAGCGATTGGTTCTTTTCAATGTAATGGTTATAAAACTTATTATTGACCTGTACTGTCCAATAAGGTAGCCACAAACCACATATGGTTATAGAATATTTGAAATGTGGCTACTCAAATTAAGATGTGCTCTAAGTATAAAACACACATTGGGTTTTGAAGTGTTAATATGAAAAAGTAGATGTACTATATTTTATTAATAATTTTTATATTGACTAGAATTTTATATGATAGTATTTTGGACATATTGGTGAACTAAAATATATTATTATAATTCCATTTTTACATTTTAATATGGCAAATCGAACATTTAAAATTACCTATGTGCCTTGCATGATATTTCTATTTAACTGCAAAGCTATACATAAATAAAATTTGAATTCAGAGGAGAGAATTTACTGTAAGTTGATAAAATTTTAGGGAAGTGTGCATGTGAAAAGTGCCTCATTTCTAACATGTACCCTAAGTCATAATGATTCTTCCTCTGCTTGTATACTCCCAACAGTGAGAAAGTCACTACTTTAAAATTAGTGCTTTTAAAAATAAAATAATTTGCAACACTAATCAGTTGTTCCTATATTAAATGAAAAGTCAGGCTCCAAACTCCTATCCATTGATTCTGGTTGTTCACTTTGGAATCACACAGAATAATTCAAATTCCTAACATGCATAATGATCTTTTTAACAAATGCAGAGTAGTCTTGCATCAGGAAAGCTGGACTCTACGCATACTACTTACTAATGAAATCTAAGTTTGCATCATCTTGCTTGAATAATTATTCATTTTGTAGTAGTGTTTCTTAAAATCTATTCATATCTGCTGATATTATTTTTGTCCCTGGTAGTATCATGTGGTTACTAGCATTTGGCCAGAAATCGATATATATCCATACATGCAGTGTTGATCAGTCAAGTCTTTTCAATTTTATACAATAAAAATTGCGGTATTTCAAATTCTTGATCATTCAGGAGCTTTGTGAAATGTTTGTTTTTATTCACTTAGTTTTTCAGGAAATCACTATATTGTACACCTGAAACTCGTATAACTAATGTAATATTGTCTACCTACTCTACTTAAATTAAAAAATAATTCATTTATGAGTGCATAATATGTAACAGGAATAACTCAAGGTTGGAAAAGACAGACAAATTCATCATCTTCATGAGGTGTTCATGGAACTCATTTGTCTTACTTTGTGGCTTTTTCTACATGCTTTCTGTGTTTTCAAATAATGTCTGGTGAAAATACTACACAGGGCAGAACAAGTGCAAAGCCCTTTGGCATCCTCCTTAAGAACACTCTCTCTCTACATTGATGCAGATTAATTAATCAATGATTTTTTTTTTGTTGTTGTTCAGAATGTCATAACTTTACCAAACTGTAGTCTCAATTCCTCTGCATTCACCATTAGAATTTCATGAGCTTGTCAAATACCTTGGTAAAATAAAAACACCATGTTAACAAGCATTTATTTTCTCCTTTATAAACTATATGTTCTTAAGAGATGAAAGTCTTGAACTGAGCCAACGAATGGCTTAGATTTTGGGAGGAAACAATAAGAGCCAGTATTTATTGAGCATTTCTTGTATGTCAGATGCATACACAGGTTCCGAGAGAAAATAATAACCAGTATTTATTGAGCATTTATAGTATATCAGACAGCATTCTAGCATATTTGATCCTTATAACAACCCTATGCAGTAGATACTCTTCTTATTCTTATGTTACAAATAAACTGAGGCTCAAAGAGGACAAATAACTTGTCCTGGGTCCCTCAGCTAATACATGGTGGAACTCAGATTCAATCTAGACATTCTCCTTTAGGAGCTTCAGCTCTACACCAGATTACAAGCATTCCAAGGGCTTTGAGGGAGGGATAGCAGGAGCTCACCAATAGACCTGCAAGGAAGGTCGATACTAGGAGTGCTCATAAAAGGCTAAAAAGGTTCTTGGGGCAAGACTAGGGGAAGCCTTGACCATCATGCTGGAGTTTGGATTTATATCCTACTTGTACTTTTTGAGCAGGGAAGTAGTGTCATGAAGCCATGCTTTGGGAATATATTGACCTGATCGCAGTGCACAGGATAGAGCTGGTGAGGTGGGAAGGAGATTATAACCCTGTAAGGACATTATTGCCTTAGCTTCTGTGTGAGGACAAGAAGAGGTGATATCTCTGGAAATAGAAAGCAAGTGGATCACGGTGAATGGCTTGACAATGATTTGATGTTTATGAGACTTCAGGGTGAGGTGTTGAAGAACAATACCATGCATGGTTTAAGCCGGAGTGAGAAAAATGGTTGTCCATGAACAGAACATGGGAAGTTGGTACTGCAAGCAAGTTTGGCAGAAAGATAATGAGCTCATTCGTAGACATCTTGAATTTCGAATGAGAAATCAGCTGGCTATTGGAGAATCGAGACCAACCAAAAGTTGGTCACAGCGAATGATGAATACTTTTGAGATATTATGAAAGTTATGGTTCGGTTTTAGAAGATCATACAATTCTAGGGAAAGAGAATTGAGAAAGAGGTATGGAGGCCCAAGTTCTGAACCTTGGAAACCATTGTATTTGAGAATGTGGAGAGAAGATGAGCTAAGAAAGGAAGCAGGTATAGAAGTAAAACAAAAAACAGACAGATCATGTTATTTTTTGACATCCAAGTACTCAATAAAAGTTATTTTAAATATTATTTATCATCACATTCACAAAACAATGTAGAACAGTACAGTTGCTCTTATTACATATTAGCAAATGTGAATAACAATTCAGTAACAAAATAACACCATATTAATCTTGTGTAGTTATGATTCTTAAAGCTGTTAATCTTTTTACTTGAACAACACTTTGAACAAGATATGCTTTGAAAGTATAAAAGTACATTAATGATACAGACACTGAAACATCCTTTAAGTATATTTAAAATACTATACTGGTTCAAGAACCTAATATGATATCTCAAATTACAAATGATCATTAGGATTTAAAAACTAGGACTGAAAATAAGTCACTTGAATGAAGAGCCCATGAATTCTCTCTGGCATGTGTAGAAGTGCCTAGAAGAAAAGTGTTTATTCATATTGCATGTGACAATCATGTCCTAGTGAATAGCATTTGATCATTCACTTTTTCATTAGTAACCGGATACCTTTAGATATTTGTTTTTTCCTTGAATGCTTATCCCTATTGTCCTCTAGGTGATGCCATCTAATAAAGAGTAAGGCTATGACTGGGAATATGATGGAGAAGAGTAGGTGGGGACCAAACTTAATGGATGCAGTCCCTGGGTTGGTTTTACAAATGGAAAATGTTTAGTTCTATAATATAAGACAATAAAATTTCTTTATGTCATCTATGAGTTTTCAAAAGCTATCAGGTATAAAATATTTTCTAATGTTTCAATGCAAATAGGGCACAGATCAGTAGAATAAATATTTATTTTATTAACTGTTTGAACTTTAATAATTAAATATTGCCTACTCTTTTAAATGTATATTTGATTTTCTGTACATTATCATTCATCACTCCTCTTTAAGTGGGTTCTTTAGAAACACAAGGTATTCTAAAGGTTTTCGAGACTATAGTCATGAATTTCAAAATGAAAGAAACTGATATTTGTAAGGTTGGAAAACATATTCAGGTCTTTTTATGCGAAATATTTTGCTTTCATTCATTTGAATTTTTTGTGCTACCTAAGAAAGCATTTCTAAGGCAAGCTAATGGCATTGTTTGTCTTATGAGAGCGTGCCTGTCAATTTCTCCATGCTACAAATGTCATTTGAAATATCTGAGCAGATTGCCATGTAGTTTTCCTGAGGATAAGGAGACAGCTCTGCATTCCCACCTAAGGTTACCGTTATTTGATGAATGAGGCAATTTCTGATAAGGCATATTTACCCAAATGATATTTGTATCAGAATATTTACAATAAGATCAAATCCAACTTGAGAATATTAACAATTAGCCGAGTCAAATATATGGAAATTGACTTTTGTTGAAAAAAAACAGAATGATGAATTGAATTGTCTTGCGTGTGTGTTCAGCTCTGATGATGTTAAACGGTTAGTCTTTATTTGCAGCCTCAGATCCTTCCCCAGTTGTATTTCAACACTTTCATAAAATATAATAAGGAAACATAATGCATGTCATTATTTTAGCAACAGGAGGTTGAACAAATGTACTTTTTGGTTTATGTTTCTAATAAAAAGTAATTTTGATTTAAATTAGCACTATCTTTTTTTTTAGGCCTCCATTCCTTTGAAGGAATTGGAGCAGTTTAACTCAGATATACAAAAATTGCTTGAACCACTGGAGGCTGAAATTCAGCAGGGGGTGAATCTGAAAGAGGAAGACTTCAATAAAGATATGGTAAATTGGTTGTGATAAAAGTGTGAATGAAGTAGGAGTGAAATGGACTAAATATTTGGAAAGAAATTAGATAACTCTTGTCTCCAACTAAATTCTCGGAACATACCTTGCCCATTTTGTGATTCTAATGATTTATTACAAATGCAAAGTATTCTTGTTGTGCTTTTATTATGAATGCCAAAGTAGTATGATATAGTCATAGAGGAGCACTTACGGATGCTAATAAATAGCTCAGCAATTTTGGTTTGACCTGTACTCTTTTCAAATTCAGAGGATAACATGTAATGGGGGGAAAAAGAGTCAAATCCAAAAATAAACTAGAAATTTCATCAGAAACTCAACTATCACAGATGGCTGATGTTTTCTTGTCATGTTTTTGGTAATATGACGTTCTTCCCCCCCCACACCCCCCAGAGAAGGGGCAATTACACACAATATAAACACTGTTTATTAAAGTTTACCACAAGTGGTTTTCCCCAAAAGTTGACTAAATAGTCCAGTTTATGTCTAAAACATGTATAAACGTATGCTGCTTATTTCACGGGGAATAAAAAATGTAACCATGCGGGCTATTCCCAAACTCATAACATTGTCATTGAGCCCTGATTAATTTCAAAACATCTTTGATATTTCTCTCTGGCTTGAATATTTCTGCATCACATCCTTTTTCACTGACTTTTTTTCTCCATCCACCTCCTTTTCACAATTTCCTTTCCCTTATTCCACAGCCATCCACCTATATGGCATTCTTAAGCTTCACATATATTGTGCTAGAGACTTCTCAGACATGTGTCAGTGCCAAAGACTTCTCAGAAAATGCCTGAAAATGACATCAAAAGGCAATACATCAATTTAAAGTAATAGGCATGTGAGGTGATAGCAGAACTATTTCCACCAATCTTAGTTCCGCTGGTATCAGCCCTGACTTCCTGGAGCTGCATGAATCATTACTCCCTGTGTCCGGGGGTTGGTGGCCTTGCCAACTCAGCTCCTGGAAAGAAAGACAAGAGGAGGCTTTTCAAGATGCTGAGTTACGGCTACCTCTATTTCCTCTCAAAGAAGAAACCAGAGAGCACCGAGGTGAAAAAGAGCGCTGCTTACCTCTTGGGCTAATCACCACCTCTGCCCACTAGCTCTCACCTGGTGCAAGGAAAGCAGTGAAGTGGGGGGGGGTTGTTTCTTTCTTTTTCTGTCCTCAGTCCTAGGAAATAGTGCAAACTTTTTAAAGACATATTAAAATAAGTACTTTCCCATACTCTAAATGTATATGTCTATGTTATACTACTTCATTAGACTAGTAATTGACAAATCTCAGAGAAAAGTCCCATTTATTCTGAAAAATGAACAGTTCCTCAGTTGTGTAGTGGAAGTTTTAAAAAGGCATTACAGATTTAAATGTATAGCATCTAATACCATGAATAGTTATAAACACACATACAGGTGACTTTTTAACAGTTGTCTGATATTTGTTATTCTGAGCTCATCAGAGTACCTTGGGTACCATTCCAAGGTGAACCTGCTGGATAGAAGGTTTTTATATATTGAGTTGAAACAAAGATAAGAAAGTAGACGTGGAAAATCACATTGTCACATATGCTAGTATATTAGACCAGCACTTACTCAAATAACTGTAATTCAAAATACATAAAATGAAAATATTTTATAGTCTAAAAAAGCAAAATGCATATGAAAATGTTAAAGCCATTTTTCTAATCTATATTTTAATGCTAATTTGATTGTATATTTAAAAATAACATGCACATACGACATATGTTTAGAAATTATTTGCGATATGTGACAGCAATTTAGCACATCATTTTTTACTCATGCCCTAATATTTGTCCTAAATTTGGGCATTTTGATTATTTAAAGCTGAAGTTATGAGATAGAAATTAATGTAAATTTAAAACAAAATATTTTCACTTAGGAGTGTGTTAAAATTGTAAGGTCTGTTGCCATCTCACACTCACACACCCACATCCATATTCTTACATGGATTAGTTAACACTATAAATGTCAAGTTTAGTGTGCTTCTCCCAACTATTTTAATTTCTAGAAATAAACTGAACATCAAAGCCAAATGAATGCTTTCACAGCAATTCAGGACTTGTCTGAAATGATGAAGTACCTTTGTTCCCCGTATCCCTATATACGCCCCTTATCAAGTGTGTCCTTTTGAGCTAAACAGGAGGAAACTTCTTTTAAAAGTTAAAGTGAACCATGTAAAAAAAAAAACATGAGCACAGTATCTTACAATAACACTCCCTGAAAGTTTTCAATTGGATTTTTTTGTGTGTGTTTAAATAACATGTTTGATTATCTCTGCTAACGATGTACAGCTTTTTAAAAACCAAAATGAAGACTGTACTTGTTGTTTTTAATCAGAGTGAAGACAATGAGGGTACTGTAAAAGAATTGTTGCAAAGAGGAGACAACTTACAACAAAGACTCACAGATGAGAGAAAGCGAGAGGAAATAAAGATAAAACAGCAGCTGTTACAGACAAAACATAATGCTGTCAAGGTATTAGAGCTAAAATTATAATATCCCTTGCCTGTGGTTTCTTTTCATATGTAGGGTAAAATATATTGTGCATCAGTAAAATATGCTTAACAGCCTTAGTCACCAGAAATACCTTTTTTTTTTCTGTTCCATGTGTGTGCTTTATTTAACATTTTTGAGTGGTGTCTTTGATTTTGGAAGATGTGTTGCTTACAAAGTTTGAGTTTTTTGGCTTGGACAAATTTTTCTCAGTAGTAATAAAAAGATAGTAAAATGCATCATTTATAGTATTTATACATTTAATTTTCTAATCTCGTTTATTTTTATACGTTATTTTTACGTGTCTTGAAAAACTTGCATAACTACCACAATAACCAATATATATATTTTAGACTTTCTGCTTCCTGTATGTTAGTGATTTTATTGACAGTCCAATTTTTTGGTAGCCTAATATTTGTTTAATAAGATCTGGGATTCTACTTGATTTTTTCCCAATTAGTTTCATTTTGCCGTGAAGAGAGTCACTCTTTGCAGCTAATTAAGCAACGACAAGAGTCTACTTTCATTTACATAGGAATCCTCAAAAATAATTTTTGTGTCCTTGAAGAACTGGTACTTTCATATTAACCAATGATAGTCTATTGCTTCAAGTACCCATGCGATTCATCTGGACTTGTGCAGGAAAGACAGAATAGAGTATTGATTTTTCTATAGTAATATCTAGGAAGTTCTTGAGCTGAGAATGGACACCTGAAGAGTTTTATGGAATAACCTTTTTTTGATGTGCTTTGCAATATTCACGATTTTCATGCATGGCTGATTTTCTAACACTGTTAATGGCTGAGCTTTTCATTGTAAATCAGTCTCTTCCGGCTGCGTAGCTGTGTAGGTGGATCCACCTAGTATGTGGATGCAATTGGCTTTCTATATGCAAATCAGAGTATAAAGCCATTTCCCATATAGCCAGACAACCAAATAAACACTGCTGAGAATGTAATTACACAATATTGTGCCTGCAAAGAATCCATGAGGAAAGTCTAATTGACCAGCAGGTGTTCTGAAGGTAACTGCTGATAAATATAGTTAATATAAAAGGTCTGTTCCTTGAGGGAAGGCAAGAGCAAGCCATGATGTGCTCAGAAAATCAGAAAGCTGTGTAATTCATGCTTCCAACGGTGACCAAGCTTTCAGAAACTTCTACCGTGGTCATATGATGATATGTGTCCTACTGTACAGCAGTGTTTAATGGTTATCTGGCATACCTGAAAAATGGATACGATGTCTCTAAGTACCTTCACCCAGTACACATCACCTTGTGCTTAGGAAGTAAAAGGAGTTTCAGATTTTTATGACCACAAGCCCTTTCTCTTGGCAGAGATGTGAGTTGTGTCACGAATAAGGCACTGCTCCACTCTCCTTCGTGGCTGTTATCTTGGTACCTTTGAAAAAAGCAGCATTCCATCTGGCTCATCATCTCGGGCATTTATTACCTCCACAGGAGGTTTATAAATTCAACGAGAAATGTACACTGCAGTCAATTTGACATCCCCAATTTTAAGCAAAGTGGAGAATGAAATCATTATGGCAAATATATGCTAAAAGTGATTAATGGAAATCTACTCCACTTGCCAAACCAATCTATGCCACAATTCAGTAACTGTGTGAACCAGCCCAGTGGCTCCGATTCTAGTCCTTCTGAAATATTTCAGAGAAGGTCAAAACTTTCTAATGCAATGAATATTTCAACAGGTCTTTGATATTCATTATTTTCTTTTCCTCCAGTTAAACCTGTACATGAAACCCTAATTGCTACTGCTCCGAAGCAATGAAAGCTGTAGTCTGAGCTCTTATGTTTTCCTTTTGTTACCATAAAATGGCATTTCAACCAATTCTGTTGATTAGGGAAGACGTTGTAAGGCGCAGGATGGTTCATTCCTGCCCCCATCTGTTGATTTATTAAATCAGTCACCCTTATTTATCTCATCAGGTTGATTGGATACCATATTCTATCCCTTTTCTTTAGAAAGTAATGCATTATCTTGCATTTGGAGCATGATTTGGTATAGTAAGAAAAAGTTGGCTGTGTCAGCCTTGAAAGAAAAACTATTTTTATAACATTTAAATTGTCATTTTCATGTACACTCACAGAAATACAGTTTTCACACTTCTACATATATAGCTTGAAACAATTTATATGATACGTAACGTGACTTTATATTTCCAATCATAAGCTATTAATGGTCCATGAAACTTTTTTACAGGAATTTGTAAAACCATGAATGTAGTTACTTGGCTATATAAACTTAAAAATTTGTTTATGAACCCAGGGCTTAAGATATAAATTTTAGAATTTCTTTTATACCTATTTTAAAAGTCAAATACAAACTCATTAAGTTTGTGCCAGTATCCAGCTAGCTCAAATGTATCCATATATTAAACTATTTCAAATAGGTCACATGATAATTTAGTTGTCTTGTTAAGTCAATTAAACTTAACAAGATTTCTAAACAAGTGTAAACATGCCAAGAGAAAATACTTTCCGTGGGTTGTTCAGGTTTCTTAGCTTCATGTACATGGGTCCTGCACATAAAAACATAAATGAATCATCTATGTGTATGTTTAGCATGTAAATGTAAACTTAACCAAAGTTATACAAAAAGATGAGGGACTCAGATTATTTTTAAATATCTACAGCCAGAAGTGTGCTATACATATATATTGATGTTTTAATAATATCTGCACCATGAACAGGATTTGAGGTCTCAAAGAAGAAAAAAGGCTCTAGAAATTTCTCATCAGTGGTATCAGTACAAGAGGCAGGCTGATGACCTCCTGAAATGCTTGGATGACATTGAAAAAAAATTAGCCAGCCTACCTGAACCCCAAGATGAAAGGAAAATAAAGGTAATGTTGTTTTAGAATGTCAATCGTAGAATTTTTTGCTACCTTTTCATTTCTTTAACTTAACCTGTGGATCATATTTAAAATGTTGATGTCGCAGTTTCCTCTATTAGCATTCTCTTTGGTTTCATGTATTTCCTTGTACTGCATTTTGTTCTAGTCTAGTAAATGTAGTCAGTGTTTTTCGATTGATAGAATGTTGAATGAATCAACTGTTTTATTTTTAGACAATGTACAATGAATTAAGAAATGTCATGCGTTTTCTGGTGGAATTGTGATTGACTTTGTGTATCTTTGTTCCAGATGAACAAATGACTTATCGGTATATGGACGGCTTCTTTCTCATGTTAGCACATTCATTTCATCAGAACATCTTCACATATCAGTGTCAAATCTGTCTAGATTCTTTTGCATATTGTCTGAAGATTTTTTCCGTTATTATTTTACACTTTTTATTTTGCTTCATTCTCTGTTGAGTTCCTCAAAACTTGATAAAAAGGAAATAAATAATCCATTCATTTACCCTCTAAATTATATTCTATGTGAATGGTCCCGCATACATAAAAAGTAATCACTCCAATTTGGGTCAAGCCCAGAACACCAGAGGAATTGAGAAGAAAAGAAAATGTTAGATCGATTTAAAGATTTTCTTAACTAGAATATCTGAAACTGAGCATTCAAAGGATAACTGAGATGCTATTTGGCTTCTTGGGTGAAGATGACAGTGATGGCTTCCATATTTGTAAATTCTGAAAAATGAAAATAAAATGACAAGAGCCTATACAGTTTCTGAGAGAAGTATGTGCTGCTTGCAGGTTGGTTGATGTGGTTAGCTAACTGCCCTGGGCCCTGTATTGGTTTTGCTCAATAGGAAATTGATCGGGAATTGCAGAAGAAGAAAGAGGAGCTGAACGCAGTGCGTAGGCAAGCTGAGGGCTTGTCTGTGGATGGGGCCGCAATGGCAGTGGAGCCAACCCAGATCCAGCTCAGCAATCGCTGGCGGGAAATTGAGAGCAAATTTGCTCAGTTTCGAAGACTCAACTTTGCACAAATTGTGAGTTGTTACTGGCAAACCCACGTACGTGCTTGCAACTACTTCTCTAATAACAGAGGCCTATTAACAAAACGAAAGCAAAAACTGGGTGCAATTTCTAACCTCTAATATGCATTCTGAAAGTGACTAGTGTCCCCTCACTTTGGGCTCCTGTAACACTAGTGGTTAATTTTTCAGATTCAAAATATAATAAATGAACAGGCCATAGGAAGCAGCCCCTTATCAAAAATGAAAAATACATCTTAATTTTTTGCCACATCATTATTTTCATAACATTGGCAATGTGAATTTGTCAATTTATCACACATTTACTTTATTTCACTGTCTAATCCAAAAATATGCATTGCTTTCCTGAGATCATCTCATGCTACTTTTACTTTTTAATGTATACATGGTAAATAATAAATCTTTTGTGAATCATCTTCTTATTATCAACTTGCATAAGCCCTTATATCATTGACTTAAAGAAGAATAGTTTAGTCCTTATACCTGGCTTAGTTACTTAATGGGTTAAAAGGTTTATTAGAAGAACTGGATGCCTAGTGAGATGGTTGATAATTGATAGCAGGTTGAAAAAATATCAAATATTGTGACTACTCAAATATTGCAAACCTAAAGAAAAAGAACGACTGCTCTTCTTTCACACAGCTGGCTGGAAATTCCGTGATTCTGTCTTTAAAAAGGTGATTGATGAATGTAAGCTTGTTCTTCTTAGCTCTTCATTTGTAGTAGGGTATAAATCATAGGGATTTTCTAAGAGATATGTGATTTGTTTCCATTCTGAGAAATTGTAAAAAGGAATGGTCACCGCTTTGTAATTATGCAAAGATAGTGCTCCTCACAAAACCAGGATATCAGAGTCTGGGAAATAAGGCTTTATAATGAATTACGTTAGGTTGAATCACATGAAACCAACAGTAAGCCATTTTTGACCTATGTAATTGACAGTTTCATTTGTTTAAACCCAGAGATGAGACTTTCTTTGGAATTTTTATGTGATACTGTTGATTCCATTTAATATGGGGTGTATATTTTAAACTATGTCTAGAACAATTAACGTAACTTTTATAAGCATATAATTTTGTTAATGCTGCTTATTAACCAAAGGAAAATATACGTCATATTATTGTGAATTCCTTTTTCGTGTAGAAAAATCCATGACTACACTGTTTTCTATGAAATCCAATACTCCAAAGTTTAATAGAAGCTGAGTATTCTGAGCAATTGGAAGAAGTAATATAGGGTATATTTAAACTATATTACATTTGAAGTCCAATTCCAGCTGATAGCACATTTCAGCCTATTGTTCTTCATATTAGATGTTGTGAACATAATATGTCATAAACCACTCAAGCTTACATTAACACAGAGCCTGTGTCTATGGATGCAAAATGAATTGAAAGATTAAGACAACCATAAGGAAAAGTCAAGTAAAATATTTTTGCCTTTATTTAGTAAATCATTCAGGAAGCAGTACTTTGTTTTGAATTACCTTACTAGTAACCAGTTTCTCAATTCTAATTTTCCCCAAATCTTGACACACTCTATATGCGGGACTAAAATTTTTTTACAACCTAATCAAGGGAGGTTATTTACACTTTATAGTTAAATCGACACAGGATAAAAAATCCCCATAAAACACCCACTTAAAATGCCATTATGTAATTACACATA
This sequence comes from Hipposideros armiger, assembly GCF_001890085.2. Lineage (NCBI taxonomy): Eukaryota > Metazoa > Chordata > Mammalia > Chiroptera > Hipposideridae > Hipposideros > Hipposideros armiger. Next base: position 606,318 of record NW_017731547.1, on the reverse strand, counting down.
ATAGGCTTTCAACAATATTTGTAGAGCATAATAAAATAATGATTGGTGAAAGAAAGAAAGGGTATGTAAACCAGTATAAAATTTTAAAAGTAATTTATCGTAATATACTAAGATACATTTTTTTCCACAAACCATTTCTTCTTGATTTCATATCTGAAATATTCAAAATTCAGAAGGCGCTGAGGGGTGGAGGGAGATTTTTATACTAATTGTTGATTTTTCCATGATAATAGAAGCAATAACAATATGTATGAAGAATAATCAATTTAATATTACAATTATATTTGACTTTGGATTTTAATTAGACCTCAAAGATGGTAGGTGATTGATAGATATATCCAAGAGGTATCTTTATATTCCACCAATTACTAACATATATTGACAAACTGATTTCGCATGTCCACTGGTTAAAATCATCTTCCCAGTTATTTTGAGATGAGGCCATTTGAGAAACCCACAAGCAGTCAGCTTAACCAAAAGTTATAATTTGAATAATCCTACAATGGCCCTGATATATCACAGCTAGTCATAGCTGCAGCATTTTTTTACTCCCTCTGCACCCCCCTTCTCTATTTCTCTCATCTTTCTTTCTCTCAAATGTCCCTTTCTGTTCTCCCTACATATAAACCTTAGGCTTTATTTAGACTTCTTGATTTTCAATTAGCCTTTCGTTATCATCACAGTGGCAATTCCAGATTGTAGGCAAACTGTAAAGTGCTTAACATTTGAGGGCTTAGTTTAAAATGAGGATTTAATTTTTCTTATTGCAGAGGTAAAGACTCAGGAATGGACTGAGTAGTGGAAAATGAATGCACTTTGGGGCCAGTGTTCATGTCAGAGCTGTAGCAATGGGAAAGTTCAGAAAAGGCCAGCGACTCAGTCTGAAGGAGCCATGAGGCAGCCCTGGGCCAGATAGGAGCGCAGAGCCAAGCAGAGTAGAGAGTATTGGCAAATGATGGTCCTCAGGGCAAACCTAGAGACCGTCAAGGATGGAGAACAGACTGGGGGGAAACCAGGTACAATTTTCGCCAGGTAGTCAGCATGTGGAAGCCTGTGCTCTAGGTAGGAATACAAGGCATTTCTAATATAGTTCCAGTTGGCTTTAGAGACCTGGCTGCTCAATGAAGACCAAGTAAACTGAACATAAGGAATTTTTCTGCAGGATGCTTTATAGCAGCAGTAAAACAACCACTAGTAAAAAAATAAAAAGACCACTCCCTGGAATGAGCAGCCATGCTATGAACCCCAGTGACAATTTGCTGCCTGTATGACCATGGGGAAATCTCTCTCAACCTGATTTCTCTCATTTCTATAATAGGGATAAGGATGCATGTGGGAATTAAATATGGCAATATTTGTAAAATACCTGCTGAATTATAGGGGCTCAATGAATCGATTTTTTCTTTCTCTTTCTGTATATAAGTTAACATTGGAAAAGAGACACATTATTTTACAAATTTATATCTTTATAAGGCAATAAGAAAAGTAGGCTCAGTATGTACCATAGGCTTAGTATGTTATGAACAAAGATCCATTTTGTTTAATGTAAATTACAAATTAGATTCCATAATCCTTGGACAGGTGGTTTTATCTAGAGCTATACAATATTTGCAGGAAATGTCATGCAAAGCTGGTGATCCTACCACTGAAGGCGTAATTCTCCATAAACTTGTCCACAGAGCTCTATCTGAATTCTTACCTTCTACAGAAAAGTAAAGAAATAGATAAGAATAAATGTTGTGAAAATTCCTTAATAGGAAATTAGGCATAATTTTTTATTAAGTTTAATTGTAGCATTTGACAGTTAACCTCAGAGAGACTAAGTAAATGTAACCACAGAATTGTACAACAAAGGTACCACCACAACCCAGGGCTCGTGTGGAACTCCTATGAAAATCAGCTCAGACTGAAATTACAATGGGTATGAAAAAGAGTCTTTTCATGAGTGAAATTAACAGATGACAAAAATAAAGGGAGAATGTAAACCTGAAAATTTTCAAAATAAGAAGATAGAAAAGGACGTTCAAATAAGTGTTTTCTAATATTCAAAAACAATTTTAAAGGGTGGAATGATATTCTTACAATAAAAACAGGGCAGGCTATTTTGAATAGTGAACAGGAGGATTTGAAAAACAAAGGTTGGAAATGAAAATATAGTTATTATAATAATAACTTAAACAACCTTTTTAAAAATGGGTTCACTATGGAAGAAAAAAGAATGTATTGATTGAAAAATGCCAAGGGAAATTCTGATTTGCTGAGAATACTGGAAGATGTAAAGAATAGAATAAATAGCTTAAACATATGTCAGCTTGAGAAAGCAGAGTGCCTGAGGAAGAGACAATATTTTGTATAAATGACCGATATTTAACAGAATTGAATACATTTCAATTTACATGAGCCCTCCATTTGAGTAAAGCTGAACCAGTTGGGAATAAACAAAAACAAGTTCATAGCTAGCTGATTCAAAATGAAACTGAGAACATCAGTGATCAGGGAGGTATCACAAAGCTACTGAGGACCAAAGACAATACCTAAAGGATGACAAAATTGGCAGCAGACTCTTGATCAACAAGAGATGTTACAAGAGAGTGGAAAAAATACCTTCAATGTGCTAGGCAAATTTTCAAATATCCTGTAAACTATGATTTGAGAATGAAGACAAAATATTTTCAGAAATACAAATATTTTCAGATAAACAAAAAAAGAGAATTTATTACATATAGATTCTTGCTGAAAGAATCAATAAACTCTATACTAGTGTAAAAAGGAAAATGAAGCCAGAAAGAGGAAGCAAGCTATATAAAACTACACAATTTCTTTTCTATATATAAAGAAGGAAATTTTTTTTAAATCTTGAACTTAGCTACTAAAATTGTGGCAAGTGATGCAAAAGAAAGCATAGAGTGCTATCAGAATGTAACAGTGATTTGACCCCACACAAAGGAGAATACCATAAAGAAAAGGCTTTTTCTAGATGGTAGGAAAAAATAGAAAGTTTGTGCCTAATGTGTTCTGTGTGAATTACTGCCATTTACCATGTTTCTAGGGAGAAAAATATGTGACAAACTTTTGGAATAGGCATACGTATATGACCTGTCCCAGGAAGGGGAGCCTCAAAAATGCGAACATCTTAGTGGAAGAAGGAAAAGAAACGGATATCCTATAGTTTTGAATACTAAGTAGATAATGCTGGTATTCCATGTTTTACATCCAACAACTTTTATTCATCTTCTTATTTTGGATGCCTAACAGGTAGTTCAAACATATCAAAACCATGTCAAGAATACTTGATTTCCTCCTCTGCATAAATTGGCTTCTTTCACTTAGGTCAAAAACCAGATATCACCCATGATTCCACTTTTCTCTTATATTATCCATGTAATTCATTTCAAATCCTGTGACTCGGTCGGGCCTGCAAAATATTGGGTTGTCAGAAAAGTCATCATGTATTTTGTCTATGTTTTTCAAAGGTCATTTATTTATATAAAGAACAAAGATCAATCAATGATATATTGCCCATTTTGTTCGATAACCTTTGGCCATCTTTCAGTGAGCTTCATAATTCCTCATTCATAGAAGGACCTGTCTTTATTTGAGAAAAACTGAACAAGGTGCTGATTTACAGCCTCATTTGAATTGAACGTTATACCACACAAGGAGTTTTGAAGAGAGCAAAACAAGTGGAAGTCTGACGGTGCAAGGTCAGGCGAGTATAGTGGGTGTGGCAACAGATCCCATCCAAGCTCCAGGAATTTTTGACGGGTGATCAAACTTGTGTGTGGTCTTGCATGGTCGCAATGGAACACAACTCCTTTATAATTAACGAGCTCTGGACATTTCTGGATGATGGATTCGTTCAAACTGTCCAATTGCTGGCAGTACACATTGGAATTGATTGTTTGGTTCCTTGGTAGGAGCCCAAAAAACATGACACCTTTAAAATCCCACCCCACTGAGAGCATAACCTTCCTCTGATGAATGTCTGCTTTTGATGTCATTTGAGGCAAATCGTCTCGTTAGGACCAAGACTGTTTGTGCACCACATTGTTGTAAACAATCCACTTCTCATCACCAGTTTTCAGTTGCTTCAAAAAAGGATCGTTTTTTTCACGTTTGATGAGCATATTGCAGATGTTTATACGTGCCATCAAATTATCTTCTTTGAGTTCATGTGGAACCCAAATATCGAGCTTGCTTATGTATCCCAGCTTCTTCAGGTGGTCATGAATGCTTGAATGATGGATGTTCAATGTTTCTGCAATCTCCCGTGTCACGTAACATTGGTTTGACTAGATCAATGCCTTTATTTTTGTCATATCAACCTCGGTGGGCCTCCCTGACAAAGGGAGCATCGTTGAGATAAAAATGATCAGCATGGAATTTCATGAACCATCGTTGGCACTGACATTCTTGTAGAGCATTGTCACCGTAAACTTTATGCAACTTTTCATAAGCTTGACGTGCGTCCTTCCCTTTATGGAAGTAAAAGAGTAATATATGGCAAAAATGCACAGTTTGGTCTTCCATCTTCAACTTGTTGTAAAATCTTCAAATCTCAACCAAATCACTCAATTTTTTTTAGAATGAAGCTAGAACTGTCAGTTGTCAAATGACATAGCAATAACATAGATGCGAATGACTCTAGTACTTCCAAAAATGAACTAGTGCCTTTTGTCACAAACATGCGTCATGACTTTTCCGACGACCCCCAGCATAACTTTAATTGGACCACTGCTCTGTATCTGCATTGTGGCAACACTAGTCTACAGCATAATCATCTCTCATCCAGGTTATATCAACAACCTCTAATTGTGGCTTTCAGTCTTTTCCCACCTACACTCTATTCTCTCTGGTGAAGCTAGAAGGCTCCTAAAGCATAAGTGAAATTCTATCAGACCCCTGCTGCTCATTATCCTTTTACCGAAATCCTCGGAGCTTCTCCATGACTTGGTCTGGGCTGATCACTCCTATTACCCTAACTTTATCTCCCTTGTTGCCATTCTTTTGCCATACAGGCATAAAAGGTTCTCCCCTGTACTTAAACACACCAACATCATTTCCATCTCAGAACCTTTGCACATACTGTTTCCTCATGGAATATTTTTCACCCAGCTTTTACTCCACCAGAGTAAATTATAAAGGGTATTTTAACAATATTAAAAATAAACATTTCAAAAATATACAATTTCTTGAAAAGTTGATAGAACATTGATTTTGTTTGTAGATTCACATTACATGCCACAAGTAATGTGTAATATAAACTAGCCTTTAAGTGAATAATTTTGTAAAATGAAGACATTTTTATAGTGTGACCACCCTGCCACTAACTTTTTGTTGTTGTTGCTGCTATTATATTTGTCCTTATTTTTATTTTTTTATTTTATTTTATTTTTTTTATTGTTAGTTTCAGGTGTACAGAACAATACAATAGTTACCCTTTTCACCCTCACCAGGTAACAACCCCCTTCCCCCATCTATGGCCTTCCCACCCCCGATATCATGCTTATCTATTACAATTCCATTGAATCCGTTCCCGCTCTCTACTCCATGTCCCGAGACTATATGTATATATATA
>NW_017731547.1:596102-600165 GCF_001890085.2 Hipposideros armiger | reverse complement strand
GGGCTACATATATTTTTTCGGATTAATGTCTTGGGATTTTTAAAAAATTGTTTGAATTTGAATAGAACTTTACGTCTACCAAGAGCTTTCACATGCATCTAGTTGGATCCCATTAATAACTCCATCAAGTAAATATTATTTTCATTGCCATTTTACAATAAAAAAATAATAAGTTAATGAGATTTGTCCAAAGGCACATGTAAGAAATGGATGACACCAAACTGAACTCAGTGCATCCCAAAATACTGTGGTAGTTATTCAAAAGAAAGAAAAGCTCTCATGTGTCCAAATAAGTTTGAGAAACACTGGATTAAGCAAAGTCTCACTCTAGAACTTCTCAGGGCCTTTGATATGCAAATGTGATTATGAATTTCTACGAAGGAAATAGATTGTGCAGACTTTCACATCTGGATATTTGCAGTACAAAGAGGGAAATTTCATTTCAGTTTCATGATAGGATTCCTGTTTGAGTGGTTGTGAAGAGCTAGTCATCTTCAGAAAAAAAATTGGGAAAACCATCCCTGTACCATTATGCTTTTGTTATTTTGGATTTTCTTCAAATGAAGCAGAGTTGTACAAGAAAAGTAATCACAGAGGTGACTGCCGTCACTTGTGTGAAATCATGTCTGAACCTAGATTTGATCTCCAGTTACTCATTTTTTTCTGTGTATTATCTCCTATCACATAATAGCACTCAATTAACTTTGAGACGATAATAAGGGGAAAATGTATTCTCTGCATAATTGCCATAAAGATTTTTTCTTTGCCTTGAAATAACAACAAAGATTGTCAGCTGCCAATGCAAGATCCTTGAAGAATTTGGGCACATAAATAATTTTCTTATTTAGAGACAGAATGTTCTTTAGTAAACAGAGTTGTGAATATAAAATAATAATAATGGTTGCTAGGGGAAATAAACCAGGGAGATAGCTGCCTATAGACTATTCCACCTCCCAGCTTCAATTTTATAAGTAACGAATCACAAGAGTTAAGAAAGAAATTAGACAAGTCAAGATTTTAGGTTTTTCTAGATTGTTTATGGTCATCATAATTACTGCAATTTTAATGGCAGTTTTTTTCTAGTCTCGAATTATGTACTAGAATCAGTTTAATGGTTATTCAGTAAATAAGAGTATGTTGAGCTGCAATAAATTTACAGGGAGATGACAGACTGACTGATTCCCTCACCCCTCATTTCAAATGTATGGAAATTCTGAATAAAATGTAATTTTTTAAAAAAAGTTTTGAACAGATAGCTGAGCTCAAAATATATGATGGAAACTGTCTTCCCCCTAAGTGCCCTAATGAGCACCGCAATGCAGAAACTGAAGCTGCATTGAAAGCTTAACGGTTAGGAGAAGCTTTTAAAGGTTTTTTAGTAGGAAATATGTGGCTTTACCCAATATGTGGTGTAGAGATGTAAATTAAAACCTTCCCTAAATGTAGAACCTTCAAGCCCTCCCCTCAGCATGCAGGAGGCAATAGATAAATTCGACTCTCAAGCTCAATTCATCTGCCAGGAATTCTGGGTGGAGAAAAAAATCCTAAGTGAAAATTATAACTGAGTGTGGGGTATCTGAATTTTTACACTAACCACCAGGCCCGAGACTCCTGAACTGAGAAATTAATATAAAATTGGTCCCAGATTGGTGAAATCCTTGGAGTCTTCCCACAGAAAAATACAATAAATCAATCTTTGGGAGACCCATGGACACACAAACACTGAAGATTAGTTCACAACCAGATATTGCAACCCACATGAAGAAATAATACATTGTGACTTAGGGTCATCTAACGGTGTTCAAGAGGATTAGTACCTCATGCACTTAAAATAATAGAAAACTATTGGGTACTCTAAAGTAAATGTGTTGAAAATAATTATAGAGATAAAGAAATTAATTTATAAGAACACTATGAAAAATGCACAGGTATTTATGATGAAAACACATCAAATAAAACTTTTAGGAACCAAAATCTAGTCATTGACATAAAAAAACTAAGCATTAAACACTTAATTAAATATAAAGAGAAAATTAGGCCATCATGATGAAATTATTAGAATACATGGCATAAAAATATGGAAATATGGAAAATATGAAAGACAGACTGAGAGAACAGAATAAGAAAATGTAATACAGTTTACAAAGCACAGGACAGAGAGAATACTTGAGACAACATTTAAGAGATAATAGCTAAAAATTTTCCAGGATATAAGGGAAACATGAGCCCACAAATTGAATAAATATATTGGTATCCCAACCAAGATCAATTAAAATAGATCTACAAAACATAGAGAATATATAAATACCATATAAAAGAAAGAAGACACGTGTAAACAGGAATGTCTTATTTAATTGAAATTTCTGATAATAACAAATATCCCAAACTCTATTGCATTACCATTGTGCAAACAGTACTCGGCCACTATTTATAAAGCTGATTTCACCCATTTTAGAAAACCTTTGATAATTTTGTTAACTTTTAGAGTGCAGTAAGAAAACCTAGCTTTATATGTTGCATCTCTCATTCCCTAGGAAACTTTGACTAAATATTGAGCCTCAGGATAAAGTAAATACCTCCTTTGTTATAGAATTAAGAGAGATAATGAAACACCAAAAATACCTGAAGAAGTTCCAGAGTACTTTTATTACGGTCACTTGTTTGAAGTGTTAGTGTACAGATTTTACACTGCTAGGTGTCCTGAAAAGCCAAAAGCTAAAAATTTAAGTTTTTCTGAATTGGTAGTGTCCCACATACCTAAAAGAAACAAATACAAATGCATTCTAGTTTAACACTGCTTAAATCTAGATTTTAAATCATTCCCAAAGATAAACTTCTAAGAACATGAGTGTAGCATTGAAATGGCAGTTCACATGAGGAAACAAGCGACAGAATCGAATCTCAAAGACAGAAAATAATGAATTAATCTGATACAGAATGTAAAATAAATATGTATAATATAAAATATAATATCAAATATATGGTGATGGAAGGAGAACTGACTCTGGGTGGTGAGCACACAATGCAATATATAGATGATGTATTACAGAATTGTACACTTGAAACCTAAATAATTTTACTAACCAATGTCACCCCAATAAGTTTAACAAAAAATTAAAGTAGTAAAATTTTGCATTAAAAGTATCAAATGGGAACAAGAGATAATAAAATTAATGATCAGAAACTAACAATAAAAAATAAAAAATAAATTTAAAAAAGAAGAGTAAAATTAATGATCAAGAAGTTTTGAAAAGAATCAAATGGAACTTCTAGAAATTGAAAAATGTAGTAACTGAAATTAATGACTCAGTGGACAAGTGAAGCATCAGATTAGATATAACAGAAATGAGATTAGAAAATTGGAAGATAGATAAATACAGTACCTAAAATGCATAAAGAGGGACCAAAATTTAGAAAACATAAAAGAAAGTGTAAGAAAGATATGGAGTGAGACAGTCAAATACAGTGAATTCCAAATACAAAGAGAAAATTTTGAATGTAGCTGAAGAGACAGATTACCTAGAAAGTAATGACAAGTATAATGACAGCTGATTTTAGAGCAGTCATAAAAGCCAGACGGTGGTAGAATAATGTCTTTCAACATGATGAATGAAAAACCACCTATGAACCCAGAATGATATACTCATAGAAACACTCAAGAATAACATTGAAATAAAGATCTCTTGGGACAAACAAAAACTGAGAGAGTTTACTAGTAGGAGATTCTCACCAATGAGTCCTCAGGGTTGTTTGTTTTGTTTTGTTTTAAAATTAGCCACTATTGGTGTTTATTCAGGTATCCATCATTATATCATATGTCTTTTCTATGTTAGTAAAAAGGAGTTCTATAAACATTTTAAAGCATACGTAATACTCCATGGCATATATGCACCTCAGGGGCGGTTTTTAAGCAGATGAAAAATGACCCTAGATAGAAGATTTGAGATGTAAGGAAGAATGATGAGAAAATACAAAAAACAAACAAACAAAAAACAATAAAAAAGCTAAGCTAAACAAATGGAGAAGCCTAAAGAAATATTTATGTGTGTGTGTGTGTGTGTGT
>NW_017731547.1:586844-596037 GCF_001890085.2 Hipposideros armiger | reverse complement strand
TATATATATATATATATATATATATATTTGTCTAATTCATGTATTAGAAAACAGAATAGAGCTAAAATACTGGACATCAATGACAGTGTAGAGAGGGAGGTTGCTTGGAGTTCCTCACCTCATTTACCTCCTACATTTCAGGATGCTCCTTCTGAGCCTCTATTGCTGGTACCTCCTTCTCTCTTCTAGTGTTGACATGTCCTTGGACATTCTCCATTTTCTGTCTACACTCCCTGCCTTGCTGTTTTCATCCAGTGTCATGACTTTCATACCAGGCATACGTTCATGACCACTACCTATTTAGAACCAGACCCCCTCCTCGCCTGAACTAGTGTGGTGACACTGCCCTTTCAAAGTTGCCGGTAAAAATCCACCCTTGCTTTCCTTTACCTGTCGTCAACACAATAAGTGGAAGCATCATTTGAAAATATAAATTGGTGGATCATTATCTGATCAACATGCTCCCAAGGATTCCCATCTATTTTAAAATGAAATCCAAAATCCTTACATGAATTTCAGGGGACATATGACCTGGTCCTTTATTATCTCTGGGTACTTCAGCTCGTGTTCTCTCTGCTCCACCTGTGTTGACCTCTTCACTTTTCCTTGAACATGTCTGGCATGTCCCCTTTGCGTTGTGTGTTCCCTAAGCCTAAAACCATCTCCCCCACATATCTCCACGGCCCCATCCATCTCTGCCTTCAAGTCTGTACTGGAAAGTTCCTCTTTCTGTCTGTCTGTCTGTCTGTCTGTCTGTCTGTCTGTCTGTCTCTCTCTCTCTCTCTCTCTCTCTCTCTCTCTCACACACACACACATATATTTGTTGAATGAATGAATGGATTAATTAATCAGTGATGACTGAAATCATTTTAAGGTCCTCTTAATGCTCAGAAGACCATGCAAAATTCATTGTATATGTTAATTTTAGAGTAGCTATTAACCTGATAAAAATAGAGTATGGAATTTTTGTAGCACGGCGAGGAAAATAAATATATAAACTATTGAACTACTAAAATGAGTAATCCAGACTGGAAATTGAGATTTAAGAACATTAGTTGAATTGGGCAAGGATAGTAAGCAACTATATTAACGCAGGACTTTGATTTCTCTGAATCTATTCAGTCCAAAGCCATTATTATGTATGAAACAACATGCCAATTGCAATTTAGTATTCTTATAAGTTTAAACAAATTCACCATTTTATAAATAAGATTTATGCAGTATATCGCCTCAGAAATATTACCTCTAATGACTGACTTTAAATAACAAAATAAATTAAAATATAATATGTTTGTTAAACTTGATTCACTGGTTATATTAACATGCACAAGTTTTGTATAGTTAGGTTATGGCCATGATAGGTACATAATTCTGTGCGTTCATCTCATGAATTAAAGATACAGTAAAAGACTACAGTCACAATTCAGTTTGGTGTCAAATATATAAATAAACATGAAATAATGTTACCTTTTTTATAGTAATGTACTACATCAAATTTTGCTATCAAGTAGAAATTTAGCACAATGTTCAGAAAATATTGATGGTAAATATATTAATAATGATATGCTTCATAAATACAGACAGAAACACAAAACCGAGTCCAATGCATTGTTGATATGTGCAGTTTTATTATGTAATTTTATTATTAAAAGTAGAATAAATGTAACTCATTTTGGCATCAAAGTAACTTGTTTCACTAAAATTAATGTTCTCTTCCTTGGAATGGCAACAGTTGACAAATGATTACATTTGATAGAACTATTTTGGAACAATTTATTACTTCTCATTGTGATAAGGGCATTAAGCCAAATTTATCTTTGTCTAATGGAAATAATTATGAATATCAGTTATTTGGTTGTAAGATAACAGTTTTCTGAGGCCAGTGAGGTATGCAAGACTAGATCTTTATAAAGACTATCTATCTCTAATCCTTTTAATAACCTAAATAGACTAAAGTTTGTCAAGCAACTTGCCTGAATTCCCATAAAATTAAGGGCAAGGATTTCAATATCAAGGTCCAGTTTTAATTATTAAATTATCAAAGAGATTTGTTGATTTTATCTCTTTGGTGATGGCAGTGGCATTGTTTTATTATATTGGTATCTTCCCTTTTTTATTTGTTTTTAATAATAACCACCTAATAAATGATAAGGGTGCAGTGAAGTCAGAATTCCATACACTTACTGGAAGTCTAAAGAAATTCAAGTTTTATTTTGGATACATTGAATTGATATTTCTTTCATTCCATAAACATTTATCTAGTGCCTCCTATGTGCCAGACGACACAACACACAAAATAACATTGGTGAATCCATAGCAATCATCCAAGAGACGTGATATTTGATAAATATAGCTCATACAATGAGGAGGGAAAAAAACCCAAGAATTTATACACAGCAATTTGACCTCCGTTTGCAACACAACAGTAAAAAGTATAATTTTCTCCAATCTAAATTTGCTTTCAAAATATGGAACGCCAGCTGGAAGGGAGCTCAGATGGTTTCTGCAGTGGGATTGGAAATATCCTTCTGAGCATGCCCGAAACAACTGGTTAAAAATAATTAAATCACTTGCACCATCTGTGAATCATTCTGATTCTTCAATGATTACTTAAGACTCTCATTGTATGGAACATATTCTTAGAACAGATGAATAAAATTAATTCAAGTGTATAGCTTCCCTATCTTTGATTTTCATGAAACAAAAAAGGGTTACAATGTTTTCACATTGTTTAAGTTATCTGATATTTCTCCTGTCCTCCTTTATGAGCCAGTGGTTTTTGAAATCTTATAATGTGTTTGAAGTTTACTTCTATTTTTAATAATATGAATGCATTTGTTCTCAGAGACTTCAATATACAACCTAATTTTGTTTTTAAAATTCCAGAATTTTTTATCATTTTGTTTAATCTTGTGAGTGTAGTACTCAATAACTAATGGATAGCTATCTAGTAGAGAACTAAATGAAAGTCCAAAATGATTGCATTATCAAATTTAATACCATCTGCTATAATCATAGCCAATTTTTTAAAAATGTAAATGGCTACTTTAGCACATATAAAACAGAGGAAAGCTATATTTAGTGGTGGCTAATCCACAGATAAAAGGTGCATGTATAAAATGAAAACCAAGGCTCATGTCTGTGCAAATTTAAGATGTTTAGATTAATTTATATCTTAGAGGCATTATTAGCTGTTCAGCTGGATAGCAAAGCATGGGCGTTTATAGCCAGGATAAATTAACTGGGAAAGTTTCTAGGAGATATATGCAAATAGTTTTCCATAATGGCTTGTAAATTCTTAACTAATAGAATGTCTGGGTGGTGAAATATAAGTAAATGAATTATTTAACAAATACAGTCATCTATAATGTTATAACTCCCTTTGTGATCTGTACGAAATTCAAATTTTGTACTGATTAGTATTTAGGCAATCACAAATATGCATGAACATATGAATAATATCATCCACACTCTAGTTTCTGGACTCATAGATACACTTGACTATTTCTTACGTGGAAAATTATTTTGAGAGACCTAGACCCTTTCATATATTGGCCTCCCTAGTGGAAAACAGCCTCTTTAATGTACTATCACAAAGGCCTTCCTTAAACTCGCCAAAATATCTTTCACTTTAGTCTCTGCAATTGTGGTTTCCTTTTCTTGGGACTTTCCTTCTGGATCTTGCCCTGCTGGTCTCCTGTCATCTTTCAGGATGAAGAGCAAATGCGCCCTTCAACATCCCATTTATCCCTTCTATAGTGCTCTGTAATATTAGCCTGATTATTTCCCTTAATAGCACTTGCCACAATCTGAAAAGGTTATGTTTATTTGTTCACTGGTTTATAACCTCCTACCATTAGAATGTAGGTTCAATGAAGGCAGCGACTCTGTTTTCTTAACTTGTATTTTCCCGCTATATAGATTCTGCCACATAGTAGATGTTTACTAAAGATATTTTAAATGAATGAATGGATAGATAGCATCTTCCTGTGGAATTCTCTACAGTTCAGAGAGATTTGCTCTATGTTCTTACGTAAGTGGTTCCTCAGTGCCAGACCACCAGTGTCTGAAAGTTTTCTCTAGTCCATAGGAAAGGGAAAAAATAGGAGGAGATATGTTGCAATTTTCATAGAGCTAAATTTATAAAAGAATTGTCCTGTAAGCATGGCTGTCTACAGTTGGTGGTGGTGGTGGGAGGGCATTAAAATAGCCTTTCTTTCTTTCATCTTTCCTTTTTCTTTATTGCTTTTTAAATATTATTTCATTACAGTGTCCTTTATTAGAATTAATAAAGGTTGGAATTTGCTGAGGTCCCCTGCCATTTTTGGTGGTACAGTAAAATCTCAGATTGCGAGTAACTTGGTTTACGAGTGTTCCGCAAGATGAGCAAACATTTCTATCAGGTTGGTGCAAAAGTAATGGCAAAAACCACTATTACTTTTACACCAACCTAATAGTACGTTTTAACTTGGTAAATGAGTGATGTCTTGCAATACGAGTAGTTTGTTTCCAGAACAAATTATGCTCACAAACCAAGGTTTTACTGTGTTTTATTGACCCATGAAATACAAAGTCTGGGAACCATCAAATTATCCATTTGGAGAAACTGATTCCCATGAAGGGACACCACTCTTGCCAAGTTTCTATGTTGGTTTCTTGAAGTTTTGAGGATGAGGAAAGGAAAGCTCTAAAACTCATGATTGACTCCCATTTTTATGGCCTCCCAGGCAATAAATACTGGCTCCGGAAGCATTAACCTCTGAAATAAGATTCTGGAATTTCTTGTCACGTGTGAGAACCAAATACAAGAACAAATATGCAAACAGGGTGGATTTAAGGTATCACAACATCTAGCTACTACATTTTCAATATATGTACTTACACGTGATAAATGTAACAAAACAATATGTGCTTGTTTATAAGTATTTTCATCCTCTAGATTTAAATCCTTTTCTATTTGTTTCAAAGACATAGAGACTCCATAATAACATCATTTGGTTGTGCTATTTGGAATTAAACAAATAAAATAAATTACTTTAACCAGAAGCATCACATTTCCTGTGTTTTATCAAAATTGAAGACTGAAAACAGGAAAATGCCAAATTGGAAAAAATGTGCTACATTTACGTAAATATTTGTGCTTTCCTTGTATTCTTCATTTCCAAATAAAGAGTCATGACAAATATTTAACTTAGTTCTTTGTCATTTATAAAATGCTTTTACACTCATGATTTTAGTTAATTTTTACAATTTAAAAAAGTGCTTCTTTGGATACAAAAAGTAAGCAAATTAAATAAATCAGTATTCTGAAAAGTTTTGAGAAGTGAAAAATAATGAAGTTTCCCCCCTCCCACCCCCCCATTGGGCAAAATACTTTTGTAGCCACTTTTGCAAAGTGTTTTTGGAAACAGTAGGTATAATTAAGATCTCAGTTACTTATCCTTAAAATTTATATTATATAAAACGAATGAAAAGTGATTGTATGTGTGAATGGGGTTTCTTAGAGTTAAAACTTGAAAATTCACTGGCAGAACAGTACAATTTTATATTGGAATTCTTGCCACGGAAAAATACAATGATACTTATATTTTGGAACACTGACAGACAACAAGCTATATCAGGAGAAACTATCTTGATTGTAACATAGAATACATTAAGCCCAAGGTGTCCCTTGAACTCACCAAACCCTAAGAAAGAATGGAGCATAATCTTTGGTATGAAAACAAAAATGCTTTTGTTCAGTGACTGTCACATTTTGCCAAGTTATTTATAACTTGGCAAAGTATATATATATTATTTTAGAAAAATACCACTAAACAATCATTTCTATACACAGAGCAGCACCTGATTTCTTCAGAGGTCAGATGGACATCATTATGATTACCTGGAACACAGCTGAGAATGAGAAAAGGCGTAGAATGAAAGGCCACTGGATTCCTTACACTGCTTTGATAAAGTTCATAAAGTCCAAGGCTTACTGAAATTTCTTTATGAGAGGACCATTCAGGTCCTTTTTTGATTTTTATTTATTAGAAATAATTTTAATAAACTTAGTAATCTTGTTTTTCTGCCCCCAGTAAATTAGAAGCCAAAAGAAAAGGAAAAAGAATAAATGGCAGAAACATGAAATAATAGCTGTAGCCTGGAAATGAGGCAAAAAAAGGCCTATGTATAAGGATATAGGAACACATGACTTTGAGAAACTCTTTAACACAGCGCGACAGAAATTAAGAGAAAGAGAGATTACTTCCGTCCATTGTTATTTATTTGATTTGATTTATACTTAGAATGGATAATTTATTTAAGTTTTTTCCCAGATAAAATTAGATTTAAAAATTATTAATCTCTCATCTACTCAATGTAACAGTGTTTAACACATAATGGCATATGACATATTAGCTTCCTATATCATAAAATACTGCTGCCAGCTGATGTATACACCTATCTATCTATCTGTCTATCTCTCTATCTATCTATCTATCTAGCCATCCATCTTTCCATCCATCCATCCATTCATTCATCCATCCATCCATCCATCTATTATAAATATCTGTCATCTATCTACATATCTGTTATGTGCATGCACCTATGCATATAACTATATTTGTATACATATACATGTAAAGTTATGTGTATATATGTTATAAATATTTTCATATGTAAGTTAACTTTGTAGGATATATACTTACCTATATACTAAGGTCATCGAGATGTTAATTTTAATAGTTTACTATCCATCTTTTAGTAGTTCCAAATGTTCTGTTTTGTAACTTCTGACTTTTTATTTTTTTATTTATTTTTTATTTTTTATTTTTTAAGATTTTTATTGGGGAATTGTGGGGATGGGAACAGTGCTGGGAAATTGGGGAAAGGGGAACAGACAAGTTGCTGTCGTTTTGTTCTTCAATCTAGTTGTGGAGGATGTTGCTTCACTGGCCCAAGTTGGCACCATCATTGCGCTCTTCTCTGGCAAGGCAGATCAGTCGCCGGCTTCTGGACGGCCGCTCACTGCGGCTGCTGGCCGCTCACGCTGGCTGCTGGCCACACACGGTAGCCCATGGCAATCCACTGCCACAGGGACTGCAGCCCACGCCGTCGCCGGCAACTCATGGCAGCCCAGCTCCAGGTTGAGCTGTTGTTCAGCATCTTAGCTGTGGAGGGCAGTGTCACTGGCCCTCATATGTGGGATCCGAACCGGGGCCCTCTGGCATCCCAAGCGAGTTCTTAACCATCGCGCCACTCGGCCGGCCCCTGACTTTTTATTATAGGCAGATAAAATAATTGTGAATATTTAAAAGGAAAATAGAATTTGGGGTAATTATCAAAATCATGTTATTTGGAATTAGGTTATATAATTTTGTTAATAGTATTATTATATCTCAAGGTTATTAGTGTCTCTTCAAATTAAGGGCATTTAAATAAACATAGCCTCATATGTCAGGGCAAAGAAAAAGGAAAACTTTTCAGCTTAAAAAATAAATTTACAATGCCTTGGAAAAATTAAAAGTCATTACAAAATCGCAAAAGAATAAAAGTCTGCCATTTTATTTTATTTTTATTAAATTTATTGGGGTGACATTGGTTAAAAAATGATATAGGTTTCAAGTGTACAATTCAATAATACATTATCTATATATTGCATTGTGTGTTCACCACCCAAAATCAAATCTCCTTCCATCACTGTGTACTTGATGCCCTTTAGCCTCTTCTATCTCCCACTCTGCTAGTTAAATATCTGCATTGGCTTGAGTATTTTTCTCATTCGTTATTTTTATTTTAATTAGATTTGTATAAATTGAACTCTTAAGATTGGTCAAAATAGATCTAACATTGGGTGCCCTTACATAAGACCACGATTTTCCATGTACTACTGTTAAGTTTCCTCACCCATCTTCTGGAAACTCAAGCGCCTAAGAAAAATGACCTTCTTAGGTCATGTGCAAAAGCAGCCGCCAGTCACTCATTGCCAGGACTTCTCAGTCAATAAGGTGTGCAGTCAAGGCCAACAATGATGTTTTAGATTATAATGTAAAATGCTATCAAAAGACATTCATTCTGCTTCCTGAAGCATTTTGTCTTGGTCTATGCTTCCATAAGTTCAGAGTCAATACTGTAGGCTTTACTACAGCTTTGAAGTGAAAACAGCCTGTTAAGGGAAAGCTGATAGGAAGAGGCCATGACTATTCATAAACAGGTTACATAATGATTTTATTTACCATTGCAAACTCTATCTTTTTGCTTCTATTAAATGCTAGTTCAGATCTCTGTATGATTATTTTAAGTGTAATACAATATTAGTTTAGCAGTTAAGTCAATACAAACATATATTAAGAAAACATTAATGCTATTTCTTCCAACTGCTAATTCCGCTCTCTCTGAAAGAATAAATGTTTACAGTTTAGTATTATTTTTGTACTATACGCTATACTTCTTAACTGTAAATATTGTATAAATATAGATATACTTTTTCTCTTTTTTAAAATATTGCCTCATTCTTTATGTGATTATTAAATATAACAATCTGTCAGGGACATTTTTACGGGCAATGCGTACAGATATGGCACATCCTTTTCAGTAGCCTTAGGAGATGAACCAAAATTTATTCCATCGTTTCTCTTCATTTCTGGATTATTAGATTATGATAAAAAAAAGTGGCCTGTAAAATCTCTAATTTTTATACTTTTAAAAACGTTCATTTGTGCATATATGATCTTTGTTAATGTCCTTGTAATATAAAAGACTATGCCTTTTTACTTTATACAAAATATGGATTTTTAAAAAGATTTTATTAAAATATAGCTAACCTACAATAGTATATTAGTTTCAGGTGAACAGCATAGTGGTTAGCCATTTATATAATTTAAGAAGTGATCCCCCTGACTAGCCTGGTACCCACCTGACACCATACATAGTTATTACCATATTATTGACTATATTCTCTGTGCTTTACATCCCCATGACTATTTTGTGACTACCAATTTGTACTTCTTTTTTTATTATTTTTTATTGTGAAATACACATTTTTTAGAATTAGTTTCAGCTGTACAACACAGTGCAATAGTTATACTTTTTATCCCTCGAGGTGACAACCCCACTCCCCCAATTTGCTGCCCACTTGCCCCCCAATATCATACATATCTATTACAATTCCCTTGACTCCACTCCCACACTATACTCCACATCACATGACTAT
>NW_017731547.1:510918-585064 GCF_001890085.2 Hipposideros armiger | reverse complement strand
TTATTATTGGTGTATACAAATGCAACTGATTTCTGAATGTTAATTTTGTATCCTGCTACCCTACTAAATTCATTTATCAGTTCTAACAGTTTTTTGGTGGAGCTTTTGGGATTCTCTCTCTATAGTATCATGTCATCTGCATATGACAATTTTACTTCCTCTTTTCCTATTTGGATGCCTTTTATTTCAATTTCTTGTCTGATTGCTGTGGCCAGAACTTCCAGAACTGTGTTGAATAGAAGTGGTGAAAGTAGGCATCCTTGTCTTGTTCCTGATTTTAAGGGGAAAGCTTTTAGCCTTTCCCCTTTGAGTACGATGTTTGCTGTGGGCTTATCATTTATGGCCTTTATTATGTTGAGATATGATCCCACTATTCCCACTTTGCTAAGAGTTTTTATCATAAACGTTGCTGGATTTTGTCAAAATGCTTTTTCTGCATCTATTGATATGATCGTATGATTTTTATTTTTCATTTTGTTAATGTGATGTATTACGTTAATTGATTTGGGGATATTGAACCAACCTTGAATACCAGGAATGAATCCCACTTGATTGTGGTGTATGATCTTTTTAATGTGACTCTGAATTCGGTTTGCTGGTATTTTGTTGAGGATTTTTGCATCTATGTTCATTAGGAATATTGGCCTGTAGTTTTCTTTTTTTTTGTAAATCTTTGTCTGCCTTTGTGATCAGAATAATAGTGGCCTCATAAAATGTGCTTGGGAGCCTTCCCTCCTTCTGTATTTTTTGGAATAGTTTGAGGTGTGTGTGTCTTTTGATCTGAGATGAGTCTCTTGTAAACAGCATGTGCATGGGTCCTGTTTTCTTATCCACTCAGCCACTCTTTGTCTTTTGATTGGACCATTTAATCCATTCACATTTAAAGTGATTATTGATAGGTGTATATTTATTGCCATTTTGTTATTTGTATTTCTGATCTTCCTGGGTTAGCTTGTTTTCCCCTTTCTTCCGTTTAAAAAAAAGCCCTTTTAACATTTCCTGCAATGCTGGCTTGGTGGTAATGAATTCCTTAAGCTTATTCTTTTCTGAGAAGCTCTTTAGCTCTCCTTCAATTTCAAGTGATAGCCGTGCTGGGTAGAGCAATCTTGGTTTTAGGCCTTTATTTTGCATCACTTTGAATATTTCCTGCCACTCCCTTTTGGCCTGCAGAGTTTGTGTAGAAAAGTGAGCTGTTAGTCTTATAGAAGTTCCTTGTATGTAACCTGCTGTCTTTCTCTTGCTGCTCTTAGGATTCTGTCTTTGTCTTTAACCTTTGCCATTTTTACTATGATGTGTCTTGGTGTGGACCTGTTTGGGTTCAGCTTGTTTGGAATTCTCCTTCACCAGAGTAGGGAAGTTCTCAGTCATTATTTCTTCAAATACATCCTCAATCCCTTACTTCTTCTCTTCTCCTTCTGGTATTCCTATGATGCGAATGTTGTTGCGCTTGATGTTGTCCCACAGGTCTCTTAAACTATGTTCATTGTTTTTTATTCTTTTTTCTTTTTGTTGTTCCAGCTGGGTGATTTCTGCTATTTTGTCTTCTAAATCACTGATCTGATCCTCTGCTTCATTTAATCTACTAGTGATTCCTTCGAGTGTTCTTCATTTCAGTTATTGTATTCTTTAGTTCTAACTGGTTGCTTTTTATGATTTCTGTATCCTTCTTTATGTCCTCCTTAAGTTCCTGAAACATTCTTATCATCAGTGTTCTAAACTCTGTCTCTGAAATGTTGGATACCTCTGTTTCATTTAGTTGCATTTCTTGAGGTTTCTTCTGATCTTTTACTTGGCACATGTTTCTTTGTTTCTTCATTCTGGCTGTCACTCTGATTGCTTTGATGTATTAGATCACCTAGAAAGAAAAAAAAAAGAAAGAAAGAAAAAGAAAAAAGAGAAAAAGAGGGAAAAAAAGGAAGAAGAAAAAAGAAAAAAAATGGGGAGGGGCTCTCTGCCCACTTTAATCTGCAGACCACTTGTTCAGCAATAGAGACATTCTGGGCGACTCAGCACCAGCTGTTGGTGGTAGGACTCAGTGTGTCATGCATTGACCTCCCTCTAGACTTGAAGTGAGATTCCCACAATTAGTTGCTGTGTGCTCTGGAACCATGCTCACCACCAAAAATCCTCACAGGTTGTTGCAGGCTGTCTGCTGCTGCAAAAAAACTCTTTGTGGCCTGCGGAGGCAGGGACCAGGGACCAGGGGCTCAGGGTGCCCCTGGCAACACAACTCTAGGTGGTCCGTGGCCCCCACCAAGTCAGAGCAGCATGCACTCCTGCATCGGCAGCCAGCCCACACAAACTCGCCAGGAAAGCCCCGACTGAATTACACAGGCACACAGCTCAGGGTCCTACACTCCCAAGAAAATTCCCAGTCTCAGCCTGTCCCAATCAGCCACTCAAAGATCAGGCCGAGCAGCCCAACTGCCAATCGCCACCCAGGCAACTCTGCATGCGCAGTGCGGAAATTGGGGACCTAAGGCAAATCGCGCACTCCGGGTCTCAATAAGCAGTCTTTTGGGAATCAGAGTGCGCCTGCCAAGCGTTTCCCAGGCTACGCAGCACAAGCAGTGTGGAGGGTGGGGATCCAAGGCTGCATGCGCGCACACACACACACACACACACACACACTCCTGCGCCAATTCCAGCAGACCAATGCAGTCCCAGACCTGAGCCTCTGTGGGAGGGCCCAGCCCTGAAAAAATGGCGGCCTCCCGTGCACCACTCGCGCACAAGCTCCACACCAGGGAAACAATGGTCCCAAAAACCTCCAGCTCCTGCGCCAAAGGCACTCAGTTCATCCTTCCCGGAGGCTCCTGGGCCCCGCTCACAAAGCCACTTCCTCCACCAGGAACCGGGTGAGTGCTCACCAGCGAGCGAGTCGGTTTGCCGGCTCCACTGTTTCTCCAGCCGCCCCCAGCCTCACCGAGCCGAGCAAAGAGAGTCCTCACTATTTTCTCCTTCCAGCTATCGTAGAACTCCTCTTTCCGGCAACGTAACTCTGGGGTGGTGAGCGCGGTGTGGGGCCGGAGGGTCTCGCCCCCAACCGGAGAAGCCTCCCCACCGCTGAGGTGTCCCTCATGGGGTTTGCCCTCTCTCGTCTCCGCCCCTCCTACTGGACTGACGTGGCCTCCTCTTTAAGTCCTTCATTTAGAGGTTCTGCTCATCTAGGGTCCAGGGAACTTCCAAGGTTGAATATCTTATAAATTATTTGTAATTTTGGTGTGATCCTGGGAGGCAGTTGGCACAGCGTCTGTCTCTTCTGCCATCTTACCAGAAGTCCCCAATTTGTACTTCTTACTGCCTTCACCTGTTTCACCCTGTCCCCCAACCCTCTCCCATCGATTACCCTGATAAATCTACCACGCATCTGACACCATACATAGTTATTACAAAATTGTTGACTATAATCCTTACGCTACCCATGACTACTTTGTAACAATCAATTTGTACTTCTTAATCCCTTCCCCTTTATACCCATTCCCAATCCCCCTCCCGTCTGGCAATCATCAAAAAGTTCCCTGTATCTATGAGTTTGCTTCTATTTTGTTTGTTTGTTTTATTTGTTTTTTAGATTTCACATATAAATGAAATCATATTTCATCAGTCTTTCTCTGTCTGACATACTACACTCAGCACAATACCCTTCAGGTCCATCCATGATTCTGCAGATGGTGAGAACCCATTCTCTTCCATGGCCAAGCAATATTCCATTGTATATATGTACCACCTCCTCTTTATCCATTCTTCCATCGACGGACACCCAGGCTGCCTCCACATCTTGGCCACTGTAAACAATGTTGCAATGAACATATGCATACACATGTCCCCTCGAAGTAATGTTTTGGGTTTCTTTGGATAATTACCCAGAAATAGGATTACCGGGTCTTTCTTTGACACTTGTTATAGCCTTTGTTTTAAAGTCTATATTGTCTGGTATAAGTATTGCTACCAAAGCTTTTGTTTTGTTTTGTTTTTTCATTTCCGTTTTCATGAAATATCTTTTTCCATTCCTTTACTTTCCGTCTGTGTGTATCTTTCAGTCTGAAGTGAGTCTCTTGTAGGCTTTATATTTAAGGGTCTTCTTTTCTTATCCATTCAGCCACCCTATGTTTTGATTGGAGCATTTAATCCATTTACATTGAAAGTAATTTTTGGTAGATATGTAGTTATTGCCATTTTATTATTCATATTTTTGTCTTTTTTTGTTTTGTCTTGAATTTCATCTAACATTCCTTGTAATATTGGTTTGGTCGTGATGAACTTTCACTTGTTCTTGTCTGGAAAGCTCTTTATCTATCCTTTGATTCTAAATGATAGGTTTGCTGAGCAGAGTAAACTTGGTTTTAGGTCCAGGCTATTCATCACTTGAAGTTATTCCTGCCAATATTTTCTGGCCTGATTTCTCTTGAGAAATCAGCTGACAATCTTATGGGGGCTCCCTTATAAGTTACTAGTTGCCTTTGTCTTGCTGCTTTTAGGATTCTCTCTGTGTCTTTAACCTCTGGCATTTTAATTATAATATGTTTTGTTGTGGACCTCTTTGGGTTCATCTTGTTTGGGACTTCTCTGCGTTTCCTGGGCTTGCATGTCTATGTCCTTCTCCAGGTTAGGGAAATTTTCAGTCATTATTTCTTCAAAAAGTTTTTCAATTCCTTGCTCTCTCTTCTTCTGGTGCACATATGATGTGAATTTTGGCATGCTCGATATTGTCTCAGAGGCCCCTTAAACCTTCCTCATTTTTTTGGATTCTTTTTTTTCTTTTTGCTGTTATGATTGGGTGTTTTCTGCTACCTTATCTTCTAAATCACTGATTCATTCCTCTGCTTCATCCAATCTATTGTTGATACCCTGTAATGTATCCTTCATTTCAGTTATTATAGTCTTCATTTCTGACTAGTTCTGTTTTATGTTTTCCATCTCCCTTTTTATGTTTCCTATCTCTTTGTTGAAACTTTCCCTGAGATCATTGGACATCTTATAACCAGTGTTTTGAACTCTGAATCTGGTAGATTGCTTGTCTCCATTTTATTTAGTTCTGTTTCTGGAGCTTGGTTCTGTTCTTTTATTCTGTTTCTTTGTCTCCACAGTTTGGCTGCCTCCCTGTGTTTGTTTCTTTGTAGGTGTGCTACAGTCTTAGTATAGTGGCCTCATGTAGTAGCTGTCCTATGGGGTTGCAGTGGTGTAGTCTTCCTGGTCTAGGTGTGTCTAGGTGTGTCCCTGTATGCTCCATCCTGTTGTAGTTGAAACTTGATTTCTGTTTTCATGTCAGTGGGAGGGATTGACTCATGGGCTAATTGGTTATGAGAACTGGCTGTGACTATAGTGGAGGAGCTCTTGTGCAGGAGCTGACCCTTCAGAGCAGCATTTGCTTTAGCAGGGCCTGGAATCACACCTCATTTGATATTATTTTTACCCTAATGTTTTACAAATTATTTTCCTGATGTAGCATTTACCATTATGACCTTATTTTTTTATGTTTCTCATAAGATTATAGATGGATTGTGTATTTTATTCTGTCCTGACAATATTTCTCATCTTTTAATCGGGAAATTCAGCCAACTTCACTACTGTTATGATAACTCTTATAATTATATAATTTTAAAATTCCTTCCATCATTTTTTATGGTTATTGCTTTATTTCCTCTTGTACCTTGTCTATAATTTTGTAATTTGTTATCTTTATTGCACTGTACCGCATCCCTCACTTACTGCAGGTAACTTTGAAGTTATACTCTGCATTTCCATTTTACTAATGCTTAGTTTCTTATTTTTAACAATTTTTAACTCTATATTCCTGTATTTAAACTAAAATTAAATAACAACATTGCTATCTCCACTAATATGATTTACTCTGCTACTCATCCTTTTCAAGCCAAGATAAAATCCTTTAAAAACCAATGATTTATAAATTTAGTTCTTTACTACTATTCTTTTTCCTTATAGTATTACTAATCTAGTTCAAGAAGTATATTATCACTCAAATTACACTTACAATATCATTCCTCAATTAAATTTAACCAAAACAGTATAGAGTTTATTGTTCACCAATCTTTTTACTCTTTATTTCCCCATTTAGAAATCTTTATCATACTTTGTTTTTCATTTGATTGTGATACTTGAGAAATTGCCTCATAAAAAGTACATATGGATGAATACTTTTTAAATTCTTGTATTTTCAAAATGGTCTTTTGTGCTCATGATGATGGATTCTTTGGGTAATAATAGCATTCTTGAGTCTCTCTCCTCTTCTTTTAATAGTGTCTGGGTTGTGGAAAACCCTCCTCTAGTTTCCATTGTGTTCTAACTTCCACTATCTCCTAGCTTCCATTGGTGCACATGAGAATTCTGATGCTGGCCCTAGTTTCAATTTTTTAAAAAAGCTTTTCTCTTTTTCTCAAACTCTGTAAGACATTCCCAGCCCCATTCCTCATAGTTCAAAAATTGCACTATAGAAAAAGTCGAGAACCATATGATTTCACTGATATGTGGGATATAAAACTGAAAACAACAGAAGAACAAGACAAACAAAGAAACAAAAACTCATAGACACAGACAATAGTTTAGTGGTTCCCAGAGGGTAAGGGGGGAGGGGAATGGTAGATCAGGGTAAAAGGGATCAAATATATCATGATGGAAGGAGAACTGACTCTGGGTGGTGAACACACAATGTGATATATAGATGATGTATTACAGCATTGTACACCTGAAACCCATGTAACTTTACTAACCACTGTCACCCCAGTAAATTTTAATTTAAAAAAATTTCACTTGGATATGATTCACAATGTTTCTAAATATGTGGCTTTTATTCTTTAACACTTCTTGGTACTTGAGTAACATTTTGAACTTCAGCAAATTAATATTTTTAGCTCAGTGAATTTTATGTTACAATTATTTTAATACTTACTTCTCTTCCATATGTTCTATTTTCTCATTCTGACACTTATAGTCTTTCCATATTAGATGTCCTGATTCTATCCTACAACTTTCTTATCTTTTCACTTATGATATCAATTTCTTTCTACTTTTCTCTATGTTGTGGTATACTTCTGGTTGTTCATCCAGAACCTACGTTTTATTTTTAGCAATGGCTACTCTCTTTTCTAAGTCACCTATTGAATTTTTAAAAACCAGGTATCAGGCTTTCTGTGGCCTAGTATTATTTTTTTAATGCTTCTCATTTCATTTTTAATAAAGCTCCCTTGTGTTTCTTCTACTATATCACCTGTATGAACTCTCAGCTTCATTTCCCTTCTTCAATCCCTTGTGTCTTCTGAAATGGTCCGTGTTCTTTTTTTATGCTTAAGTAAAAGGATGTGAAATTTCTTAGCATAAATGCCGGTCAGGTTTGAGTGGTCTATATAGTGTTGATTGAGAAGCAACAAAAATAATGGAAGTGGTTTTTTTGTTTTGTTTTGTTTTGTTTTGTTTTGTTTTGTTTTTCTGGTGAAGAATGAGTTAATAGCCCCGAACCTCCTAGAATAAGTATTGTGAGAAATTCCCTTGATTTCATGAACAAGATGTTGGGGTTAAGGCTGTCCTTAGCCATTTAGCACAACCATGGTCTAGTCCAGGGTTTGGCAAATTTTTGAGATGGAAGAGCCAATCCTGTCCCTTACAACAATTTAAAAATTATTCGAGAGCCATGAAACAAATGAAATCACCATTATGTGAATAATATTCTTTAAAAATCTCTTATAAATGAAACTATGATAGTTTCATTTTCATTTTCAGTTTTACTTCAGAGCCATATGTACATACCCAAAGAGCCGCATGTGGCTTGGGAGCCGCAGTTTGCCGACCCCTGGGCTAGTAATATCTGCGTGAAGCAACCCAGCAGGTCAAAAAGATCTTAAATCTGTTGTCTCCCACATAGCTCCCCACATACGTACGTGGAAGTCATATCCATAGTTTCTCTCCCAAACTATGCCAGAGATTCACATATCTTTTAAAGTTCACCAGTTCATGATCTTTCTCCCTCCACCTATACCTCTTTTTCTATAATTTGAGTCCCTGATACATGTATTCTCCTAGATTATAGTAGTTAGTCATGGCTATTTTGGAGGTTGAGTCTACTCAGCTGTGAGGGAGACAGAAAACATTTGTATATGAAATAACATTCCCATCATCTCAACATTTCTGTATTGTGTGTATGTACACTCTCACACATACATATACATAATGGGGGTGACAAAAAATGTATACACATGGCTTGTATTCAACTTTTGATTTCAGTATATATTGAGTATTACAATTTGAATACAGTTTTTTTTTCTTAAAATGTGTATACATTTTTTGGCAACCTCTGTATATGCATAAATTAATATGATTTTAACAGATAAATCATGCATATATATTTATATACTTCACAATAGCTACTTTTATTAACTTCGTCAGAGTTGAGTGAGGTTACTTAGAGATTGAGGGTGTGTGTGTGTGTGTGTGTGTGTGTGTGTGTATTTGTGTGTGTATATATATACACACATTCCAGTTTAATGAAATCAATCAGATGTAGTATAACAAATTGAATCTTCAGCTTTAGACATTTTATTTATTTATTTATTTATTTATTTATTATTTTTTAGCTGAGCCAGCTTTTGACATTTTAAATTGGATTTAGTAGCTAGTCTAAATCGCCTTTGTGAGAAAAACTATCAATCTAGATATGCTACAATTGTTTTCTAATACTTATACTGCTAGTATTAATATTTTTCACATGAAAGTAAAGAGCCTAGCTTTTGCATTATTGACTTTCTGTATTATTAAAAATTGAACACCATAGTGTATTTTATCTCATCGGCAACTAAATTTTTAATTGTATTTTCTTTTAAATACTTTAGATTTAAATTTAAATAGTCACATGTGGCTAAGGACTAGCATGTTGGATACTGTACTTATAGGCATCTTCACTGTCACATTTCTACTAAAGTAAAAGTCTCATTCAAAAGCAGAATTACTGCACATGCATATTCAAACATAAATACTTTGTTGCCACATTAAATAATCTAGAGATAAATGATGGCCAGATTGCTGAGATTTTTTTCTTGTGTTACTTTTATTTTCACTTGAAATTAATATACGTGTGTATGTATATGTGTGTTCATTTTCACATGTGAACATATTAAAAAATCACCATGTATTCCCAAACTGAAATATTGGGATAGCTTACTATAAAAAATACATACTTAATATATAAATTAATAGTTTTATCTGAAGAGTTTTGGAGGAGTTAGCAGGATTAAAAAGATTTATCAGACATTTCAGTTTGCTAAGAGGCATAGTATACCTCCATGAAGGGGCTAAAATTAATATCCAAAAATTTTCTGTGTAAAAATATGCCAAATAATTGTTTCTTTTTTGTTCACAAATAGTGAGTTATACTAATATCTGAGAGGCAACTTAAGTGTCAATATATGCATGTTTAGTAGCATTTAGCTAGTCTTCATTAAATTGGAGAAATGTAACATAGTTAAATCAGAAGTACCTCTTAAATCTATGTCAATAAATATTACATTATGAAGTGAAGAAAATATTTCTGAATTCTTGGAATTCCAAAATTGAAAGTATATGACTACTGTAGACCCCAGCAATTCTAGTTAAATATGTATTTTTAAAATTATTCTTTTAAACTAACAGTTTCTTCATTCATTTATTCAAGAAGTATTTTTGATAACCTACTACATGTCATGTATCATATATGAGTCTTTGCTGCATTTATTTTACATGGTAAGGTACCTAGGGCATATAACCTTATTTATTAAATTTTCATGTTATTTGGTGATTTCTTAGAAGGTAGGTCATATATGTTGGTGCTTATGTGATGGTGCTTACCTTAGTGGGAACCAAAGCACTTTTATTTATTTATTTATTTTATTATTTTTTTTTTTTAGCTGAGCCATCCTGCTACCTGTTAGCAGCTCAGCGGCTGCTCAGCTCAGGCTGGACTCGAACCGCTATTGCCAAAGCACTTTTCTTTCACTTCTTTCACAGAACACAGTTAGTGACTAGAATTCTACCAAGTTACTAATTTATGTTAATTCATTGAAATTCCTTATTAAAATTCAGATCTTATCATCTGAAGGATAACACTTTAAACCACTATAAGACATTAACCCATTATTGAGATTAAGTTTATCAGTTTAATTAGATGATAATTTAGCTTGGCTCTGAGGAATTAGGTAAATTTGAAGGTATAGAAGAGAAGAATTAACATGAGGCTGATCAATGAGCAGGTCCAGCTCACTGAGACCCTTTTTTACAGGACACGATACCTACCTGGTCTTAGAAGTAGGATGTACTTAAAAATTGGCAAATTCCACTTCACCTGCACATCTCTCACTGACAGCCTGCCCCACTCCCAAAAAATGTATTCTAACTTCAGAAAATAAATAATATGACTATAAAGGACGATTTTCTACAATATTTTACTCTGATTATGTATTTCATGTGTTGTTGTTTTTTAACAAGAGGTGAATTATAAGCTTAATACCGTATGTTGATCAATGACTTAATGATCATTCAAGGATTGAGCTGCCCCTTTTTTTTAAAGATTTTATTGGAGAATTAGGGGACGGGAACGGCATTGGGGAATCGGGGAAGGGGAACAGACAAGTTGCTGTCCTTTTGTTCTTCAGTCTAGTTGTGGAGGACATCGCTTCACTGGTCCATGTTGGTATTATCATTGCGCTCTTCCTGGGTGAGGCAGATCAGTGGATGCCTGCTCACAGAGGTTCCAGGTTGAACTGTTGTACATCATCTAAGCTGTAGAGGGCGCAGCGTTACTGGCCCTCATGTGGGATCTGAACCAGGGCCCTGCTATCAGAGCTGGTATTCCATGCCACCTAACCAACACGCCACTCAGCCAGCCCGAGCTGCCCCTTTTTTGTTTCATAGCTTGACATAGGTAATTTTCTAGATGATGCAGTCAAGGGTGGGGATACCTAAGAGGAAACACTGTCTCATTCCTATGCTCTCTATGTAAGATCTTAACCAATCCATTTGGACTCATTAGGCTGATTATTCAAGTTCTTTTTTGCCAGTGACTTAATTAAAAACACCAAGGCTGAATACTGTCCAAATGCTAGTATTGCCATGCCATTTATGGGTAGGCAAAACAGTGAACAGGAAAAAGTAACACATACCTATCTCAGCTGTGTCATATTTTTTTTGTATGCCTTACTGGTTGAGTCTTTTATTCTCTCTGTGGATTAATGCAGTGGGTTTTTTTGGTTTTATTTTGTCTTGCCAAATTTGATAATATTTGCATTTTTAGGCTTGCAATTTCTAGAAATGATCGAGGACAAATAAATAAAAATAGCTCAACTGTCCTTACTGTAATGATCCCTAGAAGGAAACTTAACTGCCTTTCTCTGAAGACTTTTGTCATTAGGAGAGAGATTTACTTCTTAACCCATTTCCGTGTCATTTATGACCCATTAGAACCCATATAAAGCCTGTAATCCTATTTGGGATATACACACCATTGTATTATTATTTTTAAATAATCTATGATTTTAAGAATGCCTTTTTGAGGAAAGATAATCAGATATAAATTAACATATTTTCATATCATAACTTACTTTAAATCATTAATAAATAATTGTTTCATTTTGAAGGTTTGGCACATCTTTTCCTTTATTAACACTAACAGTAAAAAGATAAATAAAGGCTCCATCACTTTATTACTTTTTTGGTCCAGGTACTAGTCTTTTTTTGTTAGTTAGACTTTGAAGGCATTGACATATCTCCTATATGCCATATTTATACTAGATATATAGGGAGTTTAAAGGGATATATCATAATAGTATGGCACATAGCACATTTTCCTTCTTCAGATTCTTTGGCCTCATAACTCATAAATATGCCAGTAACCACAACCCATTTGAAACTTTTATATTGAGGAGAAAGAAGTCCTTTCAATCATGGAGGAAAGCATATTGTTTTAAAAACTTAGATGTAATGCACCATTTGTTCCAAAACAGGATTGCCTTCATTTCACAGTTATGCGGCCCTTCAAGAAACAAATTTGATAATATTGTATGTCAACTATAATTGAAAAATAAAAGGTCCCAATGGAAGAGAAAAAATAAATTTTCTCAGTCTTTCCCAAAAAAGAAAGAAATTTTAAGTAATAAATAGAATGTGATAACTAAACTTTCAGAGAAACTAAAGTTATTTTAAAAAAAAAACTTTATGAGTGTTACCCACATAGCTCAAAATCTGAAAACTGTTTTTACCTTGACTTTAGGTGTTACAAATCATAGTTTTGTCCTATAATAATACTTTTTAAGCATCAATTGTGCTTTTTATTTCTTAATAAAAATAGGTACTTGGAGGTTTTCTTCCACATCTCTTGATTTTCATTCCCAGAAAATGAGGACAGTGTATTCTTTTGGGTATATGTCATTAGAAAGGAATATGAACAGAGAGAAATAAAATGAATTAGTATGGCTACAGCACTTCCTTGCTAATGACTCATGAATATCTATAATGATATAAGGTGGTAAAGAACATTAACAAAAGCAAGTCCATTTTCAAAAGGTTAGACAGGATTTGTACACATCAGAATTCAGAAGGATATAATTATTCAAGGCAGAGTTAATGAAATTCAAATGAAAAGGCAAAATCTGAATATGAGTGCATGGGTTTTGCATAAAGAAGAGAAAATGAACATGATACTTCCAATTACACTGATTTTTTTAAGTAACTGTCTGAAATTTTTATTAAACCAAACTGAAAGTCATTCAATGAATATAGCTTATTCATTATAGACCCACATGACTGTGTCAAAAGGAATGATATATTTTAAGGAGTATATAGTAAACTAGATCTTCAAATGTCTGACTCTCTTGATTAAATTTTTAACAGTTTCTTATATATGAAAATTATGATACATCTCTCTAAAAATCTATTACATATACATCTGTATATTAAAAAAATCTATTAGAACTTCCTAATAAATGAGAATATTCAAAATTTATAAAACTGAGTTTCCTAGAAAATGAGTTGATCGTTTCCCAATGATATCAAAGCATTATTTTAAAATATTTCTATTTTTCATAAAAGTTCACAGGATTATTCCTTAGGCTTCCCTATTCAGCTGATATGTACCATTTAACTTTTCTTGTTCATGATGACTGGACACTATGTATCAAGATAAGAGGAGCTAAATCTTCCAATAGATCAGATTTTATTCAATGTATCTAATGTGTGATACTAACCTTTTATAAGTTAACTTACAAAATACAGCTGAATCAGTGCCGACAGGTAATTGTAATGGAAGGCATTGAGGAATTATAGGCATTCTAATTTAATTTATTTTGCAAAAGAAAAAATAGATTATTCATTTATCTGTAGTTAAGGACAGCTAATATTGCAGTGTTTTTCTCAATAAGATATTTTCTAAAGTGATAGAGTATACCTTTCTATTTCTTTGTTTGCTTTCATCAGCCATAACAGTTTTAGTATTTCTAAATGGATTGGAGAATCTCATCATGTTGTGTCTGAGCATGGAGTGAATAGGAAGCATCATAGCTAGTCCACTAATTTCCATGAATTTATACCCATTGCTCTAAGACTTATGTATGATAGTCTTGAAAATAATCACAATAAGCATATTATTTATAGATCGTGCCCTACCTGCAATACAGTGGCTAACGATTCTTTGAAGGGTATTACAATCAGATTAATAAGGGCTTAATCTTTAAGGAAAAAGAAATGCAAAAATGGTTTGTAGAACCCACTAGAAAACTTCAATTACTTGAAGAATTCTGGATTTAAATAGATACCACATAACATTTTCCTAAAAGAGATTTCCATTAAAATACAGGCAAAAGTGGTTTTATTTCTTTTGATGTGCTAATGCATATTCATAATGAGGAAAAGAAGTGCATGAATCAATATTTGATAAAAGAATCTGTGACATTCACATGTAGCCCAGTGGTGCAAAACTCAACAAATGAAACCAGAGCACAGTGTGTTCTGGTTCCTAGAGCCCTGGGTTCAGCCTGCAGCCGATGCTGGATCTTAGTTCTGAGACACAGCACTGTGAATTTCAGAGCTGTATGTTCAGAATTAATTACTATTTAAATAAATCTCATTTTTACATAAAGTTCCTGTATGCAAAACAAAATATCATTCGCCACAAACACCAAAGATTTAGAAATGTGGGTTTTAAATTGTATAGAGGAAATTAAATCCAGGGCAATAGTCCAGTATGAGTTTATCTTTATTACATTTAACTGTTCAGTTGAGGTCCTTGCTATCTATAACCCAAAATTACTATAATTTATAAGGCACTGATATGAATTTAAGACAGTTGAGAACATCTAAAATGTATGTAATGAAGATCTAGGAAACTACATTTCAAAAAAAAACCCGAAAGAAGATATAAAAAACTTAGAATCATTTTCCTTTTAAGAGAAAATAATGATAAAAGATATCAAAATCTTTTGAAACTTATTGTTTTTTTTTAAATAAGACTGAGATGTTTTCTAAATATTTTGAAGATAAGTCTCATTCTAAAACAACACTTTTGGTTAAACAAAAATGCATACATACATGCATACATGCATGCATACATACATACATACATACATACATACATATGTATGAGAGAGAAAATATTACTTTTCTTCTCTCCAACTCTGTCCCTAGTAGCAAAAACTACTATTCTATGAAAACATACAGGTATAAAATACATACAGTTAAAAAGGAAGATAACTATGCTATTATATAAAAATGATATAGGAACTAATCTTGTTTCAGATAGTGTAGAACTATCTTTACCCTCTGGAATTGAAGCAACAGATACAAATAAAACAGACAAATTTATGAACTTGGAAATTTTTATTCAGAGCAATAGTTACCAGTCTAATGCAATGTATGAAAGTCACAGTAAATTTGCTAGAAGTGTGTTGTTTACTGGTTAGTGTTAGTGGAAATTGCAAATTCAAATAGCCTGCTGATATATTTTTCTTTTAAATTGGTGAAATGGTTGGTTTGAAATGAGGAGACTGAGAATTTCGATTTAAAAATCTATGGTTAAATCTATGAATTGTCCTCATCAAACTGTAGCCCGAAATTCAATAATATTATTATTTTAAGTGGAAAAGTAGAAGTGTGTGTAGATTGTCATTCCATTGATCATGAAGGAATATGTGTCATGTCTTTGGTCAAATCTGCACATGAAACCAAACTTTGTAAAAGGTTTCATTAAGTAATTTAAGTTAAATTGTGTAATTCTGTGAATGTACAGTGCTGTAAGTAGATGTGAACTCAGAATTAGAATTAATTTATTTTTATATTACATAAGAATGGAGTACAAGCGTCCTGTACCTGAGAAATTAGAAAGGAAGCATAAATTGGACCACCTTATAATTTTCTCATCTTTGTGTGGCTTCATTTTGGGATCCTAAACTCCGCTTAATTACATTACTGCAAAAATGAGGATGGCTGTGCAGTAGTAAATGGCTGTGTTAGCATGCTTATCGTCAGAATTTCCCCAGAGACCCTGCTCCTCCAACCCTTAGCTGACCCCATCAGCAGGCAGGTGGCAGTTGATCAATTCAAAACCAAGTTACTGGGAAACTAATTTCAGTTACAAGAGTTTTGCTGCTTATAGTGTAGACAGAAGGTAGCAGAGGTCATCTATCTTTATGAATTTGCACGTCAAATAGGATCTATTTCTTCCTCTTATAAGGAATAGGGAAAGAGGCACTACTGGCCAGGTCCAAAAGGACTCTGAGCTCCAAACATCCACCACGCCTATTACTTGAATGCCAGGTAGGAAAGTATAGATGAAGGAGGAGACACGGAAGCTGCCTTAGATCTTAGGGCTTTCTGGAGTTCTTATTAAAATGTGAATTCCGCCCTCAGTCCTAATCATCTAGTACCTTAATTAGCAGCCTAACTTATCAACAAACTAGCATTGAAGAGAGGACCCGATGTCTGGAATTTGGTGGAGAGGGCTGCTTAGTACTAAGGCACATACCAGCCAAAAACACTTTGTCCTTCTTGTACCTCAGTCAATATTGGGGGAGGGGGAGGGAGTATAGGAAAGGTTCCTTTGGTATAAATACCACAGATGTGGAGCCCACCCCATCCTACCACATACCAACTAACTACTGCAGGAATTTAAAGTCCCATTGTTTTGAAAAAAGTTGTCAAAATTATCATTTCCCTATGGTATATCTGTTCCTCTTATGACCTTAGGGCTCTTGGTCTTTCATTCTTCTATTCATGGTGCTAATGTGTATGTATCTCTTATTATAAAAGGTGCTAGCACTTTTTTGAAGGAGAGGGCATATAAAGAATAACCTTTTTGCTAGATTGACACATTTTTATCCACTTTCAGCCCTCTGTCAGCTATACACTGGAATCTGTATAAACTCAGTACAGGTCTTTTCATTATTAGGAAGCTAAAAGAATTGTTCTTTTGTATATCTATACCAGCACACTGTCCGTGAAGAATCGGTGATGGTGATGACGGAAGAGATGCCTTTGGAAATTTCTTATGTGCCTTCTACTTATCTGACTGAGATCACGCATGTCTCACAAGCTCTATCAGAAGTGGAACAACTTCTTAATGCTCCCGACCTCTGTGCTAAAGATTTTGAAGATCTCTTTAAACAAGAGGAGTCTCTGAAGGTAAAAGCAAAGCACTTTCATTTAGATTTGACAAGATGATCACAGCGATCATTGGCGCTACCAAAACAGTTGACTTCCGTGTATAAAATAGGGCGTTTTGACTTACACGTGGAATTCTTAAAGCACTTGATAGGATGGTTAGCTTTAGAAATCTGGGGCAGAAAGAAAGATGTAAATTAAAAGAGGTGTTTTATAATATTTAATGTTGAGCGACCTCCTAAAACAAAGGAATACACAAAAATAATGGTTTCACATGCATTTTGGGTAGGCGAACTCACACACACACATACACACAAAAGGTCTAATAGAGGAATGGTTTATTCTCAGCTGAAACATTATTTTACTTTCTTCTCCCATAAAAAGAGAAATTAGACAAGGTTTTGGATTGTATCTATTGCTTATTGTTTTAGTTTTGTATTTGCCACTTACCCATATTCAATTTCAAATTTGTGTCAGTATCATATAACACGATATGGAATCTAATTAAATAGAAAGCAATAAAATAGTTCCCTGAAAATTACCAGGCAAAGGCTACCAACAAAATCCAGCTGTTTTCCAATCACCACCTACCAGTTCTGAATTCCAGTCTAAGACAAAACATGATGAGGAAATAGGCTCTGAAT
Source organism: Hipposideros armiger (assembly GCF_001890085.2). Lineage (NCBI taxonomy): Eukaryota > Metazoa > Chordata > Mammalia > Chiroptera > Hipposideridae > Hipposideros > Hipposideros armiger. The sequence goes on along the minus strand of NW_017731547.1, from coordinate 567,791 downwards.
GTTAGCGAGAAGTATCTGAAGATAAATGAATATAGCATCAAGGAAATGTATATAATAATGTATGTCTCAAGATAATTTTTGTGATCATACATTTCACACTCAAAATGAAATATTATAGTATAGCCAGAATTTGGTATTTTCTAATGCAAATTGCATAAAATTATATACAGAAGATGAATTTGTTCTCAGCAGCACCTATTAACCAGAGTATTTTGTACTCTACATGATTTGTTGAAAGCTCATGCCATATCACACATTTATCTGCATGAGTCTACAAATAGATAAGGCTCTTTGTTTTGGAAATCAGAGTTGCAATATCTTGAGTGACTTGAGTTTTATGTCTTGCATTATATCAAATAAGCTATAAAATTACACACTCAAGTAAAATAGGAGATGCATGGCTCTCTGGAACTACTCCATCCATTTTTGTATGGCACTATTTCTTACTATCTTTGTAGTAAAAGTCAAATCGCTGACGAGTACAGTGAAGGAAAGAAACCCAATCCATTGTTAAAGGAGACATGCCAGCATTCCTATCATTATTCACATTAACTAATTTCTCATGACAGCCCAGTTTGTAAGTTCATCATTGTCATTCCACATGTAAATCACTGCTAATGAGCTAATATTCATTCCTTTCCATGTTCATAGACACATGGGTCAGGAGAGCAGTGACCCTAAACTTATTAAGTTGCCAATTGAATATCTTTGTCTTGATACATCTTAACCTGGCACTCTCAGAATGATGGGCCCCTGGCTATACTCATAGCTAATCATTTGTTCTTCCAGATATATTGAATAATATTAGAGCTGACACCAATTGTGATGGTATCGATGACTATGTTTTGTAAAAAGGGATTGCAGATTTAATTTAACAGGGTTATTGAATCCTCATTAGATGTAGTTTTGAGCATAATTCCATCTCACTCCCAACAGATCTGCAGCAAGCAAATGGGCTTCCTTCTTTCATGGGCTTTTTGAAGGGGGATAGTTTTGATCTCAGTCCTTTCAATGAATATGTATTTCCTCTTAAAGGCATTCATCTTTGTCATTATCCAGTTGTAAAAATAGAAAGGGAGCGCATAAATTGTACAGCTGCTGGTTGGGAAGGTTTGGAATTAAATTGTGGTTGATTTTATTTCTGACAGATTTGCATGAATCAAATTTGGAACTGTAGTAGGTATTGCTGTGGTTTAACATACATATTTCTTGCAAGTGCAAGGCAACACAAATAACGTGATAAGTTAAAATCATTATTTCCTGAGCAAGATATAACTAATATAGCACATATGATTTTCATAGATATATTGAATTAGAAAGTTACCTAATCATTTTGACAAGGACTAAGCAGATAAACCCTTATTAACATGTGGAAATCTGCATCTAATAGCTAATACACTAGCTAAGGCACAACTAGTGATTAATGAGGGACTTTTACCTAAGTAATATTTATCCTCATATCAAAGCCAGTTAGCATTGTGAATCAGTTCATTGTGATTGTTCATGTGTAAAAACTTAACATTCATTTCAAAAAATAATAGTGCCGTAATTTTGAAAGAATTGTTTTGAAAGTTTTGATCAATACTAGGAATAACTTGCACTTTATTTTTAAGAAAAAGGTCAATGGCCAATATCATGTGATAAAATATGATTACTATGTGAAATCATCAAATCTTGCTTTAGAGTATTTCATATGAAAGTATGAACATAAAACAGAGTAGAATGGTGGTTTCCAGAGGCTGGGGAGAGGAAATGGGGAGTAGCTATTCAATGGTATAAGATTTCAGTTATGCAAGGCGAATAAGTTCCAGAGATCTGTTGTACACCATTGTGCCTATAGTAACAGTAATGTATTGTACACTTAAAATTTTAAGAGGGTAGAGCTCATGTTAAGTGTGCTTATCAGAATAAAAAATTAAAGTAATAAAGTATGAACCCTGACAGTTTTAGCGTCACACACTTCAAGTTTCCACAAGTTGTGCCCCTGAGAGCTTTAAATATTAAAACTCTTGTCAGGAAAGCAGGAATGATTCATTAAGAGGCCCAATAGAAAGGATTTACCCTAATGCCTCCACATACCCGATTTTACTGAAAGCGTCAGTTCCATTGGCGTGTGAGATACTCTTGGGTCCTCACCCATACCCCCTCCTCACTGAGCGTTCCCTGCACTCTGACTAGCAGCTGCCAACTGCAACTTCCTGGGATTCTGTGCCTTAGGCCTCTCTGTAGTCCCCAAAGCCTGTACAATTCAAGGGATGAAGGCTCTACCTCCCCACATCTCTTCAACAAACTTCAACCAGTGTCAGATGGCTTTCAGTGGCTGAATACCACTGCTCATTCACACCTTCAGTTGGGGTAAGTCTGAGGCATGTGATGCACTTTGGCTGGAAGTTCAGAGTGTACCCCATGCCCGATGAGGGGGACTGGGGACTCAGGATGGAGACCCCATTGTACACAGTAGAAGCCTTCCTCATATTGTACTCTTCCCTGGCTTGCTTCTTACCCTCTCCATTCCCTTACCAGCGGTTACTAGCATCATTTCCAAGTATATCATTTCCATGCGTATTCTATTCTTAGGATCTGTTTCTAGGGAGACCCAGACTAGCACAAGTTTGAAAGAAATAATGGCACCTGTACCATTTATTCAGCACTTGCCAACATAAATCCTGGAAAACACTCCATGCAACTTGGTGTGGAATTCCCCGGCAACGGTGCTGTTCCCTCACTAAGGGGTTCCTTCTTTGCTCAATTAGGCCTTGACCTTGATAAAGGTACATTTTTAGAGCAAAAATAAGAGCATGACATAGAATAAGGGTGACGACTGGATTTTACCAAAAGGTAATGGGAATCAACTTTTATACAGTGCATAGGCACTCTTTTAATCATGTACCTCTATTAACTCGTTTTTCATAATTAGTTGCAGGTGTACAAAACAGCATAATGGTTAGACATTTACATCCCTCACAAAGTGATAACTCCAACAAGTCTACAACCCATCTGACATCATACATAGCTATTACGTATATTAACTCATGTAACCGTCCCCAAACTCTATGAAGTATCTAAAATCATTATCTCCATTTTATAGATGAAAAAACTGAAGAAATAGAAAGTGACTTGATGAAGTTGACACAGCTCATATTGGGGGAGCCAGGATTTGAACCCAAGCAAAGTAGCTCATGATCTATGCTGTTAACCACCACACCTACTACCTGTCATGGGGCTGTTTGTTGGGTGTCATGTTGAGCATAGCAAGGGCAAAAACGTAGAGTACTGAGGTCTGTCATGCCCAGTTCATACGAAAATGTCTTGGCTTCTAATTCTAATAGAAGCCATGCCAGCTTAAAAAGATTCCATAAAAGGAAGGGAGAAAAAGAGGAAAGGAGGGAGGGAAGGAAACCAAGAGAAAAGGAAGGTTGAAGAAGAAAAGAAATGGAAGGAAAGAAGCCAGGCATGTATCACTTCAGTTGTCTCATCTAAACGGGTGATCGTACAGATTATCTGGTTGCGGTGGATAAAACATTTTGTGTTTTTGGTAGCCAAGAGGGTGACAGGAAGTGTGCACTTAGGAAGAAAGCTCACAGATGTTGACTGGACACTTGGGCCCAATGGAAACTTTGGATAGAATCAAGAAGTAAAGGCAGCCTTTGTTCAACCTCAACAGCCCTGGGGAGAGCTGCTTGTGAGCATAAAAAGAGGAAGATTTTAAAACAAAGTGCTTCAGTCTTCTTTGACTGGTTCAGCTATTATGCATGGTCCTTGAGACCGAAAAGGAATTGTTAGAGTAAGGTGCTAATCTAAGGAGTGAGGATTCGTTCATTCAAAAATATTTAGTAAGCTCCTGCCATGTACCAGGCACTGCTGTTAAGTGCTTCAAAAACAGTAAGTGAAAGCAATGGACCCTCCCCTCATAAAACTTCTATTATAGCAGCAGGAGACAGAATATGAGCAAATACACAAACAAATAATAAATGAGTAAATATTGTATATTTAAAGATGAAACATGTTATGAAAAGAAAACACAGAGTGGGCTGTGGGAGTGGGTATAGGACCAGTAAAGGGGCAGGAGTATTGGGAATGGCAAGAAGTGGGATTGCAGTTTCAAACACAGTAGAAGGACATTGGAGCAAAGGATTGAAGAAGGTAAGGGAGTCAGACTGGCTGTTTGAGCATTTTATTTTATTTTAGGGTTTTTTTTATTAGTTTCAGATGTACAAAACGTCATAATGAGTGGACATTTACACCCCTCACAAAGTCTGCTACCCCTCTGACATCGTGTGTAGCTGTTACAGTTCCATTGACTATATTCCCTATGCTGTACTCCACATCCTGTGAGTGTGTGTGTATATATATATATATATATATATATATATATATATATATATATATATATATATATATATATATATGGTTGTTGGAAAAGTCATGACATATTTTTTCTATGTTTTCGTTGCAAAAATGTGTCGTGACTTTTCCAACAGCCATATATACATAAATAAAATTATAGTTGACATTCAATATTGTTCTACATCAGCTTCAGATGTACAGCACAGTGGTCAGGCTTCTATTGTACACAGTCTATGAAGTGATCCCCCCATTAAGTACACCCATCTGGCACCTTACATAATCTTTGCAACATTATTGATTATATTCCCCATACTGTGCTTTATATCCCCATGACTGTTTTGTGACTACCAATTTGTACTTTCTAAACCCTTCAACTTCTCTCCCATCCCCCAAGACCCCAACCATCTAGTAACCTTCAATTTTTTATCTGTGTCTCTGAGTCTATTTTTGTTTTCTTTGCTCATTTCTTCTGTTCTTTAAATTCCACATATAAGTGAGATCATATGGCATTTGTCTTTCTCAGTCTGACTTATTTCACGTAGCATAATATTCTCCAGGTCCATCCATGATGTTGCAAATGATAAGATTTCATTATTTTTTATGGCCGAGTAATACTCCATTGTATAAATGTACCACAGTTTCTTAATCCAGTTGTCTACCGATGGGTATTTGAGTTGTTTCCAAGTCTTGGCTATTGTATATAGCACTGCAATAAACGTAGGGGTGCATATATTTTCTCAAATTAGTGTTTTGGATTTCTTCAGATAAATACCCAGAAGTGGAATTGCTGGTCATACGGTAGTTCTATTTTAATTTTTTGAGGAACCACCATACTGTTTTCCATGATGGCTGCACCAATCTGCATTCCCACCAACAGTGCACCAGGGTTCCCTTTTCTCCACAGCCTCGCTAGCACTTTTTTGTCGATTTATTGATGATAACCACTCTGACTGGAGTGAGGTGGTATCTCATTGTGGTTTTTATTTGCATTTCTCTGATCATCAGTGACTTTGAACATCTTTTCATATGCCTATTGGCCATCTGTACGTCCTCTTTAGAGAACTATCTCTTCATGTCCTCTGCCCATTTTTTAATTGGGTTGTTTGTTTTTGTGATGTTGAGTTGTATGCGGTTTTAAAATCAATTTGTGTAAATTTTATAAATTTTTGGACCCCTTATCAGATGTATCATTAGCAAATATCTTCTCCCATTCAGTAGGATGCCTTTTGCTTTGCTGATGGTTTCCTTTGCTGTGAAAAAGCTTTTTAGTGTGATGTAGTCCCATTTGTTTATTGTTTTCTCTTGCTTCCCTTGCCTGAGGGGATAAATCAGTAAAAAGACCACTAAGGGTAATGTCTGGGCATTTTAAATAGTCAGTGTCAGGGCCCACATGTTGGGCACATGCTTAACCCGGTCAGTGGACAGCAGGAAACCCGGTGAGGCGGGAGGAGAATGAGTCGGGGTGAGTGGTAGGACATGCGATCAAAAGGGCTGTGCAGCTCCAGACTTTGAAGGGTTTGGTGGACCATTGGCAAGACTGCCTTTGACTATGGGTGAGATAAGGGCCCGTGTAGGTTTTTGAGGAGATGAGTGACATGATCTGATTTATATTTTTAAAGGATCACACTGGTTGAAAGTAGAAGTGTAGGGGATGAAGGGTAAAAGCAAGGAGAACAGTTGGAGAAGGGAGGCCAGTGGCTTGGACTACAGTGGGAAGGAGAGAATTTGAGATTCTGTTTTTAAAGTGGAGGTAGCAGATTTATTTCTGTGTTCACACAGAAACTTGAGCTTGGATGTAGAAAGACCCATTCTCAGCAGATTTGGGGGTCAGTTAGGGGAATTTAGGTGTCCTGTGAACATGGCAGTGGTTCCCTTGAGGGATGTAAGATTTCTTCTCATTGATATTTTTGCCTCCCATACTCCAGTCTTGCCTTAAAGCAGGGGCACAAGTACTGGCAATGGAGATCTTATCACCCTGATCAAAATCTTTCTCTCCCAGAACCCATTTCATTGCATTTAAGCACAAATTTAATAATATCAATCACTTGAGTGAAGCCACAACTAATGCCATGCACAAACTGACTTTTTCTATTCTGGAATTAGGAGAAGTAGATAATGGAAGAAGGCGCTGTGTATACAAATCTGAAAGAAAATAAAAGAATGACTTTCTGGGCACATTGTAATATAGGGACAGGGCTAGATAAAGGGGTAGATATTTCACAGATTTAATAACATTCCTACAAAAAGGATATTGCAATTATTATAAATTAAATAATCATGGATCATATAAAATGTCAAAGCAAAATTTGATCACAAACGTTTTTTAAATTCTACATAAATTTTATAATAGAATAGTCAGACTGGTGCATGGAAAAATATGACTTTTATTAATACTTTCATGTTGTAAGAAGTGATCTTTTGGACAATATAAAACAATTTGAATAATGTAATCATTGAGTGAGTTCTCTAAGGAAATTTCAAGTTTTTCAGCAAACACGTTTATTGAGTTATGAATATAATTCTATCTTCAAGTACTTTTATGATTTGGGATTTATTTCTTTCATTTTCTATTTATATTTGTGAATTACTTTATAAATATTAATCTCTTCACTGTAACTTAAGTCCTGCTTAAATCATTTCTATAGTACTTCATTTTTTGCTTCTGTTATACTGAAGAGATTATAGATATTTGCTGCATTGTAGTCATGCCTAGTCCATATTTATATATGCTTTTTAAAATATTTTTATGTTTTATACATGTCTCTATTTTGTAGGAAATTATTCATTTTTTCTCTTTTCCATTATTTTATCAGGCCCAGCAGTTGTCCTCCTCTAACTACCATACTGCAATTTACTCCCGTCTCTGCTGAAATGTACTTGAAGAACTCACTCCTACTAATTCCATTCTCCCAGCAAGACTATTTTGATAATCCCCACCCTATAAATTCTGGAAATCAGAAACTTCCATATTAAAACTTACAATTCATGAGGCTGGTGGAAATTTCGAGGTTGCAATTAAGTTGCTGGGAGTTTTTTTTTTTTATTCATGAACTATTCAAGCTGTTTTTTCACCAATCGTGATGCTACTTTTTGATCTATGATATATAATCACTGATTTGTTATTTATTCAAAGACAGTCCATCATTCCATGGAGCATGTTTTGGCCAAAATAAATAGTTAAATTTAGGAAGTGTTTTTCACATGCGGACCATAAACCATGAAGAAAAAAAATCAACAAGGCAACTTGCCATAGAGCCACAAAAAAGTGACTTTTCAAAGGTTTCTTTAGAAGCTCAGAAAAATCTAATTAATAAGTACTTTAATGCCTTTTGATTGAACACTCTTCCCAATTTGATATGTCATTAATGTAGTTCCTGATAGCTGGATGGGACATAAAGAGGTTAAGAATTAGATTTATGTAGGGTGTTGCCTTCATCTGTCAGATAAAGACAAATTCCAGAGAGTGAAAATGACCTGGAGTTTGAGTCTTTGGTACTCCAATTTCTCTTTCTCAATTTTAAGATAGATCTACTCCCCAATGGCTGCTGTCACAACAGCTACTAATGGGTTTCTATAATTCTTTTTTCTTAGAAATGAAAGCTGTGTGCTCTTCTGTGAACCAAGTTACAATGGGCCTCAAGATATTTTTGTTAGCTAAAACTGCTTAAAACTATTATTTTCACCTTTCCAACATGTGAAAACAATAGTGTAGCATTTTGCAAATATAAACACACACATGCATTTAAATGTATGCTTACCCATTAAACTGTAGGGCTACATTTATTAAGATGGGGATACTGAGTCAGCGTCAGCAAAAGATACAATTTTACCATTTTCATTGGTTTGTAAATGGGCCATCTACTTCTGACCTATCTCCTATGCAGACCAGTAGCCATCATACTTAGGACCGCTAGGAAAAATAAAACCTTGTGTTTCTTGTTCACTACTGTATCTACAACTCCTAGAAGAGTACTTAGCACTCAATAGTCACTGAGTGATATCTGTTGAATAAATGCATAACAGTCTGATAAGTCCAGATATGGACTCTGTAATTGAATAGGGCAGAGCAATGTTAATCTGTCAGTACCAAGACTGAAAAAAAGATTCAAAGTGCCTTTTATACATTATATCCTAACTTACTGAGTTAAATCATCAAGACGTGAATTCTAAAAATGTACACATATATATCAGCATGGAGATATTTGATCTAGGTTTGTGAATACTGAATTTTTCTTGACTAGCCTTTTTTTTAATTTTGCCATAATTTAAAAAAGTTTTCAGTTACAGTTGACATTTAATATTATTTTATATTAGTTTCAGGTGTACAGCATAGTTGTTAGACATTTATATAATTTAAGAAGTGATCCCCCTGACTAATCTAGTACCCACCTGGTACTATACATAGTTATTACCATATTATTGACTATATTCCCTATACTTTACATCCCCATGACTATTTTGTAACTAACAATTTGTACTTCTTAATTCACCTTTTTCAACCATCCCCCCAACCCCCCTCCCATGTGGTAGGCATCAGTTTGTTCTGTGCATCTGTGAGTCTGTTTCTGGGTTTGTTTGTTTTTTCATGTTTATTTTGTTCTTTAGATTTCACATATAAGTGAGATTATAAGGCATTTGTCTTTCTCTGTCTGACTGATTTCACTTAGCATAATATCCTCTGGGTCCATCCATGTTGTCTAAAATGGTCACTAATTTGAAAATTGGATGCAGCCTACGTGCCCATCAGCAGACAATTGGATAAAGAAGATGTGGCATATTCATACAATGGAATATTACTTGGCCATAGGAAAGAATGTGCATACTGAATTTTAAACTAGTCATGTATCAAAGTGTGTGGCAGGAAACGCACGTGTAATTGAACTATTAGTAATATTTTTTCCCAGTCACTGAGCTTGCATTATATGGTTATGACAAGCAGTAGGCTAAAGAGGTTGGCGAAGCACTGGATTTCAACCTGAAAGACTTTGATTTAGGTACTGACTCTTAATAGTTGTGTGCTTAGGCAAGTCACATAAAATTTCTAAATCTCAGGTTTTTTTTTAATTTTGAAATTAGATCAATGCTAATATCTGTCACAGCCTACTCAGCAACACTATTGTGTAGACTAAAATTATGTAGGATTTTGTGGACAGGTTTTTATTAAAATGTGTAATTATATAAATTTTAAGATTTGTAAAACTCATATTACCTCATCAAATATTCAAATATTATAAATTTATTATAAATTAAATGTCCATGTAAGTAATCCTAAAAAAAAATTGCCTTTAAGAAGGTGGTAAACCTTATAAAATCGCATATTTATATGTATAAAACTTTATATAAAATGTTAACAGCATAAAATATACATAAGGTTATTTCCAGATTTAGCACATAGCCTAGAGGTAAAAAGAAGAGTTTAAAGTAAAAAAAAAAAAAAGAAAGAAAATATACATAAGCTACAAAAAAATGTGCTTTTCACAAAAACTTCTGTTAGAGAATCTATATACTTTCAATCATATTCCTTTACTGTATTTCCAAAGCTCCACATTACTTATTCAGGGGTCAACTTTTCCATCCTTCTATTGATTTTCAGTGCCAAATAAATAACTCACATATGTATACATATATATATATATATATATATATGCGTATATATACACACATATACATATACATGTTTTTATTTCTTTTTTAGGTACAGTATGCAAACTGTAAATCATTTTGTTTCCATACACCATGACCTTTACCAAAAAAAGATGTTTTCTAGTTTATTTGAGATTTTGTTGTTGTTGTTTGGAATTTTGTTTTTAATGAGATACGTTGAATTAATTTTTTTTCCAGTTCTACTTCAGTAATGTAAACTTCTTTGTTCTGAGTTCACAACCATGACAAACTATTTAAAAGCATTTAATCTTAAATGAAGAGTGGTTTAATCAGTACTGTTACTTTTTTTTGTTTTTTTGAGTTTTGAGCTTTGTTACTGTTAATCATTCGGTTGCTTTTCTTTTGATATTTAGAAAAGCTAGCCTGTACTCATTTTCCAGTTTAAATTGGTAATCATGAACATGTTATGACTAAAATAACATTCAGTTGAACCTTATGAATTGGTGTTATATAGCTCAAAATATTCAAATATTGGCAATTGCATATAGTTCAATCTAATAAAAAAGCAGACTTTTACCCAAGTCTGCTTATTCCTGAATCCTAATGCATATCATTAAACATTCAAGGAAAAAAATCAAGAACTTTGTATTGTAAATCACATTAATGGACTCGAATTACTATGAATTCCCAAATTTAGTTTGCAAAACCTTAGATGAAAGATTAAAGAATGTTCTCATCATGAAGGAAATGTGTGGGGTTTCCAAAAAGTAAGGAGGTAGAGTGATTGGGTCCTGCTCCTATATCGTGTTTTTTTTTGCTTTGTTCTTCTTAAATTTATGCATTTAGGTTCAGAATAATTGTATGAAATAGTGGTTTTGCTTTTCTCTCCCTCATGTAAAACACAATGATGGAAAGCATGTTCTCCCCACATTAACAGCATTAATCATTTTAAAAGTTTGCAAAATATTAGCAAATGTGTTTCCAATTTTTCCAAAATTATGTACTGTCAATTTGTATTACTGTGTACAGATTTAATTACATTCTGTCTTGTATAGTAGTTATCTATGGACTTGCTTGATCTCATACCGGATGTTCACTTCTTTGTCAAAATAATAAGGGGCTCATGATTGCATATTTAAACAGGAAAAAGAGTATAAGGTGAAAAGAAGCAAGAAAACCACCCTGTTCACATTTTTCAATCCCATTCCTTGGCGTTAATCAGTTTTTTTAGGTATCCCTGGATTGCTGTGTTGCCTTGGAATTGTTTTCCATAAAACCTGCCCCTCTATGCTCAGTTACACAAGACTTGAAAGCATGTTCTGGCTCTAAAAAAAAAAAAAAAGAATGAAAGAAATGACCACATAGAATGCCACGTGTCTAATTTTTAATGAAGAAAAAGCATTTATTTTGACACACTCTCCATAACTATGTGTAAGAGCCAATTTTTCTCTCAAGCTTTTCTGTGAAATGATTTACACAATGTGCACAAATTAACACAAAATGTAGCTATCACAAAATGACTTGTGAAGTTGTTGTCAGTTTAGTTGGTGCTGATGGATTAGAATGGTTTTCGAGGAACGCTTGGAGCAGTGAAGTTCTCGTTGAATGTTCGGTGGCATCTGGGAAAGTTGGGCAGACGTAACTCTGAATGAAGGATGAGGCCTGTTGTAAGGTACCTGAGGTACTGAGAGGAAAGTGTGGAGAAACTTAGCCAAGAAATGCTGATGGATGTTAATGCTACTATTTACTCTAACAGCTAAAGGAGCAGTAAAATAAAATAAACAGAGAGATATCTAAATAGCTCACATCTGTTGGGGCCTGAATACATATTGCAGTGGATCAGAAACAATGTAACATGTCTTGAAGGTTCAGTGATTCAATTCACATTGGATTTTCATAAGCCAGTTAAGATTCAGAGCTTCAAGTCACTTTTTCACTTCAAATCAACATATATGTATTAAGGCCTGGATACTGTGCTTAACACCCTAAAAGAGAAATATAAGATGTGATCACTGCACCCTAGTCATTTGTAATATTAATTGGAAAATTTCATAGTTATACAAATGAGTTAGAAAGTAATAAAGGTAGGAAGACATAGTATAGCCAAAACATGTAGTAGAAGACATGAGTGGAATCCATGAAGAGGAGAAGCAGTGTAGAAAGTAGAAGCTGAGAATAATTATGTAGAGAAGAAAGCCTTTGAGTATTAGTGCTTTGAACATAATTGGAATTTGGACGATACTAATAGCTACCACTTGTTGATTATGTGCCAGGATGTACCCTAAAACTCTTTACTTATGGTAACTCATATGGTAATCACAACAACCCTATGAGAAAGCATCATTATTATACCCATTTTCAGAATTATCCAAGTTGAAGATGGTGATTTGGATCCGAGTGGTGGTGGGGTCAAATTCTGGATACATTCTAAAGGTAGAGCCCGTAGAATTTGGTGGCCAACCGATTGCACGTGAGTTGGTGGAGATTGGATTCCGGTATCACACTAAGAATTTGGGCCTGAAAAACCAGAAGAATGGAGCTGCCATTAACTATAGAATGTGGAAAATTACAGGATGATCAGGTTAGGGTGCAAGTTTGAGTATAAGTTTACTTTTGACATGTTAAGTTTAAGGTACTTATTAGATACCCATGTGAATATCAAAGGACCAGTTGGATATATGTAAGTTAGAGTTCAGGAGGGAATCCCAATGAGAGAGATGCATTTGGGAATTATTGGGGATAATTTGTTAGCTCCTCTTCCACACTTGCTCAGAAAATATGGGTCTTTTCCTGTGTTCCTTTCTCAGCCCTCTTTCCTTTCACCCTGCCTCTGTAGACAATCTTAGCCACTCCATGACCTACATATCACCTTGACACAAATGGATCTTATTGACGAGTTGGAAAACGGGATAAGCAAGATGTCATAGATTTATTGCTGACCGTGGCCAACCGAGTGGGGCATCCAGCAGATGTAGGAACTGAAACATTTTATGACTTATTCTGCTTAACATTTTCGCTGCGATGTTCATCTCTAGTCGAAGGATATTTCCATGCCACTGACTGCAGCGTTTGACTTGATCTCACAAGCTCAGTGTTCCAGAAAGAAGTTTAGGAAAGCAGATGTACATCTTTCCTATATTTTTGTGTCTTTCAAGAATGAACAACAATAGGACATTTTTATACTTTAACAATTTCTTTTAATAAAATGTAGCACCTTAGCTGTAGCTACTTAAAAATATAAATACTGTAATTATCTTCTGTGGATTTTTGACACCTTTTGGAGAACAAACTTGAAATCAATTAACAGAGTGAAAAGGTTAAGGCTACAGCAGAGTGTTCATGGGCTAAGAAGAGCAGGAGGTATTTGTTTTTCTGGCTCACTGTTATACCCCCAGTACATAGACTGGGCCTGGCACGTGCTAGATTTTTGACAGATATTAGTTGAGTTCATGAATGAAGTTGGAGATGTAGCTCTCAGAAAAGTAGAGAGAAACCTGGGACATGACACAACTAGGGAAGACTAGGGAGACCACAGCCATGCTTCATGGACTGAATGCTGCAGAGGAGGGGAGAAGATGCAGTGAAATGCTACTCGTGAAGCAATCAATAGCAATTTCCTTCAGGAAGTGAATATGAGAAAACGTGGTTTGCAGGTGTTTATAACCATTTGCTCACACGAGTGATGCTGAGAAATGCAACCTGGGGAGTCACTCGAAAGCAGTTTTATGTATTTTTTTCAAATGAAGTTCAATATACTTCAAACCAGAGTATCACTGAAATACGGAAATCACTTTTAGGGGAAAATATGCCAAATAATCCATTTCATATTTTCTTAATTTGAGCTTTATGTTTTTATATATCTGAAACTAGTTTGTTTCAATTTTTTGTTTTAAGATTTTATGGGGGAATTGGGGGAGGGGAACAGCATTGGGGAATCGGGGAAGGGGAAGAGACAAGTTGCTGTCCTTTTGTTCTTCAGTCTAGTTGTAGAGGATGTCGCTTCACTGGCCCATGTTGGTATTGTGATCATTGCGCTCTTCCCCGGTGAGGCAGTCGCTCGCCGGCCACTGGACGGCCGCTCACGGTGGGTCACGGCTGCTCACGGCGGCTCATGGCAGCTCACGAAAGCTCACGCCAGCTGCCGACCAGCCCCACTGCAGCCTATGCTGTCGCCGGCGACTCGTGGTAGCCCAGCTCCAGGTCGAGCTGTTGTTGAGCATCTTAGCTGTAGAGGGCACAGTGTCACTGGCCCTCATGTGGGATCCGAACCAAGGCCCTACTGCTCAGAGCTGGCATCCCAAGCCAATACTTAACCAACACGCCACTCGGCTGGCCCAATTGTCTCAATTTTAAGATACCTTTTTTCCTACTGAAACATTTTTACTAAGGGTATATTGCCAAGATCTGAAGTACATGTTTTATAAATAATTTCTAAATATTTTATTGCAAACCTTAAAATAGAAGACACAATTTGAGATTATCATTTATATACGCATCCTACAATCAACATATTTAAAATCCTACCTTGGTAAGAGTTTTAAATTCATGAAAATGTTTGAGCTTTCTTCTTGGTATAAAATTGGACTAAAGACACCTGTAAATTATAGACATTTTCCTTTTTTAATTGTGTGCTGAGGTTTAAGCAATTGCTGAATTGAATTTTATCTTTTGTCTTTGTGAGATGCCCATTTATTTTCATGAGTACAGAGAAGGACCAACAGAAATGATGCTATTTTAAATACTAGAAATCATACTGGCACTTTTCATAGTAATATTGAAACAAAGAACTTAGCTGTAAGTACAAAATGACATTAAAAATACAATAAGTTGTTTTTAAAGTTTATTTTTATCATTCGTGATTAACAATAAGTTCAGTGTATCAGACATTACCATCCCCTGCTCCAGCTCTGTTCAATTTCTACTGTATCTACTTTGACATTCATACAAATAGGTTTACCATTTAGGTGGGTAAAGGCGTGCTCTGTAATGAAACATTGTGACAGCAAGGGAATAGTTGTCGCTTTACATTAAATGGAAGAAAAACTAAATAGCAGTAATGTGCCCATTATGATAGAGAACAGAGCATAGTTAAATTAAGAGTTGCTTGAGACCTTTGTCTCAACCTGATTAGTTGACAAATAGGTCCCTCGTTTGGCTCCCTAGATAAATTGTCTGTGGTCTCTCGTTTCCCTTTTCAGCCTGTTGAAGGCACTTATTGCACAATACTTTAAAAAAAATCAAAGTATTTTTAGGTTCAAATCGTTTCTGTTATGAATGTCTTTTAAGAACTGCTTTTCTTAAAGAGAGACCATTGTTTTAAAATATTATTTATCTCAAAATTGAGGCCTACATTATTCTCTGTGTTATCAATGAATTCTTATTTAAACAAGCTTTTCAACTAAAAGTGTGAATTAAAGCAGCATAGTTCGTAGTCTTCTGTTTTTCCTTATTTTACATATTTGGACTTCATCTTTCACTTGTGAAAGTTACTTCACTATCTAAATTTTCTCTTAACAGTGTATAGATAAGGGTCTTATTGAATTTATTTGATACTGTGAATCAGAATTGCAAGGATGCTGTTTTAAAATATTAAGGACTTATGTAAACCCATGTGCAAATGCCTTCCAGAAATTAAAATTTCCTTTTGTAGGAAGAGTGGTTAACAAATAAACATCTTATGGATTTGAAATGAGGGGCAGGGAGGTCAACTCATGGGGCATGTCAAAATTTAGAAAGAAGTTGACTAAATAGTAGGTACTTCATCATTTTTCCATCATATTTTCAGGTAAGATAAGGAACTATTAAGGGATAGAAATGGAAATAATAGATTCTGTAGTGATCCTAGGGATTTTTCTATCACCATAGCAACTACAGGAACTATGCTTTCATTTTTAGAGGGTCAGAAACTGTAAAGATCACTTATTTCTAGACGAACTAAAACAGTGAAAAGCTATAAAAGATCTCATCTCTGACTTTAAACTATGGAAACTGCTACAGAATTTTCTTTGGTGCATATACCATTTTTTCTGTGTGCAATGCCTCAGGGACAAGAGTATGTGTAAGGATTTTAAAAAGGATTTCCTGGACTCTAGCCAATTTTGAAAGCATTCTCTGAGAATGCACCAAGGAGCCATTATCTAGATATCCAGGGAGTATGACATCCCCTGCCCCAGTTTTTGCTTCTTGCTTTTCTCATTTAAGATAGAAAGTTTCCTTGCCATTGCAACATGCTGCCCAGCATTGCTAAAACCATTCATAACTCGATTCTGAGCAACTCTACCAATTTCCAGAGAAATGGGGACTCTGCAGAGATTCAGGTTAAACTCAGGAAGCTTTGCAAGCTCAAATCCTCAGAGAGAGAAGACACACACACTTACACACATACACATACACATACACACATACACACACACACACACACGCACGCATGCGCACACACACACACACGCGCGCACACACACACACACACCTCATCAAAGCCATCAATGTATTACTTTTATTCTAGTGGGGAAAATTGTCTTTCCTTTCTCTTGAATTGTACCCCCCTAGGAGATTACAGCCATTCATTTCAAGTGTGTGGGCTCCCGATGTACAGACAAAGGTGGCTGGTGGGCCCAATGTGAATTTAAGTAATCAGCCAGTCAGTAAGCTGGCTGCTTACTATCATGGGGAGAACCTGGAAAAAGTCTGGGTCTTTGTCCTTGGGCTGGCAGCCACACTAAAATGGAGTCCGTGACTTCTCCATCATCAGGGGTTGAGCCAGTGCCAGTGGTGGTGGAATTAGGCTGCAAAAAGGTCAGTCGAGTTAACAAACAACAAAGAAGTCATGTTGGCGCATGTTCCCAGCACCTGACCTAATCAGGCACATGGACTGCTCCTAAATATTCCACCCAAGGCTCTGGGTCACCAGAAGATGGCCATGAAATTTTGCCAGGTGAATTACCAAAAAAAAGAAAGAAAGAAAGAAAATATAGACTATGTAGCATGCCAGATGGGCACTGGACTTCTCAGGGAGACCACTTCATAGACTGTAGATGCCTGACCACTGCGCTATACACCTGAAGCTGAAGCTGACTAATATTGAATGTCAACTATAACTACATATATATATATACACACACACACACACACACACACACACACACAATATCTATCTATCTATCTATCTATCTATCTATCTATCTATCTATCTATCTATCTATAGTCATGGGATGTAAAATACAGCATAGGGATGATAGTCAATGGTATTGTAACAGCTATACACAATGTCAGAGGGATAGTAGGTTGTTGGGGTTATCACTTCGTGAGGGGTGTAAATGTCTTAATCATTATGTTGTTTTTGTACACCTGAAACTAATTAAAAAATAAATTCAAAAAAATTTTAAAAAAGAAAGTATGAGAGGCATGCTTGGCTGCACTGACTTCTGGAACATGGCTAACATATGCCAAGTCCATTCTGTCTTTTAAAAACAAACATTTTTGTGGGGTGGCCGATTAGCTCAGGTGGTTAGAGCGCAGTGCTCATAACACCAATGTTGCTGGCTCAGTCCCCACATGGGCCACTGAGCTGCGCCCTCCACAACTAGATTGAAACAACTACTTGACTTGGAGTTGATGGGTCTTGGAAAAACACACTGTTCCCCAATTTAAAAAAATTTTTAAACAAAACCATTTTTCTTACATTATCAGTTTTGTTTTTATTAGTAGTAAACATTTCTTCAATGAAGAAGTGCCTTATGTCAAAGAAAGCAAAGCACGAGGTAGTCCTAAGCTGTTTTTAATTTGTAGTGAAAGAGGATGACAGTGGAAAACAGTCTGCTCTGTCCAGATTTCTGTTTTCCCCATTTCAGAACGCTGAAATTGCTCTTGATAGATCACCAGTGACCTCCTAAATTGCCGCAATTGACTCCCCCATCCTGTTCCTAGCTGCGTTTGCTTTATTGACGGTTTCCTCCCTCCTTCCTGATGTTCTTTCTTCCCTTGGTTTTGAAATTCTTTAGTCTTCTGATTCTCCCCCGAGGTCTGATGAGAATTACTCTTTGGGCATATTCATCTCTCTCCTCTGCCCCTGCTTCCCACAGAAGTTCATCTGTAGGCAACCTTTCTTTTCACTCTTTTCACTCTAAATCCTTTTGGGGGGCAATTTGACCAGCATTGACTAGCAAGTCTGAGATGTAACACCCGCAGAAGACAGTTTTAACCTACATTCCTCCAGATAGGTACTCTCACAGGGTATTTCTGTGTTGGCATGGCCTCCGACTCTTGTATGATAATACTCGACCTGTCAGATAAAGACTCGGACCACAGAGTTAAATCGAGTTGCTCAACAAAAGTAATGAAGCCTTCCAATCACAAGGTACATGGACTTGAAGAGAACACCTTGGAATTTTATAAACAACTCCTCTCTGAGATTAATTCACATCACCCATAACCATTGCATCTTATCCTGTCTCTAGCTAATTTGCAAGACCTGGGAACACAGCTGCTCTTTTTTTTTTTTTTTAGGTTACTGCTATAAGATTGACTTTTACCCCTTACAACTGGCATTATCTAGAGTCTCCCCTGTTTCTACAGCTTAGTCCTCCCCCAAGGCAAGTCTTCATGCAACACAGACAGAAGTCTTAGAATAAGGCAGGAGAACCTCCTAAGGTCTACCCATAACTCTCTACTGCTTCCCAGTTTGACATGTGGAGTTTGCTTCAGAGCCTGCCTTCTGGGAAGCTGCAGGATTAGTCATAACCGCTTCCTATCTAGCCTTGCTTCCATCTCACACGGTGTTAAAATCTTACCCAGTTTTGCCTGAAAGTAGTTAAAAATATTCCTTTTATTGATACTTGTGAAGTTGTTTTATATCTGTATTTACTTCTCGTGACAGGAAACGCAAGATCTCTGGATCTGAGAACATATCACTAATTACTCAAGACCATCCTTGCACCAGTTCCCATGCCCCAAATCCCCATAGGAAAATGCAGTGAGGGCCAGATATTTGTCATGTGGGCATCGCAGTACAGGAGAGAAACCCCCAAATTATGAATATCAGAGCTTATATAAAGAAGCTGGTGAGAGAGAGAGAGAGAGAGAGAGAGAGAGAGAGAGAGAGAGAATCGACTTTTGCTATAGAATGTAAACAAATCCTCCCCAGGGAGAGAGGAAGGTAGCGGTCTGTTGTTCTTGGAAGGTAAGTTAGACTGTAAGCAAAGGGCTCCAAACTGATAGGTTTGTAAACCTCTCTGGAGCAATGTACTAGTCTGAACTCCAATGTATGTTTACTATTCAATCATCCTTTAACCCAGTTCCCAATGCTCTTTGCTCAGAAAGCCCAGACCATGCGGAAATGTGAACATATGTATGGTCAGTAGTTGCCATCTCATTCCTCTTCTCAAAATCTAATGCCAGTTGCCTATTAGATATGTGCTGTCTGATGCCCCAAATGCTCTCAATACTATTATGTCTAAAACTGAACCCATCACTTACACACGTACACACATAAGCAGAAATGCATTGGAACCTGTTCATCTGAAATACAGTAAAACCTTGGATTTCAAATAGCGTGGTTTGTGAGTGTTCCGCAAGATAAGCAAACATTTCTAATACATTTTAATGTGGTAAACGAGCGATGTCTTGCAATACAAGTAGTTTGTTTCTGGAATGAATTATGCTCGCAAACCAAGGTACTACTGTACTTTTACTCAGTGACACCACTATTCACCTGGATATTCAGGCCAGAAACCTGGAAGTTGTTACTCAAGTCTTCCCTGCTCTTCACCCAACACAGTCATTGAGTTCTGCTGTCTTCTTCCTTATGAACATGTTTCTCAATTCAGTACAATAATGAATACCAACTAGATATTTGATTATCTTAATGGAGTTTTGTTAATTCTGTGGGTGTGATAGTGGTATTATGTGTACTTTCCTTGAAAAGAGTTGAAATATGTTGTAAACACATACTGAAGTATTTATGGATAAAATATTATATCAATTTATTTCAAAATAATCCAGTTGAGGAGATAAGGGTATGGGATCATAATGAAACAAGGTTGTCTATGGCTTCATAAGAGTCGACACTGGACAGTAGGTTCATGGGGACTATTGGTACTATTTTCCTGCATTTGTATGTATTTGAAATTTTCTGTAATACTCTATAAATCATGGTTTCTCACTGGTTACTGAATGACATTCAGAATTTTAAAAGCATATCATTAAACATCTCCAGCCTCTGTTTGCTGACCCATCTTCCCCTAATCCTCTATGTTTTCAAAAAGTCAGCCAAATATACCTGCTCATGTTCCCTGTCTTAGCATGCATGTAACATACTAACTATAATGTTCTACTTCTTTCAATTACTCAACTGTGTCACCCTTTCCTGAGCTTGCAACCAAATATGATATTAATATATAATTCATTCCTTCACTGAACTTCCAGAAAAGATCCGGCACCACTTAGACCACTCATAATATTCTTCCTTGTAATACAGTTGGGGCTACTACACTTTTATTTTTAACTTCAGTCTTCCAAACCACACCCTCCCCTACTACCAGAACCCGATCAATTTAAAACTTCTCAAAAACAAATGAATAAAACTGTGATTCACCTACCTTTGCTTTCTCTGTATTGATCCTTTTACATGGAAGAGCTCAGTAAACGTTTGCTCAAATGACTTGTCTGTAGCAATTCAGATGAGCAAAATAAACAAATTCATATTATCAAAACCAGCCAAATTTGTAATTTTTAGCTAATGTTTTTGAAAATCAGTATTTTTAAAGAATTTCATCACAGAAGGAGTTTTTGGTTTGTGATTTTTTTGCCCCCTTAAATACAATCTAGATACAAAATTATGGATTTAATTTGGAATACATTGGTTTCTTTATTTATTAAAGAGAAATGCATTAGTACCTACCATGTACTAGGTACAGGTCTGAGCTCTGGGAACCCAATAGAGAGCAAGACAGATGACATCGCTGCACTCATAGGGTGTAGTCTCGTGGTGTAGAGAGACCACTAGATATATAATTTTATGTTAGTCATAAGTGCCATGAAGGATACAGGATATACAGAGTGATTAGGGCTGCTATTGAAAATAGAGTGATAGAGAAGACTCCTTTGATATGAGAAAGAAGTAAGGGAGCCCGCCATATAAATGTGTTGGAGGGAAAGAATATTTTGGCAGAGAAAACAGCAAGCACAGAAACCTTGAAGCAAGAGTATGCTTGGCACACTTGAGGAACACAGAGGGGCTAATGAAGCTGAAATAGTGTGAACTTGGACGACACTAGGAAACAATAAGATTGGAATTGGAGTCTGCTTACAACCAAGTCATAGAGCTTTGAAGGTCATGGTAAAAATTATGGGTTTGATGAAGAGCCACTGGAGGGTTTGGAGTGGAGCAGTAATATAATCCAATTTGTTTTAAAAGAATCTCTTTGGTTCTTGTCTGGAAAATTGACTGGGAGAGGGGCAAGACTGGAATTAGAAGGATCATTTCGGTAGCTGTTGCCATAATCCAGGTGAGACATCATGATAACTCATATCAGACCTATAGCAAGGGAGGTAATAGGAAGTGCTCAAATTCTAGATATATTCTGGAAAGAGATCTGACAGGATTGTCCAATGATTTGAATACTGGGGGTTAATAAAGAAAGCTCAGCAATAATTCCAAGGTTGTCAGCTGGAATAACTATTAATTGATATGTCATTTACTGAAATGGGGAAACTATCAAAAGAGGAGGTTAAGGGGACACAGTTCAGAACTTGGCTAGGGACATATTAAGTTTGAGATGCTCATGAGATATCCAAGTGTCAAGAAACTAGTTGGATCTTTTGAGTTTGGAGTTCAGAGTTGAAGTCAGGGCTGGAGATACAGTTTGGGAGCCATTGTTGTATAGAGGGTATTTACAGTCATAGGACCAAGGAAAGAAGTGTCACAACTAAGAACACTCAATATTAAGAGATTAATAAGAAGAGAAGGATTCAGCACAGGAGCCTGAGAGGCAGTAGACAAGAAAGTGGAAGAAAAGCCAGAAGTGTTCAGGTTACAGAAGCCAAATGAAGATAGAGTTTTAAGATGGAGGAAGGGATCAACTGTATCAAGATCAGGGCTGTGAATTACCCATTGAATTTGGGCCTGTTGAAACCACTGGGCTTCAGGACTGACGATTTTAAGAAGTCAATAATTAAGAATTGCAACACAGTTTGTGACTTCTGGGGTTTATACATTTTCTTTTTTTTTTTCCTCTTTCCCTAGACAGTGGATTCATTTCTGATGTGTTTTACAATTTTAATATTACAGAATATAAAAGACAGCCTGCAACAAATCACAGGTCGGATTGACATGATTCACAATAAGAAGACAGCAGCATTGCAAAGCACCACCCCTGCGGAAAGAGCAAAGCTCCAGGAAGCTCTCTCACGGCTTGATTTCCAATGGGAAAAAGTTAACAAGATGTACAAGGACCGCCAAGGGTAGGTCACACTTTCATTTTACTGAATGATTGTACCTATTTTCAGGGAACTCTTGACTTCATTTCAATGTTCTCCACTGAATAAAGAGAGGTGGGGAGGAAAAGAGAGAGAGAGTATTCCTAATATTGGAAAAAGGTAAGTGGAAGAACAAATAATGATGAATGGTTCAGACTACTGAGCTGAACTCTAGAAATTATCCTGTACTGAAGTTAACATGATGTTGTTGCACTACACTATATTATCTGCCAAAATCAGGTAATGTCAAAACAGGTATTGTCATTGAATTGAGTTGGTGTAAATAATTGTATAATATAAAATGTACATCTTTGGTCAAATCTCTGTCCTGTATATTTATAGCAGTTTGATACTTAGAGTAATCGGTTTCAAATACAAGCTACCAACAAAAAGTTGATTTTCACTTATTGTTTCTGTTTTTAAGGCATTGCTTTACATTTTGAAGTCCCCCCCCCCACACACACTTATTTTATGGCTATGAGGAATTTGTTAGGTTGATTTATTATAAAATAATGTTTTAGTGCATACTTTAATAAAAATATCTAGCTTTTGATCAAAATGTTTAAATTCACATACACCCTCTAGCCTCATACCACAAGAAGGTAGAATATTGTTTTCTCTTCCAATTTTAGATTAAAAGCAACAGTGTTCTAATGTCTTTAAAACAATTTGTTTCAAAGATTGGTAGTCTCAAAACAGGCTTCATCATTATTCTCAGAGGAAATGAAATCATTTTTAATAGTTATAGGGAACCTCCTAAATAGCTCTCATATCTGTCCATTTCTAATTCTCTTCACTTTTATTTTAATGCTTCATTTACTACATTAGGCTCCTAAACCGATACTTCCAGTAGAAATCATGGTTCTCTCTAATGGGCATCCCTACTTTGCTCCCAGTTGTGTTTCATCCAGAGTTGTTTTTGTAAAGTGTAAGAACTTCAGCACTATAATCTCATTTCCCTTAGAATAAAGTCCATACTCCTTCATTGGGCGTATAAGGCCTTCAGATGCCCCTCTGCTCATCTGGTCAGCCTCACTGCTTATCAATTCTTGCCTGAACTAAAACCCCTCCAAGTTCTGCTCTGGCAATATTCAATTGATTTGAAGATTGTCTAATGGTTTGTGCCCCCGCTGGCCTGTCTGTCCTTCAGGTCTCCCCTGATACGTTATTTCTTTCTTAAAATCCAAAACCTGTCAATTGATTATAAAGTCTAGAAACACATATCATTTTATCATTGAATGTAATATCAGACCATTTATGTGGTTGCAAATGTTACCAGACTCAGTGGCTCCAAAGTGACCTACTCGTAGAATTTACCATCTAATAATCAATTCCTTTACTTGTGTGCCTCCTGCACAAGTTCCTTAAAGACAAGAGCTATGTTGTATTTTGTGTGAATGGCTCAGCACTAATATAGTCCTGAATCCAAGGTTGGTGTTCAGTGTGTCTGGACTCAAGCCTCCTCCCAGAAACCTGAGAATATTTCTCTCTGGGTGGTCTAATGATTTTATCTCAATTTCCTAGAAAACAGCTGATCCCAGAGTATCCAAAGCTAGTCTTGATAAAAGAAGTGAAACTCAGCAACAATGTGCGTATACTATGAAAAACAAACTTCTAATGCCCCCATGGTGCATCTTCTCTCAATATCCCCCATTGCATCATTGAGCCCCTGCAAGCTACTCCAATGAGGTCAGTTTCATCACCCTGTTTTGGGTGCTCATTCCACAGTTGGGATGTTTTTGGTTGTTGTCTTCTCTCAGACACTGTTTTCTTCCAGCCATCCAGGCCACCAACACCATCTCCTAAGAACCTTGTAAGCAAGGTGGGAGCTTCTTGGGTAGCCAGTTGTTACTGGGCTTCCGTATGCACCTACTGCTTTGCACTAAAGCAGAGGTTAGACTTTCTGCTTTTCGAGGCTTCTCCCCCACTTTATTTATGGCATCTTTGGCCAATGAGCTAGGTATTCCTTCTCCCAGGGTCATATAGGTGTTTTTCTTTCAGTTCACCATTAACTGTAGACTTTAACAGAAGCAGATGCACTAATGGCATTCCATAGAAAGGGTAAACTGCAGTCTCACCCCAAATCTGGGGCCTTCCGTATGCCTGGCAAAGGATAGAGTGTCTCTAACCCCATTAGACTTGCTCTTTTCATATCCAGAGGCTGGACGAGTATCTTAATTTTATGCTAATTGGCCTTCTCTACGAATTGGTCAGAAATTATTACATTTCCTATGGCTTTTAGTCTAGTCTCAGGTAAAACTGGTTTAAATCATTGCTTATGAGACCAGGCATTGTTTTGGAATCCTGCCTTTACTTCTGACTCGCTATGTGTCCTTCAGCAAGGTCCTTAACTTTTCTGCTCCACAATTCCCTTATCTAGAATGGGATGAAATATTTCCTAAGTTGTAGCATTGTTATGAGAATGAAATGACACAATGCAGGTAGAGCGCTTAGCGGATTGCTTATACAGGATAATGACTCAATTAAGCTTGGCATTTTTTATGATGAAAACCGTGGTCTTGTGTCTCAGATCATCTTCATGCCCATTAATTTATTCTGCTATTCTTTCACATTTTCCTGAGCATCACAGAAAAAATGAATTAAATTCAGTCCCTGCTTTGGAGAAACTCCCAGTCCTGGAGAGAAAATGGACAGTCAGTAAAATATGGGTTGATAGATACGAGCTATGCTAGATGGTGAGAACAAGACCCCTGGGGAGTGGAATGGGAACATCTTACTGAGAGCCAGTCGTAAAGCAAGGTCTATGAACCATTCAAGGTTCCAAGTTACAGCTAACAGAAAGTGACTCTGGTTACTTAGGTAGAATTATTATACAATTTATTAGAAGGATATCAGGTAGCTCATGGAATCAATGGAAAGGCTTGAAAGCCATGCTTAAAAATGGACAGAAACCGGGTCAGCCGAGTGGCACGTTGGTTAGGAGTTGGCTTGGGACGCCAGCTCTGAGCAGCAGGGCCCCGGTTCGGATCCCACATGAGGGCCAGTGACACTGCGCCCTCTACAGCTAAGATGGTGAAAAACAGCTTGACCTGGAGCTAAGCTGCTGTGAGTTGCCGGCGATGGCATAGGCTGCAGTGGGGCTGGCCGGCAGTGGGTGTGAGCTTTCGTGAGCTGCCGTGAGCTACCGTGAGCGGCCATACAATGGCCGGTGAGCGACTGCCTCACCCGGGAAGAGCGCAATGATAATACCAACATGGGCCAGTGAAGCGACATCCTCCACAACTAGACTGAAGAACAAAAGGACAACAACTTGTCTGTTCCCCTTCCCCAATTCCCCAACGCTGTTCCCCTCCCCCAATTCTCCAATAAAATCTTTAAATAAAATGGACAGACACTTTCAAGGAAGACCAGCCTAGGCATTCAGAAACACATCCAGCATCAAGCCACAAAATGAATCTGTAAAGTTCTGTCATGGCCATGATATGGTACACCTAGAAGTAGCATTGCCACTGGATATTGTTTACTACTATCACTCCCTAAATTACCACTTCTTTTTGTGTCACTAACTTTAGAATTAAGGTTTCTGACAGAATCATTAATAAGGCAGGGATTGGATGTTGTTCTCTAATGTTTAGGTTAGTAAGTATTTTAGTCTTTGCAGGCCATATATTCTTTGTGGCAACTATTTAACTCTGCTGTTGTAGGGTGAAAGAAGCCATAGATAACACATGAATGAATGGGCTGGTTTATGCTAATAAAACTTTATTTACAAAGACAGATGGTGGGCTAGATTTTGTTGGTGGGCCATAAATTGCAGACTTCTGTTCCAAGGCAAGCTTAGGTCATATAAGTAGGTTCTAACTGCCATGGGTCAAGGAAAATAGCTGGAATTTGGGCTCCATTGTTGTGGTAGTCATGGACTTATTTCCCACCACGGTCCATACAATGGTACATTCTTGAGTCCTTAGAGAGATTAGAAGCTACACATTCATAAATAGACAAGTGGCCAATATAGCCTTCCTGTTGGGTTCTCGACAAAACTCTACTATGTTTTTTAATAAGCCAACTTGAGGTTAAATCAAGATACCTTTGAGCCAGTAAGAGGGTATTGGCATTTCTTCATATATGATCTGCATATGATAGTCTGTTAGCTGTTACCATAATATAGTGATATAGATCACCCCAAACTCAATGACTTAACACCACAAGCATTTATTCTCATGCTCATGGATCTTTAGGTTGCCTGTTATTTGGCTGACCTAGGCTAGGCTTGGCTGGGCAGCTGGTTCCAGCTGTGGGTTAGCTTGACTAAGCTCAGGATGTGCGTTGGTTTAAGGTCGGCTGCATGTGTCCTTATTCCAGGCCTAAAATGACGCGTCAGTGCATGCTCTTCTCATGATGGCTCGCCAGAGTATGAACCAAGTCTAACCTCCCAAGAGCACTCATGGCCTGTGTTCATGTCAAGTCCACTCCTAGTCCATTGGCCAAACAACCTGGCATCCATAGAACTGGGAAGTAGTCCCTTCCTACAGTAGAAGGGGAAGAGGGATGAATATTTGCTGAACAGTAATCCAAATTATTATAGGTAGTTAATCATTAATTATAGAAGATGTTTTATAGCTAGAAAATACCTTAGTGATTTTTGTCCTTACTCATTATGTCACAGGGGAGACTAAATCACAAAGATGTTAAGCGACTTGCCCAAGCACATACTACATGGCATATTTCTATTTTACCAAAATATTAAATGCTAATAAGTTTTTATAGTTTACTCACAATAAGTTACAAATATGATAAAATGCATTAGACTCTTGGCATTCCTAAGGCACAGGTTCTAAGACCATCATTCATCAACAAATTCATGAATGCCATAATGTCAAAACTCACCTACATTAATTTCATGATGTAACACAGACATTACTCTTTAGGAGAGGGCGAGCAGAGAATTCAAGGCCTGATTGATCTGTGACTGCTCATTCATTATCTAAGAGACCTGCTTCTATGCATTGTCTTCCAGCATATAGAATTTCAACAGCTGTCTCAGTCAAGTTACAAATTATCAAAATACTAAAAGGGGCCCCTTCCCATGGAAACACAAATAGTGAACACAGTAAACATTAAATCCATGAATCCCATGTACCCATATTCATACTGATTGATATGGATAGATAAACATATATGTAAGATAAGTATTTAAATTGATGGGGCATTAATATTGTTGCTAAATTGTTTTCATCTATTTCTTGGTGAATTACTCACTGCTTATAAAAGATATCTACAGGAAGTGCATGACAACAAAGAGAATTAACATAAGATCTCCTTAGTATTAGAAAAACAAAGTCCTTTCTTTCCTTCAACGAACACCAAACACTTGAGGGCCTACTAAGTGTCAAGTAGTTTGTTTCCTTCTGATACCATCTTTACTATCCCTCAAACCATTAATAAATTTGCCCCATGTTCAGGGAATTACTCCCAAGCCTAAGAGGATAGCACAGTCCAAATGAGATAATAAAAATGATAGAAGTTTCTAGACTACAAATTGTTATATAGCCATAAGATGGCATTATTGTGTAACAACAAGATTCTGGTCTGATATCAAGCAAAATGATTTTTTTTAAATTGGTATTTCTACTTGGAATTGCATTTAGTAAGATATTTTTGGGTGGCTCACCCTTACATATAAGCGGTTAAATTCAAGATGATTCTGAGCTTTCGATCTGATGAAAAGAAGACAGGAAACCAAGAGCAGTGATTTTTATATTGAATTTCTAGAGAAAAAAAAATCTCAAAAAATGTGGCACAAGCAGTATGAGGGAATTTTAAAAATCAAATTGTATTACAAATGATATTTCATAGAATAAGAAATAGAAAAACGGTGTTGCATAAATGAAGCCAGATGCAAAGTGATGCATATTGTATGAATCCATTTATATAAACTCAATAACAGGCATATCAGGGCTTAAAGGTCAGATATAGTTACCTTTATGGGAAGTAGTAATGACCAAGACAGGAGCAGGTTCTGGGGTTCTGAGTAATGTTTTATATCTTGATCTGGATGCTGGTTGCATTGATATGTTTCTTTTAATAAAATTTATGGAAATGTACACTTCCTATACTTTTATGTGTGTATGCTGTACTTGAATGAAATTTACACTTAAAATCATAATACATACATACTTTTTTAAGTGCAGGAAGGACCTCAGAATTTTTTAAAAAGGTGTAGCTTTAAGAAAAGCATATTACTTTGTTTTATTATTGGCATCTCACCATGGAGCCCTGAACACTTTATAATGGACCAGGACAGACCCTAAGAAAAGTGTGTGGGCACCACTGTTCTAGACAATGTTTTGCCGAATTTACCCCATTATGCTGGGACCACAATACCTCATGTCAACAGGATGCTGATGGTGGGAGAGCTGGAAGATGCTTCCCCAGGGATTTTTCCCACTTAGCTATCTTCATGCCCAGCCCACAGTGGTAAATCACTCAGACTCTTGCTGCCATTTGTACTGCATGACGGAACATGAGACAATGAAAGAGATGAAAGGAGAGAAAATCAGAACAGAAACCAAAGAAATCTGATTTGAAGAGAAATTGCCTTAATCATCTCTGTATTCAAATTCTCAGGAACAAGCATGTGATGCTGCAAGTTCAGTTCCCATGCAACTTTCTCTTAAGCATTCGCTATCTCACTTGTAATTTTTCTACAGAGACATTCAATACATTTTTTTCTCATGTCAAGGTGAGGGAATTAACCCACGTTACAGAGAGAAAAAAGAATATACTAATCCTCATGTCATCACCATACAATTTTATCCTCTCAAGTGGAAGCTCGAGGGACAGATGCGTAATCAGGGAACTTTTCCAGAATTGTTTGCTCCCAAATGAGACATTCAGCTATCACAGCATTATCAGCCTCTTCTCTTTGTCACAATGCCATATGTAGTTGGGAAGATCAATGAGAAGCGCACACAGGATCCTGACAACTCAGGAAAGATGAACTTTGCGATCTTTGAATCAGTCTCTACTCAGTGTAAAGATTTTCATGCAAGATTAGATCTTCATATTTCCCCCTCAAGTATATACAAATCCACCAGTACATAATACTACTATTGGGTTTTGAAGTTGGTAGAATGAAGAAGTAATAGGTAAGAAAAAATGTCTCCTGAATATAGGAGCGTTTTCTGCATCTTATTTAAGAATCGTTGGACTGACCAGAGGAGAGGATTTTCATGCATTAATTCCTGGTCACAATGTAATAGGGAAAGATGTGTTAAACAGAGGAAAAAGTGAAAATTTCTATTTCCTACTTTAATGTGCTGTTGAGACCATGGTATATGGGGAAGGTTTCTGTTTAGGTTCTGAATATATATATATATATATATATATAATCTTTTTTTTTTGAAAATCATTATTTATGAAGTCATTGTTTGGATAGAGTTAACTTTTTAAACAGTTAGCTATGTGAAGAAAATAATACATAATGTACCTCCATAGATATGCCTGGAAACATACATAGATGCAGACACACTCACCACACTGGAAATATTTAAAAGTTTATTGTTAACCTTTAAGATTTCCCCAGTTAAGTACCTTATTCCCTATCTGCTCCCCTACCTTCATGTACATTGATTAGTGTGATTGATTTATGAGCTTCTGGATGTCAGAAACCATGTCAATTTTCCTTCGTCGTACAATGCCCAGTACAGTACACAGGGTTAGTAAATACTATTTGGTGATGATGGTGATGAAAACTATAATTTCACATCATTGATATGTCATATATGCCAGAAATAAATCACCGGCATTCTAAGAAAGGCAACTCTTTCACTAACATGTCATTTTCTATA
The DNA here is from genome assembly GCF_001890085.2 of Hipposideros armiger. Taxonomy (NCBI): domain Eukaryota; kingdom Metazoa; phylum Chordata; class Mammalia; order Chiroptera; family Hipposideridae; genus Hipposideros; species Hipposideros armiger. Next base: position 537,555 of record NW_017731547.1, on the reverse strand, counting down.
ATCTCCCTTCACCGAGTTTAGCCCTTACGCCATCTTCTCTATCGCATCTGCTTCCTCTTGTGTATTTCAATTTAGGGCTTACTCCTCCTGCACCCTACCTTCTAATTCATGCTGCTCTGTTCAAGTGTTTATATTTCTACCCAGGCTGTGTATAATCTAAAGTAATCCCTACCTATTGTGAATATCTTTCAGGGGCTACTTGTTGCCCTTTGCACGCCACTGAGAGAGGGATTGTGGGCCCAACAGAGGAGTCTTTGTTTCCACCCAGCAGCCCAAAATGAAGTGTATGATTTGACTGCTGATTCCAATTACATGGCGCTTTTACCACCAGAGGCAATGCTTTAAACTGCAAAAGATTAGTCCCATATACTGTGTGTTAGGAGGTATTCAATGTTAATATATTGACTATCAAACAGCCTCATTAAAACAAACCAATTATTAACAACAAATATCCTTATCCCATAATTCTGATTTTTTAAGCATGAACCTTTCAGTACAGTACACCATTTGAATTTGATTCCTCAACTATCCCTTGATTTATAGTTTCTGCTTTCCTTGCAATTTCTTCTGAATTGTTAGTTGTTGAGAACAGTTGGTGAAGGAATTGAATGAAGGGGATCTGTTGTATTTATTTAATAAAAGGGCTTTTTGAAAGGCATTAAATATAAGTTTGCTTCTGCCCATCAGCTTATCTTCTGTGTGTTCCTATTGCTAGTTCAAAGCACTCGAGAGTCACAGAATGATTTGCTTTTTATGAGAGCCATTTCATACAGGATCATTTGCCTTATATCTCCAACATTTTCAGATTCTTATAAATCTTTACAGTTCACATAGAGGTTAGCTTAAAACTTGCTTCAGATAAGAAACTGACTAGATATAAAATTCACATAATCTCAGAGTTAACCATAGATCAATATCCTGAATCTTTTTCTCAAAGTAATTGAACATTTTTGCTTCCCAGGATAGCTGTAGATACGCATTTCCATTCTTAACCACAGATGATACTACTTCTTCAATGTACATGGGGGCTATAGTTTGCTTGTTTGTTGTCTACATAAACTTGTATTTTCATTATTGCTAAAGAGGAAAATGCTGTAATATAGAAACCGATTTTATCCCTGTAGGACTAGCCTCATTTTGGAAATAATGCCACCATTTGACTATACTCAAGTATGTTACTTGGCTTTATTATGTCCCAAATTTCCTTCTCTAAATGCACATTTTCCCCCCTCCACACAGAATAGATCAGTTTTGGAAGAAAGCGAACTTGTGTTAAATGTTATGTTCCTGGAAGCTTTCTGTACTTTATCAATTAGAGTTTGTTTTGGATCAGAGTAGCAGAGGCTCAAGGTAGCAGCACCTTCACTAAGACAGAAACATATTTCTCTCTCAAAAACCTAGGAGTTTGCAGTCAAGGCAGGTAGGATGGTTCTGCTCATTCCTGCTTTCGACCCAGCTATCCTCATATAGTGGGCCCTCATGCATATGTTGCAAGATGGAGTTCCCACAGCATCAACCTTTGGTGAAGGCAAATGGGAGAAGGGGCAAAGCATGCATACTAATTGTATTTTAGGGAAGTTCCCTGGGAGCTGCCATGTTTTACTTACACTTATACTTCATTGGCCAGATGTCAGTCATGTGACTACACCTAAGCTGCAAGGGAGGCTGAGAAATGTTGTCTTTATTCCTGAATATTATGTTCTCTACCAAAATGTATACATTTCGGGAAAAATGGGAGCATGGTTATTTGTAGAGAACTAACAGTCTCCAATATATACATAGAAAAACCGCGTTTTGTTTTTTAAACAGCCTTAAGAAATATGTACAAGGGATAGTTATGTCTAGGGTTACTTCCTTCCTTTACTTTCTTACACAATTTTGTGAACTCTGCTTCAGCTAACATCTTACTCTGGCTTCCTGAATTCTGCCAATGTAAGAGTAGAAGTTTTTCATCATTGCTCAATACCTACTTCAGCTATCCACATCCTCAAAACAATTTTTCATTAATCAAATTTTGTCTGACTCTTCCCCCCTTTCCAAAAAAATCCACTGCTTAGCCCAGGAGAGAGACAGATAACTTGGTTGTCATAGTGCTGTCAGGTTATATGTCTTCTACTTACATCGTTTGACTAAAGTTGGGCCATTGGTAAATTTGAGTAGTTTAGATTGCTAACTCCAAGTTCTCTATTGTTGAGTAAGGACCTTAGCCTAAAGCTAAAATTATGACAGTGTATACAATTTCAGGACATTAACTGTTCTGGACATGTAAGGTAGGCCTTGCATAAGATTAAAGAGCTGCTGCTTTTTTAACAACACATATGTGCCAGGCATGCTTTCAGTGTTTTACATACATGATTTTGCCCTCAGGAGAACCATATTTACAGATGAGGAACTTGAGGTTTAGTGAACAAATAATGTCCCACATTCACATACTCTACACCCCTTGCCTCTTGTACATTTCACGTAGGATTTCTTAGGCTCAAGGACTACGTTCTCTCTTCCAGTTGTCATTCTTCAGTAGCAGCAACAGGGAAACATATAAAAACTTTAAAAAAAACATATCTGAAACTACAGCATTTTAAATAGAAACTTAAAATTTACAAGGTGCTGTCTTCATGTTCAATATCTGTAGATGAAATAGATTGTGATTCTGTTAAGATGCTTGGCAAAGAAAGCCAAATGGTAAAGGATCTTCTCAGATGCTTGAGGGAACCTGACTCATTCTTTGGTGGTTGAAGTCCTACTCATCTCTCAGGACTCAGATTTGGAACCCCTCACTGGTATCAATCAATGATTTCATTCTCTATGATCCTATAACTCTCTGTTCATGTACTTCTCTTACAAGTGCTTATTGTGAATTTGTATGTCTTAACATAGCTGTGTGTAACACTGTACAATCCAGTAGAGCTTTTGTTCCTATAGGGCAGAAACCCTGCCACACACCTTCTGTCACGCCTATAGCAAAACACAGTGTAATTACATGGTAGCTTCTCAATACATATTAATTTTTTAATTGATAAGTCATTAAATATAGATGATAAACTGTTCACTCAAAAGTTGTAATATTTTGGAATCACTAAGGTTCTTGTTTCTTTGGTTAGTAAGAATGTCATTTCCATTATTTTATTCAACAAAATATTTATGTAGGGTAAATTTTTGCATATTTTCTTTCACTTTTCTATGATAAGACTGAATTATGTCTTTGAGTGTGGTTATAGCAATATATGAATAATCTGAGGTTTTGATATGTTCTTTCAGTTATGGTATTTGAGAGAAATAAATAGTCTCTCAAAAAGAAATATACCCATTAGCCACTAAAGTCAACATAGTTTCTGGTGGAAGTCAACAATTTTTTGTTTGTTTGCTTATTTGCTTGTTTTAATTTCTGTTATTGGGATGGGGGGGCTGTTGCCATTTTAAAAATTCTAACACTTTAAATAATCTGTTTACTCTGTGAGAATTGCAAATTCTTGCCTGTAAGGCAATTTTCACAAGAATTATTTTCTTATTAGTTTTAGTTTATCCATGGACAGTCTCAAATTCCTCAAGGGAAAACTGCCCATTGCAAGCTAACGATGTGGTTTTTGAGAGATTTCTGCTTCAAACAACACATTTTAAAGCATTCTATGTGGTTCCTAAAATGGCTAGATACTTAGAAAAATAAGTAGCTGTTTACATGGATATTTTAGAGATTCGTAACATTTGAATAATTTGTATATTTGAAGAAATTTAAGCTGTATATTTTTTTCACAAAAGGTGAATTTTGTTTAGTTCTCTTGAAATGCTTTATTTATTTTTCTTTCTTTCATTTACCTTTCTCTAATATTCAAAGATGTTGCCTAGGATTTAAACTAAGGATTGTCATTCTGTTCCCTTTGAAGGAATTCTGAGGTAATCAGAGATATAATTCTGTAATCTTTATGGGTACCTTCCATAAAGTGGCAGCTCCATGATTAGGACAAAGATGCCAACTCTCATATTTGTCTTATCCCTTTTTCCTTATCTCCAAGTAATGTAGGAGTGACTCCAGGTAGCTATCTGTTGAGCCCCATTGGGTCTGCCAGTATTGGTCAGCTGCTGCCACAATAATTCTGTGTCACAAGCATACCCCAAAATAATAATAGGTTATTATTCTCATGCTTACAGGACTACTCTGAGTCCACTGTACATCAGCCTGTGGAATGGTAGGTTGAACAAATAGGCCTGATCCATGTATTTCATTCTCGGGCCCAGGCTTAAAACAATTCCCATGGCAAGCCCACCCCAGAGTAGAGGAATACACACTTCTCACCATGAAGCCATGTCAAGCGAGAGGATACGTAATATTACTACAGAATAGAATTGGGAATGACAATTTAAAATACTACACTACCCTAGTAGAATATTACAACATCGATTAACATTTTTGATGAAACACTTGTAACTTTCTGAGACAGCCTACCTACAACTTGTTGATTCCACTTGGGAATGTATCCTGAACCCATTTTCCACAAGTTTATCTCTAATCCAATGTGTTGGGAGTACGGTAATGCCTTGGTTTGCGAGCATAATTCGTTCTGGAAACAAACTACTCGTATTGCAAGACATCGCTCATTTACCACGTCAAAATGTATTAGAAATGTTTGCTTGTCTTGAGGAACACTTGCAAACCAAGTTACTCACAATCCAAGGTTTTACTGTACTTTTATTCAAGAAAACCGCAAAAACCAGATATGATGAAGCAGAATTTTAAAGACCCCCGAGAAAAACGGGATATGGAATCAAACTTGAAGACACAGTTTCCTTGACCAACGTGAGAGCCTCCTTGTGCTTCAGCACACTTGGAAGTTGGATTTCCGAATAGCATCATGACTTGCCATACCCAGCTGTCTGCTGCTCGCAACTACCATAAGCTGACTATCGCGGCTCACAGTATACCCTTGAAGAAGGCCATCTGGTTTATGTCTCTTGGCAAAATTTGTTTAAAAACAAGCAGCTGCATGACAAAGTAAGAAGGAGTCTCTGTCTAGCTGTGTGGTAAATAAGTAGGTTTGCAATGCACATAATAAAGCATTTTTCCAATCTAAGCCAACATTTCTAAAAGGGAAACATTCTTTTCTCACAGATAAAAGAAAAATACGCAGAATGCAATCACAGGGAAGGCTCTCCATCAGATTTATATTTTAGCAAGTTAATATTGAGAGAAAAATAAAATAAAAGCCAATGTGTGATTAGCTACAACTTTCTGGTGATAATTAAGTTTTGTGTACTTATATAGAATCCAATGCTTAGAAATTTTTGTTTAATTACATACATTACAATTCAAATTTCTTAAAGACCTAGCCTTTGAATCCTAATATTAGTTTGAATTGAATGATTCTGTGAAAAGACCCTCTGTCTCTCCTTCTCCTAGGTCTCTGTGTATCCCATTACACTTACTCTATCTCAAAAAGAGTAAATGCTAGGGGGCTGGCTGAGTGGCTCCATTGATTAAGAGCTCGCTCAAGAGTGCAATCTCTGAGCAACAGGGTAGCCAGTTCGATTCCCAGTCTGAGCTGAGCTGCCAACAGGTGGCAGGATGGCTTAGCTAAAAAAAAGAATACATGCTACATTTTTTTTGAAAGCATAAATGGATTTCTTAGCCCAGTGAAGTGTTTTCCCTTAACCCTGTCTATAGGATCAGACTAGCCAGGGTTAAGAACTGATTTTGGCTTTAGTAAAGAATGTTGTGTTAAGAGTGTCTTCATTTGGGTTCCTTCAAAGGTGAATCCTGAGATAAGGATTTGGGTTCATGTCGTTTATTTGGGAGGTAACTCCCCGGAAGCTGTGGTAGAGTAGCGGGGTGATGAGAAAGGGAAGAGAAATTTAGCCTGTCAAGAATATTATCAAGCCAGCCACTGCTGTGGGGGACCGGTGCTTAATTCCATGGAGAAAGTCTGGCAAACCATAAAAGAAGTGTCTCGGAGTTACTTTAGGCAAGGTGCAAGAGAGCTGTGATGTTTATACTCCAACTCTTCTAAGTCATTTTTAAGAGGTGCTCAGATTGCGAGGGTATTCATTCCCTTTTGCAAGCACCGCCAGCATGCCCTGCATTGGCCCTGCATTCTCTGTTTCAAAGAAAGCTCTCAGACTAAGACATGTAGTTAATGGCTGTTGGCCATCAGCCAGGGCACACTGGAGTGCCAAGAGCTAAGAGAATGGGGGACGCTCCGACAGTATCTGCTACAGGATGGAGGAGGGGGGCATTATTCCACCAAATAAGGCTGACTGCATTTCCTTACCCAGTTGTTCACACTTCTGCTTATTTGTGCTACTTTTCTGATTCCTACTTTCTCTGACTACTGCCTCATCCTAAGCATTTGCATTCTGATGCTTCTGTGACTGTGTTTCTCATTCTTTCTCACTGACTTGTTTGTTTCCTCTTTTATTGATGTTTACCTGTCTTTGTTTGTATGCACTTAACTGTGATTCAGTATTTCAATGATTGAATCTTGCTTTACAATTTTAAAAAGGGCTATTTTTTTACAGGGGAATCACACTAGTGACACAATTAGAACTAGAAATTAAAGGTCATGTGTAGACACAGCTCTACTTACATCAGATTCTTGAATTGCATAAAAGACTGGAATTGGTGTTTTTCTATCACTAATAAATACATTGTTTGGGAGGATTCACAAAGGATTAATTGAAGAAAATTTTATTTGTGTGACAACTCTATTCCAAGTCTTCCGCAAATCATTTAACAGGACTGTTTCTAGCATCAAAGGACAAGTTAAAATTATGGTAACTTTTCTATGGTCACAGAATCCCTGAAGACGTCTGTTACTTGTTTGGATTAGCAGACTGCATGCATGGTATTGGTTAGACACTCATTACTCACTCTAACATTTTCAAAGTTAAAGTCCTCGAAGATCAAACATACAATTCTTTGGATATCCCTCTCTAGAGAAGCCAAAAATAAATTAGTTCTCACTAGAGAAGAATGAAGACAAATTTTACACATTAGTTCATTTTATCTCATGATCCGAATTCTTTGCCACATGAAAATCATTTGCTTTATGAGTGGTTACATGAAGAATAATGAGAATGATTAGAGACCCAGAAGACTCGACTTAGAGGACAGCAAAAAAAAAAAAAAGAGCAAGGCTTTCAAATGTATAAAGAGGGAAGTTGAAGGGAGACATGCACAAGGCTTGAAGTGTTTTAAGGTTGAAGAACATGGGAAAATGAGTTAAGGGAAAAGTTAAGTGAAAATCCTGCCTTTACTGAAAGGGGACTGAAACTTGTGTGAAGGTTGTTTTGTTTTGTTCTGTTTTGTGTCTTAATAAGGAAATACCTGTGGCAAATCTGGGGAATTAGAAAATCAAGACTTTTATAACTGTGATGTTTCAAAGGTCACAAAGGAAATTAAATTGTAGATTGGGTTTACAAGCGCTGAATTACTTCCAGTCCCTTTTCTTTTTCAGGATTCTGTACATAGCCAGAAAATAGATAGCAGCATAGCTAAAGGGCAGCATTGAGGTTTTTACTGGCTTCAGTATGGACGGCCTCATGGTACCTTTGGGTTTGGTGACTTATATCAATCATGAAAGATGCAACCAATTCTCATATTCTAACCATTTAATTACTATTACTACACAACCTCTTATTGGCTGGACAGGACCATGTATCTTCTTGAAGTTATAAATAAAGAAAAGGCACTAAGAAATGTATCTTGAATGAAGACGGCCCTTATCAGTCTCATCAATGGCCATAAAATCAGATTCCTTATCTGTACAACACTTCAATATTTCTGCTTTTCCTTCAAGGCATCTTAGTCATAAGTGATATGTGTATCAGTGATATTTTCCAAAATGTTTTATAGGCAAAACTTTATGAATATTAGAAAACATAATAAGCAAAAAATGTTTTCCATGAAAGAGCTCTCTAAATGATCTTCTTGATAACATTCCTGCCTAAGATGTCTACATCTTTATATCAAAGACTGCAAATGGACAGACCTTAAAAATGCTTATCTCACAGATGTTCCATTATTAATAAGACAATGGAACTTGAAAGCAAAAAGCCAAAAGAAAAATGCAGTTTAGCTTCAGTAAGTAAACTCCAAAAGTAAAATGTACTGATTATACCACCTTTCTTATGTACGTGGATTGTTTTTCTACATTAAAGAAACCTATAGACACGTGGTTTCCATTCACTTTTCATTCTGCTGACAGCTGTAGTCTCTTGGACTGTATGAAGATAGTTTAGAACTGAACTTAATTTACATTTCTTCCTCTGGGTAGCAAACATGTGAAATGACTTTTGAAATCAATATCTAAAGGCTAGATGAGAGTGGGTAGAAGGGGAAGGAAGAATTGTTTCAGTTAACGGGCCTTTTTTCCTGCATTTCTCATTAGATGGAAGATATCTATTACCACTCAACATCCTGGATGGACTTCCTGTAGAGGAAATTTGTCTCTTTTTTTCATTTGTCTCCCAGGACTAAGGCATGTGTTTCACGTTGCTAGTGAAAATCAATTGAGATTTTCATGGAAAATATTCTCTCTTCATCCTAAAAAAAAGAATTTTCATGGCAATTTCACTTAGTGAAAAGTGACCCCCCCCCAAAAGTTAGCATCTAGTTAATTCTATATATGTTAATGGTGTCATTTTAATAAATTTACAAAATAAGAGTCCAAATTTTGCCAAGTTCCTGACAGTAACAGTAGTAAAATGTAATTTCTATTGGCATGTGTTCACATGGTGGATGGATCTAGTGAGATTGATAAAATGTTGTGCCCTAGTATACTAAAATTTAATGACAGTTATTCCTCTAAAACATGACAGTGTCCCTAATAGCTGACATTCTGCAAAAGAGTCCCTTTTATCACATGCCAAGTGTTCACCATATTTCTTTCTTGAGCTTCCTTTAAAGACTTATTTTATGTATTTTGTTCCAGAAATCTAGTAACAAGGTAAATAAGCAATGAACAAAAAATGGCTGTTGTCTTATATAATGAATCTTTATGAATACTGATAGAAAATGTTTATGGTGTTACTGATATATCTTCAGGTCTGTACTTCTGTTTTCTGCACTTTAAATTTTGAAAATATTAGGTTTTGGTCGTAGATGAGCTTCCCCAAGAAACCTAACTCTGAGACAGATTTACATGAAGACGTTCTATTGGGGAGTGCTCTTAGGAGCAACACCTGGGAGGGAATAAACACAGCAGGACTGGGCCGAGGGAGGAGTTGAAATTGTGTTGTAGTTAAGAGATCTCCTCTAGTCCTATGTTGAGTTGGGATGGCCATTTATTTTTTTTATTTTTATTTTTTTGGTTACAAACTATTCTTTTTTTATTGTTAGTTTCAGGTGTACAGAACAATGCAATAGTTACCCTTTTCACCCTCACAAAGTAACAACCCCCCTCCCCCCATCTATTTCCCTCCCACCCCCGATCATGCTTATCTATTACAATTCCATTGAATCCGTTCCCGCACTCTACTCCATGTCCCGAGGTTATATGTATATATAATTATAGTTGACATACAGTATTATTCAACATCAGTTTCAGAAATACAATGCAGTGGTCAGGCCTCTACATCGACTATGAAGTGGACTCCCCAAAAGGACATGGGTCCATCTGGCCCCCTAAGAAATACTTACAACATTATTGATTGTATTCCTCGGACTGTCTTTTTCTATCCCTGAGGCCATATTAAAATTACTAATTTGTATTGTCTCATCCCTTCCCCTTCTCCTTCATCCCCACCCCCTCCCAACTAACAACCCTCAGTTCTTCCTCTGTGTCTCTGAGACTATCTCCATCCACTTCTCGGGATGGCCATTTAGAGTATTCCTGAGTGAGGCAAAGGGGTTGGACCTTTGTAGCCTTAAATCCATCAGTCCTTGGATATGAGTTCCCACCTATCCTCTTTCAGGCAGTATAATCTTGGGGGAGGAAGCTTCTATCTTCTGGGTTGTTGCCTGACAGCCGATTTCTATAATACGCCCCCCTGCATTAGCCTCTGACCCATTAGTCTCGGAAAACTGAGGCCGGATGGAATGATATCTGTAAAGCTCTCTCGGGGAGTGTCTCAGGTGACTGGGACCTATTGGAATGATAATAGTTATCTCCCCCTGGGAGGACACAGTAACAAAGTGTCTTGGGGCTATGTGGCGGAAGTGTGAAGGCATAGGATTTGCTGGAACACAATGGGAATGTTAATGGAAAAGGTCTTAAGGCACACAAATCACAGGGTTGCAAATTGATTGACAGCAGTTTCACTTCTTTACAAACTACTCAATAAAAGCCACGCGCTGACCCGATTCGGGGCTCGCTCTTAAATCTAACTTTTGTCTCTTGCTCTTATTCAATCTGCGTCACTCCTCTCGAGACCCATTTGCCCTTGCCACACTGGACGTGACACTGGGGAAATGTCTGAGAAGGGCTGAAGTATGAACTTCACATGTTTAAATATTACAATTTATAAGTGTTGACATATATACAAGGTATGGCAATTAAGTTAGCAAACATCCTAGAAAAGGCGCTACATACCTCATTGCTGAGTATCACTACAGTCACCTTCGAAGTACTCCCCTTGGGAAGCTATGCACTGACGCCAGTGCCTAGTTCACCCTTTAAAGCAGTTTTGGAACTCTTTTTCTGGAATGGCCATCAGAGCTGTCATCATATTACCCTTGATGTCCTGAATGTCATCAAAATGTCTTCCTTTGAATATTTCCTTTATTTTCAAGTAAAGAAAAATGTCATTGGGGGCCAGGTCAGGTGAGTAGGGAGGGTGTTCCAATACAGTTATTTGTTTACTGGCTAAAAACTCCCTCCCAGACAGTGCCGGGTGAGCTGGTGCATTGTCGTGATGCAAGAGCCATGAATTGTTGGCAAAAAGTTCAGGTTGTCTAACTTTTTCATGCAGCCTTTTCAGCACTTCCAAATAGTAAACTTGGTTAACTGTTTGTCCAGTTGGTAAAAATTCATAATGAATAATCCCTCTGATACCAAAAAAGGTTAGCAACATCGTTGCAACAAGTTCACGAACTTAATTGTCAGACCTCGTATATATACAAGTGAAACCATCACCAGAATTAAGACAATGAACGTATCCATCTCACCCTCACAAGCCTCCTCTTGGTAATCCCTCCTTCCTGCCCCTCCCCATCTCCGGGCAACCATTGATCTGCTGTGTGATGCTACAGATTAATTTGCATTTTCTAGAACTTTATAAAAGTGGAATCATAAATGTGTACCTTTTTTCCTGGTATGCCTCCTTACACTTACAAGCTACGAACTTTCATTTTGCGGCTCATATGATTGCTGAGTAGGTGAGTGTACATTAAATAGGCGATAAAAACATTCCAGTGTGAGCCTGATACTAGCTCATGGATATGAATTAGATATTGAAATATGCCATTATTAGGATTAATCCTCAGGTTTCAAATGACTCCTGGTGTTTAGTCAGTTATTGCTTTGTTTGTTATCAGTCCTTTCTTATAAGCTCACCTTCCACCAATTACCTAAAAACAAAAAATTGGATCTGATATCTGGGTATAGAAATGGAACATAATTGCTCCAGAAATTACAGTGTTCAAATTTTATAATTCATTATGATTTATAATTGTTTAAAGTGTTTAGTCCTGAAATTGAGTTGTATCCCCCCAATATTCTGCTCTACTGCCTACACCAAACAAGTGCCTCCCAGAAAAATCACAAACTTGCTTTCTCGAGCTCATTTATCTAGGTTAGCTACACACACACACACACACACACACACACACACACACACTGTATAATTTCTGTTGGGAGATGTTTGTAGGTTGTTTTTTTCAGGCATTAGTGCTATTAAGTATAAGATAAAAAACTTACAAACTCACAGATTTAATACAATCATCTTAAATTTACTGCATTAGTAGTACCACCCCTGTATTCCAAAAAACCTGTAGCTTAAATTAGATTTCTCAATTCCGTGAACATACTACTATTATGTCTTATAAGGCCCTCAGGTAAAACATGTATTATCCTCTCTTTATTCCTCCTTGCCCTTTAATTCCACATTTCAGCATTTATTGAGTTCTACAGAACTTGTACAGACTTCTTCGTTTACAACTGTGTCCATGTCCTCACTTTCTTTCATCTTCTTGACACAGATCTCAAGTCAATGGATTCCTTCTAAGGGATCTCGCTACGCCAAAATCCATGTCTATTTTGACAGGTCAGTCTGTGTAAAGCAGCACTTCCCATTTCACATTCCCCAGCACCGAAACCTTCAATGGTTCTCTGTTGATAGCCTTGGTTCAAACTGGTAGCCCCTTGAGATGCGAGAGCTGGAGGATATGCTTTGCTTGGCTGTTTTCTTTGACCTGCAGGGAGCTTTCAAAAGCACTGAAACAGGTCAGGGGTTGGACTGGTCACCACCACCAGTTTAGCATTTATTGCCTTATACCTTGTACCGCTTAACAATTTTATGTCTCCTGCATGTCCCCTGAAGGCATTTGATTTTTATAACCCCTTAGCCCAAAGGCTAACATCTAAAATTCATAGCCTGGCATTCACAACCCTAACTTGGCTTCTCTGACATGCAATTCCTTGTAACTCTACAGCAAACTGGGCTTATTTTATCTAAAATGCCTACGCTTCCTGGAAATATAATTTCACAGGTCACAATTTCACATACAAATCCTCTCTACCTATAACCATTAAGGAGCTTTGGTTATTAGAGCCAGAAACAATTTCATTTACTGTAAGTGAAATGGAATCTATTTGGGGAGATATTGGCTAGTTCACAGGAATGAAAGGAAAAAGGCAGCCATGGCCCAGGAAGGACGGTACTGAGAACTCAGAACTCAAGGAAACTTACTACTATTTTGTTTTTGTGGGTGCTGCCATCAAAATGGCTTAGCTCTATACTCTCCTGTCCTGCTTCTCTGAACTCTAGTTTCAAATTCCTAAATCTAATTGGCCTGATTGGGTCACTGCCACACCCCTTAATTGAGTTTGCAGAGCACTATGATTAAAAGTACTCCCAAGATCAAGTGGAATGAGGGAAAATTCTCCCAAAGGAAAAGCAGGATACTACTAACCAAAAAGTTGAATAGTTAAAGCAATTAATGATAGCTGTCACCAAAACAACTAAGCATTAAGTGATTCAGTGACTTATTTTTTGCTCATATAAAGTCTGACATAAAACAGGCAACTGTCCTTCATACAGTGACTCAGGGATCTAGCATGCGTCCATCTCTGGTTCTGCCGTCTCACCATGTAAACTTGTGGGGCGTTGCCTAAGAGGAACTGAAGAATGAACAGTGACTATGAAGTTCCTCAAACTGGAAGTAAGGTATCATTTTCCTTACTCCCATTTTTCAGGATTCAGTCATATTGGTTCCAGTACAACTTTGAGGTAGTGTGGGCAACATGGGAATACTGGGAAATTCACTCATTTTCTCGATCAGAGAAGGAATGTTGAACGGAAGGAAGGGAGGGAAGGAAAAAAGGAAGGTCCATTAACTGATCCTTGAATGTCTTGCTCAGATGCCAGCTTTTCAATCAAGGCTTTCTTGATAAACCCATCAGGAAATGACCTCCAACTCCTCTGCTCATCTGGACCATTACATTCCAGTTATTTATTTATACTGACTCCTATTATAATAATTTGTAGCTCTTCCTTCTTATACAAATTATATCATAAACTCTTATGAGACAATGATCAAGAGTATTCATTTATTACTTTGTCTCCCTGTAGCATCCAGAGCATAGTAGACTTTTAATATATAATACTCTTTGAGGCCAGAGGAGTAGTATTTTCTTTAAAACTGTGTCCAGCGCAAAGTGCATGATGGATGCTCAGTAAAACCATGTTGATTAGTTTTTCAGGCAGATAGCAAATTTCTTACAACAGTTCATGTTACTGTTTTATGTACATTGTATTCATCATGGATATAATTTTAATATGATAATATGAAATCCTATTAATATTATTTTAAAGTAAATAAAATATAATGGTGCTGTATATACTTAAATACATTTTATATTTTATGCTGCTTGTTTGATACACATAGTCATAGAAAACTTACAGTGTTCCAATAAATTACACAAAATGGGGTATTCATATTGGAGTGTATTCTATAGAAGGTGTTTTAAATTTGAAAAATTACTGTGGATATGTATTGAATTAAAAAATAAATCCTCGAAATAAAAATATTTCACATTCTTGGGTGAGAGATGAAAATATCAGTCATTATATGATATGGCTGGGTAGAATTGGAATAGTTACAATTTTAACAAAGGGTTTCCTGTGATCTTTTAGGGACCCCAAATTGAGTTTTTCAATTAAGTAATAGAGATTTTAAAGGCAAGCAGAAGCTACCTTAGGAAAACAAACAAGATTTACTATGTTATCTTAAGTGTATCCTAAATCCTGTTTAATATTAGATATGATATATATGCTTTTAGTTTCCAGCCACTTCTGCCTATAATAATTTAAAATAAATTGTTATTTATATCTAATATGATGCCATATGAGTATACAATTTGTAGTACAGTGAAATAATCCCATTGAATTATTTTGGCTATTTGGTACCTGAGACCTGCTTCTGAATCATTTATTTTTCTATTTATATAAGTTGTGTTCTTCTTCTGTGATCTTACCTATGGCTATGTTCAAAACATTGAAAAAGGATTATTTTATCCTGGCCTTTAGCATTTCAAAGGAAGTATGTTTTCAGTCACACATAGCACTTGGATGCGATATATTTTATAGCTAAGCATTTGGAGGGCAAATTATTTCACAATTATACAGCTCAGCCTCCCCCACACTCAGGTACTTTCCTTTGAAGCAGTATTCCTACCATTATTTCAAAAAAAGAAAAGAAAAAAAAATAAAACATACAACATTGCATTGATATAGAAAACTTATACCTTAGTTTTCCATCTAATATATAAAGTAGTGATATAACTTGATAATTCTGTGATGAGAAAGCAAGATTTAGCTGGAACAGTTGAGTTTGGATATTAATACTGGATTAATTTTATCAGAAATTGTGACTTCTGCATGGCATTCTGCTCTTGGTTTCTCATTTGTAGGCCAAACATAACATCATCCTCTTTCTGTCTCCCTATATGAAGGTCTTTTAACTTTTTAAAGGTATGTTTTCTGTGGAGAAATGGTAGCACAATTTTCTGTAACATGAATCAACAGATTTTTTTTTATTTAGAGACCCAGATAGTAAATATTTTAGTCATTGTAGGTGATATGGTCTCTGTCACAACTATTTAACTCTGCCATCTTTGTACATAAGCTATCATAGACAATGTATAAATGAATAGGTGTGATTGTATTCTAATAAAACTTTATGTAAAAAACTAGCCCAGCTCCTGAAAGAATTAAACATAGAATTACCTTATGATCTACTAATTCTCCTTCTGGATATATACCCCAGAGAAGTGGAAGCAGAAACTCAAACAGATATTTATAGACCCATGTTCACAGCAGCATTATTTGCAATAAGCAAAAGGTGGAAACAGTCCAAATGCCCACTGACAGATGAATGCATAAACAAAGTGTGGTATATCCACACAATGGAATATTCTACAGTTTTTAAAGGAAAGAAATTTTGACACATGCTACAGCATGAATGTAGCTTGAAGACGTTATGCTCAGTGAAATAAGCCAAAAACAAAAGGAAAATATGTGTGACTCCACTTTCATGAGGTACCCTGAGTAGTCAGAGTCATAGAAAAAGAAATTAGTGGTGTTGCTAGGGGCTGGAGGTAGAGAGGAATGAGGAATTGTTTAGTGGGTATGGAGTTTCAGTTTGGGAAGATGAAAAAGTTCTGGAAATGGATAGTGGTGATAGTTAAACAACATTGTGAATTTACTTAATGCTACTGAATTGTACACCTAAAAATGGTTAAAATGGTAAATTTCATGGTTTGTGTATTTTCCCACAATAAAAAGTCCATGGACCTAAATTGCCAACCCCCATCTATAATAATATTTTTTAAAAAGTGTTAGTTTTAGGTGTACAAAACAATGTAATTGGACATATACACCCCTCACAAGTGATAACCCAAAAAAGTCTATTACCCATCTGATACCATATATAGCTATTATATTACAATTGACTATATTACCTATTCTGTATTTTATATCATATATATATTTATAGTTGACATTAAATATTATTTTATATTAGTTTCAGTTGGACAGTGCAGTGGTTAGGCATTTATATAATGTATGAAGTGATCCCCCATAAGTCCAGTACCCAGCCAACACACTACGTAGTCTTTGTAACATTATTGATTATATTCCCTATACTGTACTTTACATCCCTGTGACTGCTTTGTGACTACCAATTTGTACTTCCTAATCCATTCTCACCCATCCCCCAACCACCACCCGTCTAGCAACCATCAGTTTGTTCTCTGTATCTATGAGTCTATTTCTATTTTGTTTGCTCATTTATTCTGTTCCTTAGATTCCACATATAAGTGAGATCATATGGAATTTGTTTTTCTCAGTCTGACTTATTTCACTTAGCATAATATCCTCTAGGTCCATCCATGTTGTTGCAAATAGTAAGATTTTGTTCTTTTTTATGGCAGAGTAATACCCCATTGTATAAATGTACCACAATTTGTTTATCCAGTTGTCTATTGCTGGGTGTTTTGGTTGGTTCCATATCTGGGCTATTGTGAAGAGTGCTACAGGAAACATAGGGGTGCATATACCAGGGGTGCCAAAAAATGTGCTCATTTAAAGAGATGTTATCTATGTATTTGCTTTTCGAAGTTGAATTGAATCACTGTAGCACTCTGTAGTATGATGTTTCCTCAAAAGATGGTGTTAATCAAATGAATGCTAGTGTCATTCATTGTATTACAATTTTAATACAGTTTTTTCCTTTCTTAATATGTGTATACGTTTTTTTGGCATCCTCTGTATTTTTTTCAAATTAGCACTTTGGATTTCTTTGTGTAAGTAGCCAGGAGTAGAATTGCTGGGTCATAAGGTAGTTGTTCCACTTTTAGTTTTTTGAGGAACCTCCATACTGTTCTCCATAATAGCTATACCCATCTGCAGTCCCACCAACAGTGCACAAGGTTTCTCTTTTCTCCACAGCCTCACTGGCACTTGTTTGTTGATTATTGATGATACCCATTCTGACAGGAGTGAAGTGGTATCTCATTGTGGTTTTTATTTGCATTTCTCTGATGATCAGTGATGTTGAGCATTTTTTCATATGTCTAATGGCCATCTGTATGTCCTCTTTGGAAAAATGTCTATTTAGGTCCTCTGCCCATTTTTTAATTGGATTGTTTGTTTTTTCAGTATTCAGTTGTATGGGTTTTTTATAAATGTGGATATTAACCCCTTATAAGCTGTATCATTGACAAATATCTTCTCCCTTTTAGTAGAATGTCTTTTGGTTTTGTTTATGGTTTCCTTTGCTGTGAAAAAGCTTTTTAGTTTGATGTAGTCCCATTTGTTTATTTTTTGTTTTGTTTCCCTAGCCTGAGGAGATATATAAGTAAAAATAGCCTTGTAGTATAATTTGATACCAGGTAGCATAATACCTCCAGCTTTGTTTTTTTTTCTCAAGATTGCCATGGCTATTCTAGGTATTTTATGATTCCATATAAATCTAGGGTTATTTGCTCTAGTTCTGTGAAAAATGACGTTTGTATTTTGGTAGGTATTGCATTGAATCTATATATTGCTTTGGGTATAATATAGACATTTTAACTATGTTAATTCTTCCTATCCTTGAGCATCGTATATGTTTCCATTTATTTGTATCTTCTTTAATTTCTCTCTTCAATATCTTATAATTTACTGAGTATAGGTCTTTTACTTCCTTGGTTAAATTTATTCCTAAGTATTTTATTTTGTTGATGCAATTGTAAATGGGATTGTCTTCTTAATTTCTTTTCTCATAGTTTGCTATTGGTATAATCATAATAATGAGCAATACATATAGCTCTTCTTAGTATAGTTGATATGGCTGAGATGGTGGAATGATTGCATACAGTGCAGTGGTGGATATCATTGGTCAGTACCCGCCAATTTCCTTTCTGTTGTGGGTACACACACCTTCCATATTATGAGTCACATTATTTTGTACTTAGTTGTTATACAACGGTCTGTTCTCCCTCTCCCTTCCCTCCCAGTCTCTATACATACACATACAGACACATTGTTTTGAACTCCTGAAGAATGATGAGTATATCTTCATTACTTGAATCATTGTTTGGCAATCGATACTCAGTAAATGTAATTAGCAAGTAATGGACATATTTGTCCTCATTTTCCTTTCAACAACCATTTTTCATCTCTACCGCACCACCACACAATCTCACATCCCGCATAGCTTATGTAAAACAAGGACAAATAAATTAGCTTTAAGAAAATTCTTTGCAGGAAAGTTTTCAATTTTAAATATAGGGGTAAAAGGAGATGAGGATGAATGATAATGATACCAAAGGAAACAAATTGTATGAGATAAAATCAGATTTAAATTTATTTAAAGATGAGGCGTTCCCCAAGTACAATTAAAAGAAGGAACAGACACAGACGAGTAAGGATGATAAAACAAAGTATACTTCTCATCAAGTATGTTTCCTGTAAGCTCCAGGACTGTCTTTGGCTCAGCACATTCTGCAACCTGCCTGATATATCTTTCTGTCCTTGAGAAATTTGAGTAGCATGCCATATGTTTTTTGGCACTGTGTATCTGTGGGACTTGACTTAAATCCCCTGCTAAAGGACAAGCCAGATCAATTAGTTAAGTGACCGATGAGTAAACAACTTCTATTCTCTTGGACTTGATGGAGCTCAAAAAGGAGTCTTAAGCTCCCGAAAACCTTAACCTCCTAATTTTTCCATTTAAATTAAGATCAGGATCAGTGATTAATCATTTCCTTCTCTTCATCTACCTTTTTTTTTTTTTGGAGTCACACATAATGTCTTAAATTTGTCTGCACACTCTTTAAAGGCCTGGACAATGTATTTCATCTCCTCATCCTCAAAACCTACCATGGTGTCTAAAAGATGGTAGATACAGCTGTTTTCCCTCACTTCCCTAACTCTTCATCAGTAATTAATCCATCAAGGAATGTTTATAAATTGTGTACTATTTATTAGGCATATGTTAGGAACTGTAATATTCACCAATAAGTAAAGGCATTATTCCTTTCTTTTTATTCATCTACTCATTGTTTATTCAACAAATTATAGTTAACCTCTTGACTCTTTCCCAAGAACTGTAGAAACTAACAGAGCACACACACGTTGTTTCTGCCTTCTTGGAGCTTAGAGTTTAGTGAGGGAGACCTATTTTAAAGCAGTAGTCATATACATGAATTTATATTTACAAATTTCAGTAACTGATATTATTGTAAATTAGAAGGGGCTATGAGAGATTTTAACAAAAAGACATGCTGTGGACTAGGGGATGAGAACAGATATCAATGAAGGAAGATATTTAATTAGGGACGTGCATCTGAGAAAAAAGTGCGAGGGAATCACATGAACGAAGTCTTAAGACATTGGAAAAGAGCTTGGGATGTTCATAGATTTGAAAAAAGTCAATGTGTGGCAAGAATTAGGTTGTGTGTGTCCTTGTAGGCCACAAGGGGGTTATAGATTTAACCCAAGTGCAATGGAAAACCATTAAATATTTTAAGCAGGACAGTGACATAACCATTCTTTCTGCTGAAGATAATAGATTGGAGGGGGACTTCATGAAACTAGAGTGATCACCTATGACATTAGTGGAATAGACCAACTGGGGCCTGGCATGATATGAAATGGAAATGGAAATAAACACACACCTTAGGTATGTGTATTTTGGTGGAAGAATTACCAGCGATTTGTAGTGGATCAAATAGTAGAGTTGAGAGAGCAGGAAGTGTTAAGGGTGATCCCTGATCATATTGCATAATGCGGAAATGGAGAACAGGAAAGGAGGAGCAGATTTGGAGACGGAGATATTTCCAGAGTTTTAAATGTTAAACTTTAGGTGCTTATGGGATAGCCACGTGGAGCATGGAAGCAATATCTGTGATTAACATATAAATGCAGGAGTCATAGGCATAGAAATGCTATTTAAAATTATGGGGATGGATTCAGTAACCTAAGGAGAGAGTGTAGACAGAAGAGAAGATGGATCAGGACAAAGCCTTGAGGAACTCCAACAAGAAAACAAATAGCTTTGGAGGAAGGAAGAAAACCAGGAGATGGAGTTTCACAGAGAAGCCAGTGGACAATAATGGTCCACTGTATAAAGTTAAGACAACAGTGATATTGCTCATCAATGTTTAGGGCCCATTGGAAATGGATGACCGTATGTTGATTGTGAGTGCAATGCCTTCCCATGTCTCCTAATTTGTTTAATGTGACAGTCACGTCCTAAGTTACAGTATAGGGGAGTTAGGACTACGGACTAAAAGAAATATTTTGTTCAGAGGAAACAAGAACTTCAGAAATTCCTTTTGACCTACATCAGTGGAAACTGCAACGAAAAAAGCAATAGGAAAACAATACCAGTTAAACTAGGCAAGTGAAACTTAATAGAAATGAGAGAAAACATTGCTTACTAGGAAAAATAAGAAATTTGCAACAATATTAGCTCAGAAGAGAGCTAGAAGAATCCACATTTAACATTTTTATTATGCGTTTATAAAGTAGATATAAAACAAATGTGCTCATTTTGAAGAGGGATAATAGATTGTTAGCAGAAGAGAAAGTGGAATTTAAATAAAATAGCATGTATTTAAATGTTAAAAACACTACTTCCAATACTCCCACTGAGATATAGTCAATAAAAACACTCTACAGTGAGTAATATATATACAAAAGATGCCAAAAAAATGTATACATATTTTAAGAAAGGGAAAAAAACTATTAAAATTGTAATAATATATACTGATAACAAAAGATGAATACAAGTCACTTTTGACTGCTGCAATTACAATATAAGAGGTGATCAAAGTGGTGACCATCAGTGTAATTTTAAAACAGTTATATATATGGATATTTGATAAACTTCTGAAATTATTTTTATTCTTTAAAAATAAGAGTAAATTGGGCCGGCCGAGTGGCGCGATGGTTAAGAACTCGCTTGGGATGCCAGAGGGCCCCGGTTCGGATCCCACATATGAGGGCCAGTGACACTGCCCTCCACAGCTAAGATGCTGAACGACAGCTCAACCTGGAGCTGGGCTGCCATGAGTCGCCGGCGACGGCGTGGGCTGCAGTCCCTGTGGCAGTGGATTGCCATGGGCTGCCGTGTGTGGCCAGCAGCCAGCGTGAGCGGCCAGCAGCCGCAGTGAGCGGCCATCCAGAAGCCGGCGACTGATCTGCCTCGCCAGAGAAGAGCGCAATGATGGTGCCAACTTGGGCCAGTGAAGCAACATCCTCCACAACTAGATTGAAGAACAAAACGACAGCAACTTGTCTGTTCCTCTTTCCCCAATTCCCCAGCACTGTTCCCATCCCCCCAATTCCCCAATAAAAATCTTAAAAAAAATTAGAGTAAATTTAGATATGTGTGTGTGTGTGTGTGTGTGTGTGTGTGTGTGTGTGTGTGTATATATATATATATATACTGTATATTGTCCAACTAAAAGGTTCTATAGCACTATAGAATTATAAAATGCTATAATTATTATTGTTAGAAAAATAAATACATGTTTTCAAAGAACAAGATGAGGAGCTTAGTTCATCATTCTAGGAAAATGCTTGGGTGTTGAATGGTTCAAAACACTTCTTTTTTAGTCACAAATGCCACCTGTATCCTCAATAAACTTTATTTAGACACAAATTGACGCAAAAAAAAAGTGAGACACTATACAGCATAGTTTATAGAGAGAACTAAAGAAGTTTGCTATTGCTCCAGGATTACAAGCTTTAAGAAGAGAATACTCATGGCTAGGTGATAGCAGCCATGCCAGCATCTGTAAATTCTTCTAAGACCCTATCGGGATACCCTGGCTCCCTTTCCAAAATATTTAGATGTCTTTGAATGTTTGCTCCATGGACCAAACAAAAAGAAACAAAAGCATCTTGTCTAAACGTAACCTTCAGTTTCTGTGGAATATTAACAGGACAAAGCCAGATTTGTAGCTTTACCAAGAATAAGTGAGTCTCAAACACAGTTAAGAGCTCAGCTGCTGTGAATCTGACCCTACCTATCAGCACCCTGAGGTTCTTGTCAGTATATTCTGGTTTCCTCCTTAGGCGTCGTTCCTCTCTGGTTATTTCAACATTCTCTGAGATTATCAACAGCAGCTCATATTCACCAAAGAATACAGACAACCTGGATTCAAAGTAGCTTTTTAGTGGGATATTTGATAAGCTCCTGAAATTATTTTTATGCTTTAATAATAAGAGTAAATTTAGATTTAAGGCACTATTAAGGCACTAAATCTATGTTCTAAAGCTCTATTACATTGAAATGGACAATTCTGACCCAGTAACTGAAATCAAATTGATGACAATAAAACGTATTTTCTACTATCACGTTCAACTTTAAAGACTATTCAATGCATGGCCAGAAGCAGCATTTGTAAATTTTTACATATACATACACTTTGGTACCTGTCATTTCTGTGGTATATGGGTGTGAGAATGCCTGGAAATTCTCCTGGGTTAGAGTAAAAATAATTTTCAACTAAGAATTGTCCCTTTATTTCACAAATACATTTTTCTGCATATAAGAGATATTTCTGAATTTTTTTTAAAAACTTATTTTTTAAATAGTACGTTTTCTACCCTACTGTCTTGCTCCCTATATATAAGAATTCATCTATTATGAAATTGAACATCTTTTTATGTAGTGATTAGCATATCACTGTATTTTAGAGCAATGCCTACCTACACCTTTACCTTCACTATTTTTTTCATGTTTAAATTCCAGTTTGACAACTCCAGAATAACAATGTTATAATTACTCATTCATAATAAAAGTCACACCTAAACTATTCTTGATAATTCATTTGGTACAGTGGAATGCATTGAGCAGTTTAATTAATAATTATGTGGTTAATCACTCAAATTTTATTGAAAAACCAGGAAATACAATTATTAGTATTATATTTGTAATGCGCTCTTTACTGACTTTCTGCTGTTATATTTTTTGGAATAGTGCCACAATCAATTAGTACCCTAATAGAAACAGACTATAAAGTGGGCATCTGGGTGCTTGTTTGCCTAGATGTGTAACAAGTGATATTTTAATTATAATTTGTGTTGCTAATTATTGTCAAAGAAAGCTTTAACTTCTCGGTCCAGAGAGCAGAACAGATAAGTGAACAATAGAAGAATAATATAGTTTATAAAATTAAATAATTTAAATAACTATATGACTTAAAAATTTACTGAACAGAAGTTGTAAAAAATATTTTATATAATGTTAATAGTACATTTTTTTGTGAATCTTCTCCACCACAAATGTGAGGCATTTTTAAGAAAATCATTTTTGTTAAATACCAATTATTAACATTTATATATATTGCCTATGCATGAGCAGTTTTAGGGAAGCCATAATGGACCTGCAGTTTTGGATTTTTTTTATATGGATAATATCCTTCTTTGACTATTCTTTGTAGTGTAATTGTTTCATTTTCTTTGCCACAGTCACTCCTGCAATGAAACAGTTGAAATAATTAGTATGGCTTCTTTCTTGTCCTAAAACCCACAAATCATTGTGGTGGCTATCATGGACATGGAACATTATAAAATCCTTGCACTTTAATTAACATCTTCATATTTGCAGACTTAGCTATTTTCTCCTTCTATCTTTGACATTCACACCTAAAGTCAGCCAGAACTGATCATTCATGGACTCATGATTCATTCAACAAATATTACTGTGACCCCACTATGATTCTGATACTGTATTAAAAGCCTAGAAATATAAAGCTGAATAAAATACAAACCCTGATCTCAAAAATTTTAGAGAAGGAAGAAGAATGATCAACTCACAATTTCAATGCAGAATGATAAGTACTTGGGTCTACATTGGGAGCTGTGAGCATACAAAGAGGGGTCGTCTCACCTAGTCTGAAGGCCAAAGTCAGGGAAGAACCAAACAAGGCCACCCTTGAACTGAGTTCTAAAAAATGAGGAGGGGTTAATCACATAAAAGAAAGGTTAGGACAGAGGCACTGTTTATATGTTAAGGACAAAGCATGACCAAATTTACCCCTTTATCTTCTTGACTTTGTGTTAAGACCAAGTCATAAAATTGACCCTAAGATTTTCACATCCCCAGCATGTGCCACTATATCTGACCCAATAATTACTAAATGAAGTATTTAATGGATATATTTTTGCATCCATTGTAACTACTCTAGACTGTATTTTCAAAGAGCTATTCCAGGCACATGCTGAAGTATTTTCAGGTGTAATGTGTATGATGTGTAGATTTTTCTTTGATAAACTTCCAAAAATTATTGTTTAGAAAAAGGAGCAATGGGAGAAGATGGAACAATATTGGCAAAATGTTGATGATTGTTGAAGCTGGGTAACAGGAGCTGAAACATAAAAAGATAAAGGTTTGCCCAAGTTCCCATTGTTAATTGGAAACAAAGCTAAAGCCAAGATTATCACCCAACTCTTGTGATTCCTATTCTATGCTAATGTCATTTCTAATAGACCACTTTATATTTTGGAATATCTATGTCTTTGCCTGTTAGTATCACAAAGAAGTATCACTACAAAAATTATTTACTGGCAACTCCATTCTCACTTTAAGGAATATAGATATAGATATAGATATAGATATAGATAGATATAGATATCTATATATATATGCTGATGCCAAAAATGTGTATATACTCATGACTTGTGTTCATCTTTTTTTATCAGTATATATTTAGTATTACAATTTTAATACAGTTTTTTCCTTTCTTAAAATGTGTGTGCATTTTTTGGTTCTCTCTCTATATAGATAGATAGATAGATAGATAGATAGATAGATAGATATAGATAGGCATGTATTTTAATTAAATAAGATTGATACTTATTGACATGAGATATTCCTAATCCAACACCCAAAAAATGAAGTAAATAATAAGATATCAGCATACTGAGAAGTAGAGTTAGCCGAGATGTTTCATGAGATGTTATAGGGTACATGAATGTGTTTTACCTTTACTTATTTGGGGAAAAAATAGCAAACGGGGCCTAGAATAATGATCAAATGAAATAGGTAACATACTCTTTCATACTCTTTGTATGTAATTCCTTATGAGAAGCGTGATCCTATTTCTCTTCTAGAGCTTTCATTTTATGAAAAAAGAAAAAGACATCACAACTCCTTGGACATTGAAGTTAACTATTAAAAGGCCATAAGACAGCAATGCTAAAGGTGATATTTCAGGTTATAAAGCATGTGCAGGATGATCCCATTGGCCTTATTTCCAATATGAGTGTTAGGAATAACGCGGGCATTTAAGTTTGAGGGAGGGGCTTAAGGAGTCCAGTTGTTACCTTGGCTTCTTTAAAAGAAGTTAGATGGCCCAGGCTGCTCCTTGTGCTAATTACCATGGAACTTCTACTTTGATTATTAGGCCTGCAGAAATCTGGAATCCCCACAGTGCTGTGGAATGGCACATAGGTCACATACCAGCCACAGTTTCCTAGAGAACTGGACTTAAGGTGCAATCGAAGCAATATGTGACCAATTCTAAGTGTAGTTACCAAAGATGTCTGATTAGTAGTCAGGTTTCCTTGTCAGGAAATCCCTTTTATGTGTTGGAAAATAACCTTAACCAAATGATCTTGGGTCTCCCTGAAAGGAGCATGACAGCATAACTACTTCTAGTGAGCTGTATATAAAAGGCTATGTTGAGACATATGTGTCATAACAGAGCATCTCCTTAAGGCTATAATATAGTGGCCCCACTATTGGACAAATACCTTATGGGAAAGTACACATTGTGCTGGAATTTAGTGTAAAGAAACAATGCAGAGCTATAATTAGAAATTTCTGATCCAAGTGGCGTCCTCATCTCCAAAAATATAGAAATGAAAAAAACATAAAATAGGAGGTGACTATTTCTACACACTCACACACACATAAAATGCAAAATTCTGCAGGAACGGAAATGTAAATCAGGAAGTGGGGCAGAAGTCATTGTCAGGCTTGCCTTTTAACCCACAAAGCAACAATGGCAACTGGAAATTTGGATGCTGTGAATTAAGTAGGACTAACATTGCTTCATGCAAGATGGGGGGACTAGAAACACCTTGAGTGTTCAGAACCAGAGTCTGATTTGTGGCTCTTCCATTCATGAAACACACCTGGGAAAAAAGTGCTACCTCAGGCTACAGCCTGGGCTCCATAAGGCTCTGGCCCTAGGGAGGGCTAAGAATAACATTTTAGCTTTGCAACTAGGAACTGTGTCATGGCTGTCTTTTTGCTTGATGAATGGATTGGGATTGTCCCCAGTAACATTGCAGTGCAGGAACTTTAAACCTGAAAGGGCTGGATGGAACACAGAGGTCAAGGGAGAGACGACTACAAAATGCTAGATGGGGATACTTGAGGATTGAGAATAGGTACAAACTGGGGCCGGCTGAGTGGCTCAGTTGGTTAAGAGCTCGCTCAAGAGTTTGAGCTCTGAGCAACAGCGGTTCGATGCCTGGCCTGAGCTG
>NW_017731547.1:432646-510863 GCF_001890085.2 Hipposideros armiger | reverse complement strand
CGAGTGGCTCAGTTGGTTAAGAGCTCGCTCAAGAGTTTAAGCTCTGAGCAACAGCGGTTCGAGTCCAGCCCGAGCTGAGCAGCCGCTGATCTGCCAACAGGTAGCAGGATGGCTCAGCTAAAAAAAAAAAGAAAAAAAAGGAGAATAGGTACAAACTTCACCATGGACCTCCAGTTGAAAATGACAATTGAAAACATACATGTATCTCTTCTCTGTTTCAAATTCTGTTATTACCTAAAGGAAAAAAAGAGATGCAGTTGCGAAATGGCAAAGGAAATGAAAGAGGAGAAATCTGCAAAAGCATATCAAGTTTATAAAGAAGGAAATGAAGACAAGGAAGCCAAGTTGTTCTGTAGGACCCCAGAGAGACTCCACTGTTGAATGCATTAGGTATTTCAGATAGTGGTAGCCTTGAGTCAGGCTAGAAATAAAAGGCTTGTTTGAGTCCCTGAAAAGGAGCAATTATAACAGATGCCAAGTCTCCATTTCAGAGCAGTTAGACACTCCTTCTATCCCATCCCAGCAGACATAAGTGAGTAGTTTGGTTTCTGGTGAAACTGAAAGATAAAAACTCTTAACATGAAGACAATGGAATCAGTTGAGGGAAGGAATGAGTCATCATACTGAAAACAGGGGATTAAGTTAAGGTTAATATATTTAATGGTGAGACTACCAGCCCTTTCTCTCCCTCATGGCTCTTAAGTTTCTAGGCTCTGGACAGGAGACTGTAAAATTTTCTCTAGAGAACTTGATTGTCATAAGAGAAAATATCTACAGTTAAGGATGTGGTATGATCCACCAATGAAATAGCCACATCCTTGCCTGATAACCCTATATTGAAGCCTGCAAATTGATAAGCCCCACATATACATAGAGAGCTTCCAATAGGCATTTAAGTACCTCAATTTTAAGAGACAGCCAAGGCAGTCCAGATACTTGAAAAAAGTCTCTAACACAAAAGAAAGAAACCAATATAAAAAACAAATAAGCAGTCATATTAGGGAAAAACAATACCAATATACACAAATCAAGAAACTCTGAGGAAATAAATTCAAGGTATAGATCTTAAGAAAACAGCATAACTATAATTATCTCAGAGTGAGACTAGTTACTGCATCTATAATACAAAAAACTAGAGGAGATTATAGAAAATCACATTTCAGAGAAATAGAAGGGGTCTTTAAATTAAAATTTTAATAACAGTTTTAAAGCAATGAAAGTATTCTGTCTAATACTATTGGGTCGTCAGGAAAGTCATGACATATTTTTCTATGTTTTTCAAAGCAAAAATGCATTATGACTTTCCCAATGACCCAATATAATGATGGGTACATGTCATGATATATTTGTTCAATGCCATAGAATGTACAACACCAAGAGTGAAGTCTAATATAAGTTATGGTCATTAGGTGATTATTATTTACCAATGTAGGTTCATCAGTTTGCAGAAATGTACCACTCTGGTATGTTGATAATGGGGGAGGCTTTGTATTCTTTGGGGGATGTAGGGGGTATATGAGAATTCACTGTACTTTCTGCCCAATTCTGTCATGAACCTAAAACTGCCCTAAGAAATAAAGTATAATAAAAAAATGAGTAGCAGAAATACATTTCAACAAAAGATGTAGAAGATGAATTTGAAGAAATTTTCCATAAAGTAGTATAAACACACAAAGAAATGTAAAACAGGAAAGAAAATATAAGAATCTTACAGGATGATATTAGATCAGTGGTTCTAAACTGTAGGTAATTTTGCTTTCCAGAGGAAATTGGGTGATGTCTGGAGATAATATGGGATCCTTGATTCCAATTTTTGGATTCCAACTCCTGGATTCTTGACTTTCAGAAACTGTGTTAGATAATAAATGTTTTTGGTTTTAAGATGCTTAATTTGGGGGTAGTTTGTTACTCAACAAGAAAGAAATTATACACTCTGACAAACTAAAAATTTAGTGTGAGGAGAGAATAAAGTCATTTTCAGACAAAGTCTCAAAAATTTGCCTCCCTTAAGCCTTTCCCCCACCAAAAATCTATAAGAGAAAATGCTTTACCAAGTGAGAAAGGAAGCTAAGAAAGAGCCATGATTGGTTATGTTATGCTAACAAACAACCTTAAAATATCATTAGCTTGAAACATGAAAGGTTCATTTCTTATCTTTGCTATGTATACAACATAGGTCAACCAAGTGTTCTGATCATTATAGTCACTCAAGGACCTCAGCTGATTGAGGCTATAGTGTTCTGTCATTCTGTCATCACACAAGAAGCCTTAGAGTTCACCATAATGGGGAATAAGTGCATGGAAAATATCACCCTGACTCTTAAATGCTTTTACCCAGAGTCATTCATGTCATTTTCATTGTATTTTATTGTATAAAGCACGTCACAAGCCACAGCTAACTTTAAGGGAACAATGAATTATAATCACCAATAAGTCCAAGAGAGGGAAGAGAATTAGAAATATAGCTTAGCACTTGTATTATCTAACAAGCATAGAGAGAGGACTCAAATAAAATTACAAATGAAAGGGGAGATATTAAAACTGATATGACAAAAGCAAAGGATTTTAAGTGACTGCTATGAACAATTATATGTCAACAAATTGGACAACCTAGAAGAAATGGATAAATTCCTAGGAATACACAACCTACAAAGGCTGAATAATGAAGAAATAAAAAATCTAAATAGACCAATTACTAGTATGAAGATTGAATAAATAATTGAAAACTCACCAACAAACAAAAACTCATGACCATATGGCTTCATTGGTGAATTCAACCAAATATTTAAAGAATTAATGCCAATCTTCCAAAAAATAGAAGGGGGGATATTTCCAAGCTCATTTTATGATGCCAGCATTACCCTGATACCCAAACTACAAGAACATAACAGAACAAGGAAAATTATCGGGCAACATCCCTCATAAACATAAATGCAAAAATCTTCAGGAAGATATTAGCAAATGAAATTTAATAGTGCATTAAGTGGGTCATACACCATGATCAAGTGGGATTTCTAACTGGGAGGTAAAGATGGTTCAATAGCTACAAATTAATGTGATACACCTCTTTAACAAAATGAAGGATTAAAATCATATGATCATCTCAGTACATGCAGAAAAAACATTAGACAAAATTCAACATCCATTGATGATAAAAAACTTTCAACAAACTGTTCATAGAAGAAATATACCTCAATAAAACAGAGGACGTAGATGATGAGCCTACAGCTAACATCATAACAGTGAAAAGCTGGAAGCTTTACCCATAAGATCAGGAACAAGAGAAGGATTCCCACTTACACCATTTTTATTCAACATAGTATTGGAAGTCCTAGCCAGAGCAGTTATGCAAGAAATACAAATAAAAGGCATCCAAATTAGAAAGGGGGCCGGCCGAGTGGCTCAATTGGTTGAGAGCTCGCTCAGGAGTTTGAGCTCTGAGCAACAACGGTTCGAGTCCAGCCCGAGCTGAGCAGCCGCTGAGCTGCCAACAGGTAGCAGGATGGCTCAGCTAAAAACAAAACAAAAAACAAAACAAATTAGAAAGGAAGAAGAAAAATTATCTCTATTTGCACATGACATGATAGTATATATATATATATATATATATATATATATATATAAAGACTACATAAAAAACTGTTAGAACTAGTAAACAAATTCAGTAAAGTTGTGGGATCAAAAACCAATATACAAAAATCAGCTGTGTTTCTATGTGCTAACAACAAACTATCAGAAAGAGAAATTAAGAAAATAATCCCATTTACAATTGCATCAAAAAGAATAAAGTACTGAGGAATAAATTTAAGTAGGAGAAAAATCCATACACTGAAACTATGATATTGATGAAAAAAATTGAAGAAGACACAAATAAATGAAAAGGTATTTCATACTCGTGTATTGGAAGAATTAATGTTAAAATGTTCACACTACCCAATGCTATCTACAGATTCAGTGCAATCCCTATCAAAATTCCAATGGCACTTCTCACAGAAGTAGAACAAATAACCCTAAAATTGTGTGAAACTACAAAAGATCCTGAATAGCAAAAGCAAGCTTGAGAAAGAACAAAGCTGGAGGCATCACACTTCCTGAATTCAAAGCAATAGTAATCAAAACGGCATCATATTGTCATAAAAACAGATATGTAGATCAACTGAACAGAACAGAGAGCCCAGAAATAAACCCATGCATATGGGTCAATGGATTTTTGACAAAGGAGCTAAGAATATGCAATGGGGAAAGTATAGACTCTTCAATAAATGGTGCTGGGAAACTAGACATCCACATGTCCCCAAAAATGAAACTGGACCCCTATCTTACACCATACACAAAAATCAACTCAAAATGGCTTAAAGACTTATGTGTAAGACCTGAAACCATAAAACTCCTAGAAGAAAACATAGGCGCTAAGCTCCTTGACATCAGTTTAGTGAAGATTTTTTTTGGAGTTGGGACCAAAAGCAAAAGTAACCAAGTGGAACTACATCAAACTAAAAAGCTCTGCACAGCAAAGGAAGCCACTAGCAAAATGAAAAGGCGACCTATGGAATGTAGAAAACACTTGCAAATCATTTATCTGCTATGGGATTAATATACAAAATATATAAAGAACTCATACAACTCAACAACAACAACAATGTCCGATTAACAAATGAGCAGGGGAAATGAATAGATGTTTTTCTAAAGTAGACATACAAATGGCCAATCGGTATATGAAAAGATGCTCAACATCACTGATCATCGGGGAAATGCAAATCAAAACCACAATGAGATACCTCACACCTATTAGATTGGCTGTCATCAAAAAGACAGGCCATGACAGTGTTTGTGAAGGTATGAAGAAAGGGAACTCTTGTGCACTGTTAGTGGGAATGCAAATGAGTGCAGCCACTATGGAAAATAGTATGGAAGGTCCTCAAAAACTCAAAAGAAGAACTACCAAACAACCCAGCAATCCCACTGTGGGTATATATTCAAAGAAATAGAAAGAGGATCTCAAAGAGATATCTGCACCCTCATGTTCTCTGCAGCGTTTTTCACAATAACCAAGATATGGAAACAACCTAAATGTCTATCAATGGATGTATAGATAAAGAAGATGTGAGATACTGTGAGATACACACACACACACACACACACACACACACACACACACACACAGAGGAATATTATTCATGATAACAAAGGTTCTCCTGCCATTGTGACAATGTGGATGGACATTGAGGTCTTTATGCTGAATGAAATAAGCCAGACAAAGAATGACAAATACTGCATGGTATCACTTGTGTATATATAATCTAAAACAAAAAAGTCAAACTCCTAGAAACAGAGGGGAGAAAAGTGGCTGCCAGGGGCTGGGGAGTGGACGTAATTGGGAAAGCTTGGTAAAAAGGTACAAACTTTCATAATGAAGATAATTAAGGTCTGAGGCTGTAATGTATAACATGGTGACTATAGTTGATGACACTGTATTGTATAATTGAAACTTGCCAAGAATAGAACTTAAATGTTCTCACCAAAAAATTTATATTTATATATATATATATATATATATATATATATATATATATATATACACACACACACATAATATGTGAAGTGATGGATGTGTTAGTTAACTACATGGGAGGTATCCTGTCACAAACAAGCTAACATTCTGATTAGACTTCTAGCTTCTGTTATGGTCCTATCTTATGCATGATACACGTTCAAACATGTTTAAAACGGGAAGAAAACTATTGTAGTAATAACCCATATTTCCTTTCCTTACCCAATATAACTAAACCTCTCTTCCAAGGACAAGATGCGATGTTTTCTCATAGTCGAGAGCGGTTATAGACAACTAATGCTTTCTCATTTCTTGTGATCATGGATATCTTCGGCATTGCGGCCCTGCTGGCCAGTTGTTGGACCAGCCAATTATGCTGTGGCCCAAACCCAAAGCCTGTGAGAAGCATGAAGCTACCAAACTGACAGTTACAGGGTTAGTGGGAAATAAAGATTAGAGGTTACATATATGCAAAATTTGAGCAGAAACAGAGCCCGATAAATCATGTCAGGAAGCATATCAGAAATATTCTTTTAAGTGCTTTCTCCAAGGATTTTTGTCATTTATTATATTATGTAAATTGACAGCTATTTAGTGGTTTTGTTTGGTTCCTCTTTTTTTTTTTGCCATAAACAGTTTTACCAAAAATGAACTAGAAAGAAAAACAAGTTTAGGTCACAGGATATTCATGAACTTTCATAATCTTGATCCAGCCTCTCTTTCCCAACTATCATTTGGCCATTTCCTTCACACCAGTGGTTCTCAAAGTACAGTTCCCATGCTAGCAGCACCAGGAACACTTGAGAACTTCTTATAAAAATCCTTGCTCTACGATATTAGAAACTCTGAAGATGGCGCTCAGCAACCTGTGTTTTAACAAGCCTTCCTGGTGATGAATGTTAGTTTTAGAGCCACTCATCTATGCCTTCACACGTGCGGGTTCTGCTTCATATAATGCCCTTTTTCCTTTCTCTGCCTGAGATATCTGTGGTTGCCCACCCAGGCCCTAATCTACTGTGATGCCTTCACTAACAACTTCCTCCTACTCTCACAATCTGATAGGGTAGAATTAATCCACTCTCCTCTCTACTGGCATTGTCTTTGTCTTCATTTGGATTCCCTGCAGTCTAAGTAGGTTATTTGAGAGGTACAGGAAACAGCTTAGGGAAGCGAGACAGGGAACAGAAAGAAGCTAATAAGAGGTGCATCTTCAACCCAGTTAACCATTTGTGTATCTTGAGATTCATCCCCATGAGGAAACTGGGATACAGCATAGAACACATATCTCAGAGTAATTCCACTTGAGGGTGCCAGATGAACTGGGGTGTTTACACATCGACTCTCATCATTGGTGGAGAGCTGCTCCCACAGGTGTTAATTCCTGAACAGTTTGGCTTGCCATATAGGTGGGCAAAGCAGACCTCTGCAGCCAGAGGGAGTCCTCAGGCAGAGAAATCTAAGTGCTGGCATTTGGAGCTAGCGTACTTGGAAATGGAAAGGCAAGAGGGAGTGCACTATGCAAGCACAGCATAAGCTACAATGCATAGACTCCCATGAAAACACTTCATGCACACATTAAGCTGTGAATTTCACATTGGCAGGGGGAGTATCTTTTTCATCTTCAAACCCTGTAAACGTCACACACTGACAGCCCTGATGCTAAGCACTCCATACATGCTTATTCAAGGAATGAATGAATGGTTAAATAAAACGTGCACATACTATACTTCATATACATTTATGAAGTATGTCTAGTGGCCTTTGACCATTGTGTTTATTTGTTAGAGGTTCCATTTCGATACACGTATCGTGTTCTCCTGTATTTAATTTTTTTTTTACATTTGCTTCGGCTCATTCCTCTTTCTGCACAAGCTGTATTTACTTGCCTGAGAGCACATATACTGATGTTAATCAAACTTCAGATGAAACACCTAAAATGATAGAAAAGAATCTGCTCTAATTAAATAATAAAGTAACCCCTACAGGTTTAGACATGTGCCTTCAAGTGTAGGAAAGGAAAATTTTAATGAATACAGTAGTTTTGTGCCAAGAATATTTCCCTCGTGTACTTGTGTTTTAATAAGATGGAATGTGAAATAGCAAAAGGGGCCTGATTTTTTATGATGATATTTATTCATAGAGTAGTAAATCAAATATGATGAAAGTTTCCTTGAGTGATGCTTGCTAGAGTTGGATCTGATTTTAGCTCAGTGAATTTGAAGTGAAGGTGTCTTACCTGCATGGTGTCATGCTGGAAGTGTCTTGCTCCCACAGATACATCTATACTGGGAAGTGGGGGTGGAGGGATCCTCCAAATGTTCATGGGATCGGTGGACTCAACTAAAATGAGCGTCACATCCTAATAAGGGACCCCTGGCATATTTAATTCATTTATCATATATTTGTCAGATATGTATACCAGGGTGCCAAAATAATGTAACAGGCTAAGAGATGTTATCTATGTATTTCTTTCCCAAGTTGAATTGAATTATGGTAGCAACGTGTAGTATGACGTTCACTCAAAAGATGGCGTTAATCAAATGAATGCTAGTATCATTCATTGTATTACCATTTTAATACAGTTTTTTCCTTTCTTAAAACTTGTATACATTTTTTGGTTCTCTCTCTCTCTTTCTCTGTCTCTCTCCCTCCTTTCTTCCCCCACTCAAAATCTGCCTTGATATTAATTACTAGTTATCTAATTTTATAAGAATTTTATAAGAAAGTCCTTTGGACACTGTCTCTTTGACTTATGGGTACAACTCTAAGCAAAATAGGTCATATCCACTGAAGATGGTTCTTATTTTCCTTACTACTTACAACCTCTGATAGCCTAAATATTTTCTCCTTGCTATTTCTAATTGAAATGCTACTCTGGTGTCATTTCAGCACTGATTCTCCATTAATTCCACTTGGTGCTTCTAAATTTGTTCTTTTTCTATAATACTATTTCTGCACATTACAAGACCAACTTATAGTAGTAAAATGGGAATAGTTTTTCTTTCTTTGGAAAATTATTTTAGACTTAATTGTCAATTATAAAAGTCACTATTTTTTTCAAATCTGCCACCTTTGACATTGGTTCTAAAAATTAAAATAAAATGTAGTAAACACTAGGAAAAATAATAGTTTCTATGTGTTCATGACTATGGTACATGATAATTGTTGTGTGGGGGGCTCTTGTTAATTATAACTCCCTTAATAGGAAAAGCAATCTTTTGGAAGGTAATGGCCCCAGGGAAACTATGTAAGAGAGAAAATAGAATTGCCTATGTGGTATAAAGCTGAGTGAAAAGTTAATTCTTTCAGTTTTATTTTTATATTTGTGTTATTGCACTCTCATACCAAATATATTCTAAGATGCACAGTGATATTAACCTTTACTTTTAATCATGGTCAAAAGAAATTAGTCCCCATGTAAAAATAACAATAACAACAAAATAACAAACAAACAAACAAAAAAACGACACTTTTATAAGCTGATCTCAAGTAGTGAATTTGAATTGCTGCAACAGCCTGTGGAGGAAATGAATATTTTGGCAGCCTAAGTAGCAAAATGTCATCCTTTTATATTTTTTAATCTTACTCTGCATATTTGGAATTTGTGTTTTAATAGTACTTTTGAGAACATAGCAACACCTAAATGTCTTACTTGCCCTGAAGATCAACATCTATTCACCTTCCATTTTTAAATAAAATATTTTCCCCCTCTCATGCTCCTTTAGCAGAAAAAAGTTGAAATGAACTTTCTTGTAGCCAAGTCAAGTGTATTGCCTTTCCCTCATTCAGAAAGAAACAAGGAAAGATACAGGACTCCATTTGCTGTAATAGTTTTGGTTTGCTCAGTTACAATAGCATTAAAATCATTTTATGCATAGTGAAATATGAGTCTTAAAGGACAAGAATGCTAGACCTACCTGAAGATACTATTCTACTTTTGTGTGTAGATAGATAGATAGATAGATAGATAGATAGATAGACAGATCTGGATATTATGAATATTGTTATTGTCAACATTGTCTGAGTACTTACTATATGCTTCACAAGCTTTACCATATTCTAATCCTTATAACCACCCTGTGAAGTAGATATTAGCACGCCTACTTCACAAATGAGGACTCTGAAATCAGCAAATTCAATTATTTGCTGAAGTTTACACAACACTATGTAGCAAAAAAAGCAGAATTTCAAAGCCATGTTTGTCTGTCTGCAAATTCCCTATGCTGTGCAGCCTCCTTGCTTTGTGCTTTACATCGAAAAGTATGTCTTCATTTTGAAAGTTGATAGTTTGGGATTTCTAATCTACATGACATTTCCCTATTAAAAGATGGAATAATTCAAAATGGATACCAATTGTGTGTATTAAAATGAAGTTAATTAATTTAGAACCTGAAAAAATTAATTTCAGCAGTATTTATGAGTACCCATTATAGAAGGTAAAAATATTTTAATTAATTTTGAACCTGAAAAAATTAATTTCAACAGTATTTATGAGTACCCGTTATAGAAGGTAAAAATGGTGATTCAACATAGTTTCTACCCTTCAAGAGGATTTATTATAGTTTGGATGAAATGACACCGATATAAATTAGAATGGAATAAATTCTTTAAAGCAGGATAAAAAGAGTGTTAGGGAAGTTCAAAGAGAGAATGGATTACTTCTAGTTGAGAGCATCAGAAAGGTTCTGAAGGAGGAAGTTATATCTGGACAGATAATCTGGAAGAAATAATATGAACAAAACAAGCAAACCAACAGTAAGATGAGGACCCCTCAAGGATGTTCATGGAAAAACAAGATAAATTCCATTTGATTTGAGAGTGTGGTATATTCATCATGATGTACAATGAGAAGTGGCTATAAAGAAGAGGTATTAGTTTGAGAAAATGAGGCTGAAATAGGAGGTTAGGTCATTTATTAATCCTTTTGTTTTTTTTAAATATAAGATTTGCGATGCTCGAGATTTGCGATATACGAGTTGAACTGAACAATACCACTAGGCTTTATGGCCAAGAGGACCTTATGCTCCAGAAGTGGAATTTCTTATCTTCTGTGAGATAACATGGTGTTTCCTGATTCTAATGAGGCTAAAAAACAAACAAGCAAACATATACACTGTACACTTGTCTTATTCAACTAGAGTATTGCTTTGCATTCCCGCTTAGAAATATACAAGTTACTTAGCTCTCCAAAGTCTTAGTTTTCTCTTATCCAAAATGAATATAATAATAGTACCTATCCTACGGTGTTTTTTGTTTGTTTGTTTTGGGTTTTGTTTTTTGTTTTTTTTAGAAGATGAAATTTATAGCCGACATTTGGTGTCTGGACAGCCTTGTTTCTTTTTTCTTTTTTTTTTAAATTAAAGTTTATTGGGGTAACAATTGTTAGCAAAGTTACATAGATTTCGAATGTACAATTCTAAGGATTTTTTAAAAATATGAAGTACTGTATTGAATCTGAAGTATATAGTACAGTGCTTAGCACATATCTATGGCTTCTTGCTTTTTTTTCTGCTTTTGCTGCTATTTCTAGGCAAAAGTCCTATATCAATTACATATCTTTTTGTTTCAATGAAGGGAAAGACAGCCTTATTTCAAATTCCCCCTCTCGGCAACAGATTAAAGAGAAGATTTAGAAGGTATGATGTCAAACACTGGATCATTTTCACTGGGACTTTATACTCAAAGATATGTCAATTAAGACTCAATGAAATGCTCACGTTTTGTAAAGGAGATCCATGAATATATCAAGTCCTCAAAAGGAATGCTACCTTCAACTTTTTAAGAATTTCAGTTATTTAATTTAGACTGCTGAATCAGTTTGCGTAGTTTATTTCTCCCAAAGATCCTACTATTAAAGGTAACATTATAGCTCACTAATAGCAAACTATTTTTGCTACTTTGGGTATTTTTACAGGATCCTAATTACGCCAAATCAAGACATTGAAATTGCATAATTTTTAGGTTAATATTAGCATAACCCTACATTGTTTTTTTCAGAAGCAGTGCAGGAATAGCATACCCTGAATATTTTTCCAACATGACAGAACTGTCAAATATTGCATCCTTTATGTAAAGGGTGGCCCATTGGGACCTTGGACTGTGGGAAAGATGTTTATAAGAGAGAAGTGCAAAGAAGATTTGTGGGATACCAGAGACATTAGTAATATCAGAGACACATTTGGTTTTCTTTTTATAAGTAGCAACTTAAATAATCAGATATCAAGAGTAGGTGAAGACATGGATCACTACCTATGTAAGTACTTATACATTTATCTCAAGGATGTGTATGGTGTCTCCCCCTAAATCAAAATAATGTGCTTAATCAAAGTCCCTCAAACTCCTAATATCCACTTAGATCAAGTTCCTGATTTGTGTATATGTGTGCATGTAAACATACATACACACACACACATACACACACATATATATATATATACATATAAATACATATATGCATATATACACATACGTTTGTGTGTATAAATTTTTGTGTATATATATTTGAATGGGGGTGTGTGTATTTATGCTTACTTATAGTTCAGAAAGTCCTCATTTATTTAAGATGAGGAGGCTTTCTAGTTTAGCGTCCTCCTCCACAGGTCTGCCAATTGTAGGAAAAAGACCCTACTACAATACCCATTTTAAATCCCACCCAGAAATGCATCAATGAAACACCAGCCAAATGTAAAAAAAAAACCACTTTAGAAATCTAAAGAATTTTAAGATTTTCTTCGGATTGTTATGGAAGTTTTGAGATATTCAGTGTTTTATAGTGTACGTATACATTATGGGCTATGAAAATATTTGTGTTGG
Organism: Hipposideros armiger; assembly: GCF_001890085.2. Lineage (NCBI taxonomy): Eukaryota > Metazoa > Chordata > Mammalia > Chiroptera > Hipposideridae > Hipposideros > Hipposideros armiger. Next base: position 498,499 of record NW_017731547.1, on the reverse strand, counting down.
AACCAAAAGGAAGAAGGAATGACACTATAGACATAGGTTCGAGGGCGGTCAGACAATGATGATAGGGACAGATGAGTTGTAATATGATGAGGAAAAGGGCGTTTGGGAATTTCAAGTAAGGCCATGGTAGTGACACTAGACGGAAAAGGCGAAACTAAAAGAGTCATTTCTGATTTAGAATTGATGTGATATAGAGACAAACATGGCGAAAAAGAAAGGGAGGAATAAAAGATGACCTCAGAGAGAAGTCTGGCTTGGAAATCATTAGGTAATATTACAAGTAGACTTAGAGGAGAAAATTAGGAACCGTTAAAACGTCATCTTTGAGATTCACATAGAATGTTCTGGTGAGAATAGCCCAGAAAACAGCTAGATATGAAGCTCACGTAAAGGCCAGAACCTGGGGCTTTGTGGTAATCAGTTTATAGATGAAGGGTAAGTGAAGTACAGCCCATGGGCCAAATCTGGCCCAATACCAGTTGTTTAAAATAAAGTTTTATTGGGACCCAGCCAAACTCGTTTCTTATTTTCGGTCTATGGCTGATTTTGAGCTACACTGGAAGAGTTGAGTTAGTCATAACAAAGACCGAATGGCCAACAAAACCTGCAAAATTTATTCTCAAGAGCTTTATAAAGTTTGTCAACTCCTGCTGTAAATGTTGTTTGAATCCTTAAGAGTGAATGAGATTGTATAGGAAAATATACAGGCAGGATATCTAGCAGATTCATCTATAGTATGTAGGTGAACTAGTGATCGATCAATTGATTGATTGATTAAAAATATCCCTCTCTTCCTTGTTATTGGAAAGAAGTTACATTAAGTGCTGATGTTGGTGATTTGTGGGTCAAATAAAGTCTATCTTTTTCTGTTTGTTCATAAATCAAAAGTTATTATGAGAAACAAGGGAAACAAAATGTGCAGAAATTCAGCAGTGAAGGGAGGGAATTAATGCCTGAAACTAAGTCCCAAAACTCAACTGTTCTAACTACTGTGAAAAACGTAATATCAAAGTACCGCTCCAACCCGTTTGAAGCCTGAGAACCAGACTCAGCCTAGCGAGGAATAAGGATAAAATAAACAAGGTATTACAAATAAAATGTCAATCCAGAGCTACAAAAACAAGTAGCAAGGATGTATTGAAAACAATAAAACTGAATGAGAAAGATATCATTGTATATCACTGGATTTGTTTATTTCTTTGCCTAACTCTGTAAATACTTCAAATTGAAAATTTTGTATTTACAGTGACAGCATACTTTGCAGAGTTGGGGGGTGTCTGATGTGGGACAGAGATTTACTTTCCATTGTAAGCACTTTTGTTTTTCCACTGTACACCCATTACTTTGTTCCAATATGCATATCTTTTCTTAAAAATTAAAATAGAATCTCCTGCTTAGAAATATATATATATATTTTTTCATATATATATATATATATATATATATATATATATATATATATATATTGGGTTGTCGGAAAAGTCATGACGTGTTTTTTCTATGTTTTTCATTGCAAAAAATGCATCATGACTTTTCTGAAAACCAAATATATATCCTCTTTTACACTATATTAAAAAATAAAATCCAGGATGATTACACATTTAAATGGGGAAAAAGCAAATGAATAAAACTTTTACAACAAAGTATAAGAAAGTATGTTAATGAATGTTGGGTGAAGGAAGATGTATTAAATATATGTATAAAGCACTAATCATAAGTCAAAATAAACTGGACTACTATATTTTATATGAATAACTTTTGTACATTAAAAGACAATATTGTGAGGGTAAATATGAAAGCCATGGGTAGGAAAAAACGTTTGGAATACATATATAACTGATGAACTGTGTGTATCCATAATTATGAAGAATTCCTATGAATCTTTAGGAAAAGAATGAAAATCCAATAGAAAACTGAGAAAAGTTCTTGAAAAGTGAGAAGGGGCACAAACAGGGCTTGTTGGCTGCTGACAATGTTTTATATCTTGATCTAGATGGTGTTTATAGAATGATCACTTTGTAGTGAATAACAAATGTATTTTCTCCTTCACAATAACACAGTCTAAGACTTTTGTCTTCTTCACAAAATAAGAAACCCACATGGCCAATAAACACAGAGTTTGCCAGCCCCATTAGTAGTCAGGGAATTGCAAATTAAAACTAAAATAAGATATCATTATATACTGACTAGAATGGTTAAAATGTGAAAGTACAACAGTACCAAGTGGTGGTGAAATATGGAGAAACTGGGATTGTCATATACTGCTACTTGGACTTCAAATTATAAATAGGGGTGGGAACTTTTATCCACTACTGCTAGGAGTAGAAAACATCTGGCACTATTTAATAATACTAAAGGTGCGCATAACCTGCGGGCCATAAGTTTGTCTCCTAGGTATATATACTCTACAGAAATGCTTGCATACACATTCTAGAAGACAGGTACAGGAATGTCCATAGCAGTGTTATCATAGCTTCAAGCTAAAACAACCTAAATATTTATTCACAGTGGAAAAAATTACGCAGTTCAAAGTTATACAATGATGAATAACCAACCACGTGGATTAATCTTAAAAGTATAAAACATTGAGCAAGTGAACCCTCACACAAAAGAATATTATATGGTTTCACTTATAAAATGTTCAAAACATACAACAGCAAATCTCTAGTGTTAGGAATGCGTATTTAAGTTACAAAGCTCTAAGGAAATGATTACCAAGAAAGTTCAGAAGGAGGTTATTTTGTGGGAGCAGGAGGAGTTTCCGGCCGCTGGGATTATTATTATATTTTTAATTTTCTGGCTTGAGTTATAGTAACATGGGGTTGTATACATTCTTCTGTATATTAGAGTGTTTCACAATAAAAGGTATGTGAAAATTAACATCATATATATATATGTAATTATGTATATAAACGTATATAAACATAGTTATCTAGAGAGGGTGCCCCCAAAAAATGTATGCACATTTTAAGAAAGGAAAACTGTATTAAAATTGTAATACTCAATATATACTGATAACAAAAGATGAATGTTTCTGCAGTTACAAGAGGTGCTCAGAGTGGTTACCATTAGTGTCCAGATACTTCTGATTATGACAGACTACGCTATGGGCAACCATGGATTCTATGCTGGAGTAATGAATGATTCAGCTTCCGTAAGCAGGCTAATGACATTATCTATGAATTACTTTAAGTCCTGAAGTTAAAGATACCATCATTTCTTATATGTCTGATCTCCACCAGAGAGACACTGACATGGCTGGGATTCTATATTGGTGATCTGACTTGCATTTGGAAACCTAAACCAAATAGAGGTAGAATAATAATAACAAAAACTAGTACTCATGTTTGTTGAACACTGCCAGACACTGTTTCAGGAAATGTAGATATATTCCTTCATGTAACTCTCACAAATAACCTAAGGGAGTAGGTACTACTTTTATAATCACTTTTCAGAGATGTCACTTATTACCCAAGGCCACATAGTATATGGAGGAGCCAGGATTCCAAGCGAGCAGTCTGACCACTGTGCTTGACCTGCCTAAGGAGTCAAGGTCATGGATTCAAGCCTGTGTCCGTGGAGTGTCTGCAGTGAGACAGGCAGCCAGCTGGAGTGGAGCCGAGTATAACATGTGTGGACCTGGGCTCAGTGTGTATATTAGGTGTGAGATTAAAGACTTCAGCCTAGAACTCTGCAGCAGTGTCTTAGGAGTAAGAAATAAAAGGAGTAGGAGACAAGTAGGGAGAATCGGAGCCACGGGAGGGTTCCTCAGAGTGAATTAGATTCCATAGAAAATACTTCCTAACAGCCAGTCTCCTTAGGTTTTATGAATTCATTACTGGGGAAGTGGAGAGGAGGGGTGATGGAGAAGGGAGCCAGGTACTCTGGTTTGGGGCAAATAACTAATTTAATTTTCATTTACCAGCGCCTACAGTTTGGACTGTGAGACTTTAGCCAACATCCCTCCCACTCCTGCATCCCAGATGAAATATGTAGGAGGAAATAACCAGCAGCCTGATGCTGAGTTTGCAGACCTAAGTATAAAACCACAGTGGCTGTGTCAGAAGGCTACTAGGGTGTTATTTATTTAAATCTATTTTATGGAATTGAGCACCACCTTAATGGCCTGAAATTGTTAAAGTATGTCCCAAAGTACCTAAATTACTCCCTAAATGTAATTTATGCTCGAGAATAATCTGACTAACTTGATTTAGAACAGCAGGAAATAAGTTATGCGGCACATAAATGAAGCAGCAGTGTAATTTTAAATACTGCTTGCGTAGTGAATGAGAATTTTAATATTTGCAAAATTTTAAAATCACTTGATTTATTATCCGTATGTTTATGCTGACATTTTTTGTCCTTTATTTAGTTGGGTCTATATTTCCTCTTATTGCCAGGAAAAAAAGCAACAATTCCCCTCCCCCGCCCCCCATAATAATATAGAGGGTAAAACTTACATTTCTTTCCTTGAATGCCATTTTTAATACCGCTATGTGTTTCTAATTGTTGCTGCCTGTTTCCTCAATCATGGACAGTCCAATTAATGGCATAAGAGGAATTTAGGGAGCTTAGTGGCTGATTAGAGATTAAATGTATAAATGTAACATTGTACAACTAGCAAAATTTATATCTGTTAATTCAGAATTTTCATTGGTGGGAAAGAGTTTAAGTTTAGAAACAGTCATGATAAAAAAAATGAAATTTTACATAGTAAATTCAAGAGTAGATTTAGACTTTGCTGTTAACACACATTAAAACACTGAGAAGTGTATTTTAAAATTTTATGTGATGCTCGAAATGGAGTTTAAAATATTATTACTCACATTAAACACCATCACATGTAAAAGTGCAAGTGTGAGCTTTTATTGTTTAATATTTTGTTTGAACAGAGATACTTGTTTGAACATTACTTTAATCATAAAATTGAATCAACTTTACAGTTTTCAAACTTTTAGCAGTTGCAAGCTATGTTGAATACTCTGTATTTACCGTATTTCCCCATGTATAAGACACACCCTTTTTCGAAAAATTTGGGGTCTGAAAACTGGGTGCGTCTTATACAGTGGTTGTATGATCGCAAAAACAAGCGCGAAAAAAGCAGGAAATGCAAGTTAAAAAAACTACAACCAGTGTATAAGACTCACCCAGTTTTTAGACCCCAAATTTTTCGGAAAAGGGTGTGTCTTATGCATGGGGAAATACGGTCGGTATTGACAAAGTGCCAGTATGAGGAGTCTAATCAAGGCTTTCATTATGCAAAGGGCTGGATTGCAAGAGTAGGGACACGGGAAAGGGAGCAAAAGGGAAGGTGGGCATTTCAGGAACATGGGGCTAATGTGCAAAGTCACAAAGTTCTGAGGCAGTAGGAGGGCATGGGGGAACAGCAGGGCGTCCTCTGGGGCTGGCAAATTGATCCTGTCTCATGTTTGTGCACCTGAAACAAGGATGTCAACAGCCAACCAACCCTGTTTGAAGGGAAAGCTTGTTTTTCTTCTCCTCCTCCCTCCAGCTAGGTCTTGCAGACCCGGGAGGGGGGGGGGGGGTTCCCATCATCAGTTGTATTGGTTCTTATGGATTGCTTCTCTTGGGGAATTGAAAGGGAAGATAATCTGGGAAGAGGAAGAGGGGTTGGGGTGGGAGAAGGCTTTGCGGAATTTGGTGGAAGATGGTAAATGCCAGTGTGGTGAATGGTGGAGGGACATGTCTGTCTGTACAGTGGCCTAGGATGAAGAGTGGGTATTGATAGCACAAACGATGGAGAAACAATCACCTCCTGGTAGCTGAAAGAGTTAGCAATAGAATAATTCTGGTGATTGGGTAGGACAAAAAGCAAAGTAAGAAGGGGACTGCTGCAAAAGGTGGAATGTAAGTGCTCTGGTTAACTTCTGCCTGCTTCTCAAACTATGGTAGTAGGAAAAGAGTTGGAGGTAGTCATTGTTAGCATGACACTGCCTTTTAAAAGTATTTTTAAATTACAGGATGTTTCTAAACATCAAACTATGAAATGCACATTGTAGAAAAACTTGACAACATAGAAAAAGTATATAATGACAATTAAAATCGACTGTGATCTCACCAAGAGGAAACCATTTCAATTATGTTTTTTATATCCTCATTTCACAGCTCTGACTCCAGTGATAGAATTGCCTGTAAGACATACACAATGTACGATTCTGTTTTAAAGGGAAGAAATTCTTAAGCTGCATTTGTAAGTCATTGTGTATTAGGTACCACTGCAAATATATAAAGGCAGCATTATTGTTAAACATGTAAAATATTTGTATGATCATTTTGTGACTAGTGGATAACTCTAGAATGTCATTACGTATAAAAGGCAGAATCCTAACTTTTACACTAGATATAGTTAGAGACTACCTCTTTTGGTTACCATTGGCTGCCTATTTTAAGCTACCAAAATACTGTCTGTTTGAAAATTTTTTACGGAAAGAAATATAGTTAATCATTAAATGCCATGTCTGATAGAATGTAATGTACATGTAGATGCATAATTAAATATCTGGAAGATAATAAAGAAAATAAGAAAAAAAGCCCTACGACTATCACTTTGAATTGTTTAATTGGTAAGGTGAGAATTCATCTTGCAAAAAGGAATCCCAGAAAAGACCACGTAATACAGTGAAAGGCACCATTGAAACCAGAGAGGCCCGAGTTAGAATCCCCTCGCTGCCATTTAATACCTTTTTACCTTTTGGCAAGTCACTTGCCCTCTCATTTTTCTCCAGGGGAAAATAGGAATAATAATTGTCATGTTGCACGGGGTGTTGTAAGAGTCAATGAAATTGAATATGTAAAAGCACAGAGCCCAGTGCCTGGCTCATAGTAACTGTTGAATATATGTGAATTCCGTTCACTTCCCAGTGAAAAGGTAGGGAGTTGCGGCGTTAAGTTCTAAGATTATTTAAAGCTTCACAAATCTGAGAAGATATTCAAAACTATAATCCATGGCTCCTCAAGAGTCGAGCTCAGAGAACTTTGACGGACTGCTGTACTCTGAGGCAGGGCTGTTCAAGATGGCTTTTGGTTTAGTGCAAGCAAATATTTGTTAGAACAGGCTCCGGGAGGCCCAGTAGATCTGAAGCCCTATAGGACTTGAAAACTTACTTTATAGAGTGTTTTTTCCCTGACTACACGTTAGAATCACCTGGGTGCTTTTAAAAATACTAAGTCAGTATCCTACCTCCAAGTATACTGATTTAATTGGTCTACAGTAGGGACAGAAATCAGTGTTTTATTATGTTTTTTTACTGTTAATGCCCCATGTGATTTTTATGTGCAACTGTCTAAGGTAAATATGAAGCCCTGACTCATATAAGTTCCTTCAGCATTCCAATTTAGATGAGGGTAAAGGGGGTCAAATATATGGTGATGGAAGGAGAATTGATTCTGGGTGGTGAACACACAATGTGATATATAGATGATGTATTACAGAATTGTACACCTGAAACCTATGTAACTTTAATAGCCATTGCCCCCCCCAATAAAGTTTAATTAAAAATAAAATAAGATGTTGGTGGATACAGTAAAACAAGAAGGATAAAGGAAGACAGCATTCATCCCCTGATTTAGATTAATGTATCAGTTCATTGGTTGACTGTTTACACCTAAGCCTGTTACATCTGTCATCCTGGATGCTTGAGTATCTTAATGAATAGACTTTTTTGGATCAAGAGTAATATTGAAATTGATTGACTTTATGAGATAATTTAATTTTGATGCAAAAAGTATTTTGAAATTGAGTAGCTTCCGAATACTGAATTTATTAGATGTTAATATATTTTTTTAAATTCCAGGAATTAAAAAAAATAAATACGTTCACAGAGGAGAAAATGTTGATACTCTGTAATAGTTGTCTTTATGTTTGTGTCAATCCAGAAATCTGCAAAGGTGCAAAACTATCAAAATAATATTTTTGTTAATGTAATCAAACATATATGCTATGTCTGTATAATTTGTTTTATGTAATCCATTTATTTTTCTTAATCTATATTTTCACCTCTAGACGATTTGACAGATCTGTTGAAAAATGGCGGCGGTTTCATTACGATATGAAGATATTTAATCAATGGCTAACAGAAGCTGAACAGTTCCTCAAAAAGACGCAAATTCCTGAGAATTGGGAACATGCCAAATACAAATGGTATCTTAAGGTAAGGCCTTGCGATCTCTTTTTTTCAAACTGCGTTTATCTTCACCACAATATCGCAACTGCTTATCTTCTGCAAGTTCAGGTTGTGAATGATGATGGAAATTTATCATTCCTAACTTTCGTTGTCATTACAGCACATAGTAGAACATCATCATAATGATCATGTTGGGAGACTGCTGTGGATTTTTTGTGACAGGGCGAGTTAGCCGAGATATAGCTGGTTTATCTGATGAACTGCAAAGTGTCATTGAATCTGTGATATAGGGAAGCATCTTACATCAGTGGCTTTCGGGCAGTGTGTGCTTTTGCTGTACATTGGACTCTGTCCAGGAGAACTTGTGGTATACTTAGCAATAATGTAGTTGCTAGAAATATCCATCATGATAAAATTATAATTCTGTTTCCCTAAAGACAATTTGTGGTGATGTTGCAATATTTCTATATATTCTATTGACAAAATGCCTTCTGAGATAGTCCAGAGGCCAAAACAATGCAGAGTTAATTGGTGGTACTTATTGACTTTTTTATGGTTTATGTTAATGGAAATGCAACATATGGATTATAACCAGTGTATAGTTTAATTGCAACTTGCTGTGTCTTTTGAGTATGCAGATAAAGATAAATTGGATTGTGGAGGTTGTAATTTAGCTTGGAAAATATACAGTTTAGATATAAGAAATGTTGTGTTTATTACACCAAATCTTAAGTATTTCTGCAGCCCTTTTAGCTTGAATTGTTCATATAGCAATTTTCAATCAAGTAGATTTGAGTTGTGGCCAATTTTTAATGCCAGAAAATACTGATTAAGACAGATGAAAGCAAAGAAACAGGTAATTTGTTAAATAGTTCTGACATTTCAAAATGCTGGATTCATAAAAGCAATATAATATTCAACTTTACAGTTCTCCATTCTCAAATATTTTTGCAGAGAAAATATGCATTTTGATATTAATAAAGTAAGCATTTAAACACCTATGTATATGTAAGCTATATAAATGTAGGAAATGAATAATTTAAAAATGTGTAATTATGTGTATGTCAATCAAACTTGTATACATATCAGCATTAACATTGGAGATAAAGGAAATTCATTGATTATCAATCTGCCATCGTACAGAAAATACATTTTGTAATAGCATTACAGTAAATTTTGAGCAGCATCACTGGGTCTTCCACTTAAAGGCAGAAATATGTGTCATATACGGTTTTCTTGGGGAGATGTATAAATCTTTTGCCATTTCCAAAGATATCTGACACAAGGTAGTTAAGGATTTTAAATATTTTCATGTTTTATTATAAAAATAATATATATTCATTTAAAAAAATAGAGGATGGTAGACGTATATATATACCTCTATTCTCCACAGAGATGGAGATTAACATACATAATGTTTATTAGGGAGTGTTTTTGGGAATCGAGCAATTGGTTTATGATGTGCATTGCTATTGTTTTCTGCATGTTTCTTGTTCTTGAGGTCTGTTAAGCATCTTGGATCTATGGGTTTATAGAATTTTATCGAATTTAGAAATTTTAAGACATTATTTTTAAAAATATATTTTTCTGCCCCCTTTTCAGGGACTCTGATTACACATATATTAGGCTGTTTAAAACTGTCCCACTCACTGATGTTCTGTTCTGTTTATTTTTAGTCTTTATTCTCTGTAATTCATTTCATAAAATTTCTATTGTAAAATTAACTAATCTAACTTGTTTTGCAATATCTAATTTTTGGTTAATCACATCGAGTGTATCTTTTTAACCTCAGACATTGTTTGTGTGATTCATCACATAGTTGGAGAGTGATCTTGGTGTTTTTGCACCTTCCATTCTCTATTCAATGTGTCAATCTTTACCTTCTGGAAAATATGGGATACAGTTATAATAACTGTAATAATGTTATTGTCTATTACTTTTAGCATTTGTGTCCACTTTAGGTCCATTTCAATTGTTTTTTCTCTTCATTATGTGTGTTATTTTCCAGCTTCTTTGAATGACTGGTAATTTTTGATTGGGTGTCAGACATTGTGATTCGCAACTTGTTGAGTGCTTGATATTTTTGTGCAGATAAATATTCTTGACCTTTGTCCTGGGACAGAGTTAATTTACTTGAAAGCAATCTGATATTTTAAGTGTCTTCCTTTTATACTTTGTGAATTTTGAGCAGAACAGCCTAAGTCTAGGGCTAATTTTGCCTCATTACTGAGGCAATACTCTTCTGGGTATTTTCTCTGATGCCCTGTGAATGGTGAACTTTTTCCACTGTGGCTGGCAGAAACAGACACTATTCCCATCCATATATGAGCTCTGGTGATTCTTACTCTTAATCCTTTTGTGTAGTTCTTTCCCTAGTTATGTGTAGTTTCCTCACATATATAACCTGAACAGGACACAGATGGAGACTGACAGCTGAAAGGGAGCTCTCTGAAGGTCTCCAATGTTCTCTCTCTGTTTGTCTCCTCTCTGCCACTCTTCTCTGTGAACTTGAGCCACCTTGGCCTCCTTGAAGTCCCAAATCTATCCTCTCAAATGAAGGAGACTGTGAGGATTCCTTCATCCTTTGTCATGGCCTGGAACTCTCTCCAGACAGTCAGCTGGGGGCAGTTGTAGAGCTCATCTTATTTGTTTCTATTGTAAGTTCTCAGAAATCACTGTCTTCCATTGCCTGATGGCCAATGTCTTCAAAACCATTCTTTTATATATTTTGTCCATTTCTAAAAGTTTTTTTTAGCCAAGAGGTTTAATCTGTTCTCTGTTACTCCAACTTGGCCAGAAGCAGAAGTCCAAAACAAATGATTTTCAAGTCATTCAATCTTTTAGTACATTTACTTTTATGCAATCTTGCAGCTATACAATAATTTTAAACGCTTTGAGAATGTGTAAAGGTCCCTGCTTCTTGACAACATGGTTTAGTTGAAATTGATGAACATTGCATTAAAACGTTTTCCTGTAATTGGAGAATTTTTTTAAAAGGCTCCTTTACTTAGTTCATTTTTTGTACTCAGTTTATCCATGGAATAAGAAAGGGAATTATGGATGCCAGGGAAAAGTTTTTCTAGCTAAGGAAGTGTGAATAATATCACAAGGCCCTCTAAAGAGTGAAGGTGTTTTTCCCTAGTGATGAGGAATGTTGAAAAGCATGCACACGCACATATATGTGTGCACACACGTGCACATAGGATGCCTGAGGTTATCTTTTCATTCTGGTCTGCCTCAGAAAAAGAGTCCAGAAAAACACTGTAAGTCATTATCATGGATAAGACAAATGGAATCTTTGGTAATTTCAGCTATGTTAGCCATCATCATTGTTGATTAATAATAATGAAGAGAATCTAAATTTTTGCTGGAAAATTATTTTAGGAAACAGAATAAAGATGGTGCCTGCTAGCAGCAGACATATTTATTGGTATGAACCAGTAACGGTTACTTTGAGGAAAATCAACCAAGCAGCCCACATACTAAACAAATACATCCAGGAGTACACTGGAGTTTAAAGCCTTATATGTATAATTATCAGCCAAGGATCTAGATATGAAATGTTATTTTTAAAATGTACATGTTGTCAGCCTGTCTATATATATTTTTATCAAACTACATTTTATCTTGTTAACTTTAGAAAGAACAAATCAATGTCGTACTTATACTTGGTGTTATTCAAAATAAAGTGACTACCGATATCAGAAAGATGGTCTGGTTCCATGCAACTCAATTGATTTTTTCTCTGTCACAAGTGAGTTATACAATTAAATATATAACTCAGTATTTTTCAAGATATTCCAAAAATGTCATACTACCATAGTGAACCTTTTTAAAAATATCACATTTTTACATGTGAAAATATTAATTATATGCTATAAAATTTGATTTGTTAATAAATTCATTCAATTATGTATGTACCTCTTTACATAGTAATTCAACTACCAGTAATTGAGTGCATATGCAAAGTTTTATCACCCACAAAAATATTGACATGGCACATTAGGCTCTAATAGAGGTTTAGAAGATTGGCTAAGTGGTTAGAAGCTACATTCAGGGAGTGTGGGTTCAAATCTCAGCTTCTTTGGCCTAATAGCTGCAGAATCTTGGTAAAATGTCTAAAGTCTCTCCATGTCCCTGTTTTCTCTTCTCTGAAATAGGAATCAAAATGATATGGGCATGCATAAAGCACTTCAACTGCATTTTCCACAAAATACTCATTAAATATAAGATATTATAACTAATCATACTTCATAAGTGATTAGACTATTCCTGTAAAAACAAAAAATATATGCCTATATATATTTACCGAATTATTGTCCCCAAACAGCTGAAATGCAGATTAAACAACCTGGACGTTTCATTAAAGCTGACTTTTATGAATTATAACATTTTATCAAAGTCTAGCTCTTGGATTAGGAATTGTGGAAAATTCCAGTTCAGACAAACACATCCTCCTCGGATAGCTGGCACTTCTGCCTACTCATTTCACAACTAACAAGAAGAAATGTTAATGGGAGTTTTCAAAGAGAAAGCTGAGCACCGTGGAGGAAAGTTATGAAAATAATCTTAACTCATCGGTGTGCCAACAAGTACCTTGAGAGAAAACAGAAAAGTGGAAATCATAACATGCCCCAATGTTTAGCTATACATGTTCAAGAGTAGAAAGAAATAAGTTTTAAAACATGGGCTGTTATGTAATGGGGTTCAAATTTCTTGAAGCTGACAGTAGCAATGATAAAAATCACATTTGCTTGAGTACTTAAGAGTGGAATATTCTTGCCATTAAGGGAAATGGAGCCTGTTTATATTATAGGATAATGTGGATTTGCAAACCGTATTAAAAATTATTAGCACTTTTCTAGAGAATGTTGCCATGAGCATGAGACCTTGCCATCTAAGAAATTCCCTTTAAAATCAGTCTAAGAAATTCAACGAAGTGGGGTTGTTTAGATAAAACTTTTTAGGCTTCAAATCAACAAATGTTCAGCAAATGTAGGGAGTGAAACAGCAATGTGTTATCTTGGCACAAGTTAACTGCTGTTTTTAGGCAAAATACCTTCTTAATGTTAATTAGTTTTCTGCTTTATCGTTCCATGTTACTGTGTTTTACTTCGCCATAATATATGTTATATGGTGGATGTGCATTATATTTGTGGATATTACTGTAAATAAATTTAATTAAAATGGTTTACTTTGTAACATAGTGATACATTTCAGTTCATTGAGATTAAGGATACTTAAGCCAACATGAATGAAATATGTTATATTGTAATGTTCATGTTCACCATCAAATCTCAAAAAATTTGTAGTTTAGATTCACGTTCTAATTAAGCAAGATACACTTCTCCTTTTGTCAAATTGGAAAATTGCATGGGGAATGGAAAATTGCATATAAAGTGTAGTTTTAGCATGGGAATATTACCATGATCTCTCAGATGGAGACATAAATGAAAAAAAGGGGGCACTGGTGTCTTGGAATTGGAGAGAAGATGAAGAAATTAGAGTCAAAGGGTGTTAAAGACAATTTTAGCTACTCTTCAGCTCTGCCTTACCTTGGCTATTTGTGATAGAAGAAAATTCTAAAGAACTTTGTAAAAAGAGGACCCAGTTCTTACAAGTTTAGATTCGCAGAGCATAGTAGAGTTGGGTAACTCCTGCCCGAAAGTTTGAGACAAGTGAGTCCATGGAAAGGGTCTCTTCCTCTTAATGGGCATACCCAGGATTTCTAAGTCTTCTCATCCTGCTTTCTGAGCTTGCAGCCCAGAACGCCCTCAAGTAGCAGGCACCCTCATTGCAAAACCACTGGCTTGCCCAGAAATGAGAGGAGCTGAATGGATGTGCATAGGTGACTGCCACTATCTGCTACAGGGTGAGTTTTTGTATTTTGATTTTGATATACTTTAATAACTCATTGGTAATCTACTCCTTCAAAGGACTCTATAGGAGATAACTGAGTTTGAATTAATATGGATTAAATCTAAGGCTATCTAGAAAAAGACATATGGTGTAAAAGACCAAATTGAATACAAATATGTTTTCTATATAGTCACTTTTTACAGTGCTGATGTCAGCAGCTGGCTGGTGAGTTTGAAGGCTTCTTAACAGCCACACTGCTTGTATTCAAATGCTGATAGAAACTTTTATGGAAAAATCACTTGAGTCAAAATATCTGCCATCTGTTGCCCTTCGTGGGGACCCCAGTGTTAAGAATAATTTGTACTATTGCTGGCCCTTTACATTTTCCCAGCAGTAATAAAGTTTCATAAGATTTCATTTGGTGGTCACAGAGCTATCCTGGTTGTTTGTAACTAGAGGATGTAAACTCACATAAGGGAAACAGCATGAAAATTTACTGCTAAGAGAATTTGTCTCTAGTCACTGGCTTTAGGGTTACAGTGATGTATAAATATGGAAATACATCTTAAGGTGAGCTTTTCAATGTGTTTAGCTGGCAGTGGCATGAGAATTCGGTCTCTTAATACCGTTAAACAGTTGGGCACTTCATTCTTTCGTAAATATCGTTAGTCTTTTATTGCTGCCTAGAAACTCCTCTACAACTTCTTGGCTCCTATGCATCTTTTCAGAAGTAGTAAATAACAGATTTATTGGGAATTTGGCACAGTGCAGACATTCAGAGAGGGGCTCTAAACTGTTGCCCATCAAACGTGTCTTTCATAAAATAAGAATATTGAAATAATTGGATCCCAATGGCTTGTCCTTAAAGTTCTGTTGTCCAGCATGGCATGCTTAGGAAGGTGACAGATTGCCATACATTATTGAAAAGCAGCAAGAACCAAAACGGTAACTTACTGCAATAACCACAGCAATAAAGAAGTGCTTAAAAAGCATGCAAAATATGTCATCCCTAAGGGATCCCCATTCTTAGAGTAAGAGATTATGAAGAGAGTAAGACTCTACCAACAAAAGTGAAGCATGCTAACTGCAAATTCCATTTTGGGAGGAAAAAAACCTGCTCACGTCAACGTAGAAGCAATGTGAAGCAGAAATTATTATTTAATGAAACATAAGATTAAAGTGAATATGGGTAATTTTCATGAAGTACAATATTTTGCAAAGAAGATGGTTCAGCTGCACTGATCTTATTTCTTCTCGCATAACTTTTACTATTTCTTCTCATGCTCATCCCTACCGTTAGCCTTCTTAATTTTTCTTTCCAAATTATCCTGCTTTACTTTCTTCATAACACTGTCAATAGCTGAAAATTTAATACACTAATACCTTGGTTTGCGAGCATAATTCACTCTGGAAACAAACTACTTGTATTGCAAGACATCGCTTGTTTACCACGTTAAAATGTATTAGAAATGTTTGCTCGTCTTGCGGAACACTCCCAAACCAAGTGACTTGCAATCCAAGGTTTTACTGTATATGTTTCCATGTATATTATCTGTATTTCCCACTAGAATGTAAACCTTGCAGGGACCTTATCTTCTTGGTCACCAATATATCTTCAATAGTTAGAATAATCTCTTTATGTGGAAAACATACAACACTCATTATAAGGAATAACTGAATAAATGAACGAATTATATTTTCATTGTGTTATTCGCCTAGGCAGACTATCCCCAACTTGTCATTTCTTCCATTTTTACCCCATCCTATATCCAGGAAAGTCTCCCTTACATTGAGCTGTGCGTTCCTCTTCTTTGTACAGAGTATTCGAAATTGTCCTATTTTCTGGCTTCATTCTCTACCCTTTTGGTGTATCATAATAAATACAAGAATTCATTCAATAAACATTGAGCCTACTGTGTGCAAGGTAGACACTTTGCTTGCTACTAGAGATACAGAGTTAGTGGAGAGTTCCCTTTCTCCTAATAAATGCACAGGCTCATGATGAGTTCAGCATATTAAGGACAAGATAGAAACACTTGACCATCTATAAACACTCCAGAAAAGTCCTAGAACCAGCTTAGGGAATTGGGAGTATTTTTTCTTTTCTATGTTTTTTGATTAAAGTTTATTGGGGTGACAATGGTTAGTAAAGTTACATAGGTTTCAGGTGTACAACTCTGTAATACATCATCTGTATATCACATTGTGTGTTCACCACCCAGAGTCAGTTGCGGGATCCAATATATGGTGATGGAAGGAGAACTGACTCTGGGGGGTGGGGGGAGTATTTTTTCTATAGCAGTTCTTTGTGTCCCCTAGTCCTTCTTGACACTTCCCCATTGCACCTCTGGAATTCTCGAACTCAATTGGGAAAAAATGACTTTGGGAACTAGGAAAAAGCAATATTGTGAAAGGCAGCATAAGGAAGGAGCTAGCGCTGAACAAGTCAAACAAAGAGAGTGAGAAAATTTCAGACATAAGTTATAAATTTTGAACGATAGTAAAACTGACGAAATTACAGTACAAGAGGCCTGTGTACAGAGGAGCTGGTTCAGGATGTGCTATTCATCAAGCCGAATAAGAAGTTTCTAGTTATAAGAATGGTAAATCTTCCTACTATATAACCAAATTAGAGGTAGGAACCAGAGACCAGGATTGTTCGCAGACATCCTCGTTAACGAATTTAAAATTCTTGCTCTTTTGTGAGGCTATAATTGACAAACGTTTACTGGCAATGAATTTGTATTAAGCCATTCTGATCAAAACTAATAAGGAAGAAAGAGTCAGGGATATGGGTTACTAAAAAAATAGTGGATCTGTCTTGACGTGAATGCATATCTATATGGTGGCATATTTCCCCTTGAGGCCTTATTGGATCACAATTACTTTTCATTTGTCCATAGATAATTTTGGTATAGGTTTATAGTCCTTCCAATATCAGTTCCTTCCTTGTCCTAGATTCAGCCATTCATTTGAGAAATATTTCAGAAAAATGAATGTGCTATCATAGAACCTAGGACTTCTTGCGGAACATGGAGCTGGTTATTATTAGGAGTAAACATCTCACTTATGACATCCTTCAGAGGCAATGCAATGAAATGAATTTTAATACGATACATACTACATAATGATCCTATGAAAATTAAATTATTTCCAAGAGCAATCTTAGTGGGCCAATGCTGCCAGTCGCCTATGTTTGTGTATAAATTGTATCAGAACTCCACCACCCTTCTTTACAAATCATCTATGGCTGCTCTCTTCCTACAAAGGCAGACTTAAGAAGTTACCACAAAGACTGCATGGCCTGCAAAGGCCAAAATATTAACTTTGTAGCTCTTAAGAGCAAAAAAAGTTTGCTAACTCTTGCTTAACAAGATAGAGTAATAAGAAAGTTATGATAAAAACACAAGTGGCCCTTTTTACCCTCTCTTTAAACATTATTTGTTACTTGATATAACAGAGATGGAGTGGGGCCATGCTCATAAAATGAACTGAAAGTTATGGTAACAAAAAAAAGGAAATCAAAATCCACTTGTCATTTAAGGCAACATTCAACTCCATGCATTGAGAAGGGGGTTGCTTAAAATAAAAAGAGGTTTTAAAAGAACTTAAAGTGTATGTGCTGAATTTAGTCATTTTGAAGAGTATATAGCAACTGTTCTCCCTCCTGACAGCACCACCAGTTCTTCTTGAGTACCTGAGCCCTCTTAGTGGGACAATAAATCAAGTATTCTGTCAAAGAGAGTTCTAGATGTCATTCTGCCAGAAACTTTCTCTTACCATCCCAGGGGTCCTAAGCATAGGTCCTAAGCTTGGCTATTCATGCTCTTTCTTGAGACTTTTAATCTTATGGTAAGTGATAAGGTTGGAGTCCATCCATTCTAACTGGAATGCCTGGTCAAGACCCATGGGCTACTCCTGCTATGGGGTCCCTCTGGAGTCCCCCCCATTCTAGGCCTGATTCTTTGATTTTACCTCCAATCCTATGAACCCCTCCATTTCCTAACCTTGAATCCCCTTATTGGCAGAGACCGTTTCTGTTGCTGATAAATGAAGAGCTCTAATGAAAACCTAGTGTCATCAGAGAGACTCTTCTAGCTGGGCTCCTTTTGTAAAGAAGTTTGAGTCCCCTTGAAGAGCCTGCAAAACATAACCATTTGCATGTAATGAACAGTTTGCAATACTTTGAGATTGATGTGCAATTTCTGTTTGACAAGAGAGAAACAATTAGGATCAACTGTGGTCGTATATTCCAGAATACCAATGTTGTTTCCACACTTTAAGTGTTGTTGGATCATTATACGAGATTCATAATTTTGTCCTGTTGTACCCACTTTTGCATTACCATTCAGTTTTAATTTATTACACCCTATTAAAAGTTTTTAGGTAATTTGTTCTTATTGCTACTCAGACATTAAAATGTCTGCAGGCTGTGAAAATGAATAAATTTAATGTGCTAGCGTAGTTCTCCAAATCCTGGCATTACAACTAATAGTACAGGCTTATATTGTATTATAAATCCTAGTTAATTAACATAGACTTCTTTTGAAAATCCCATTTTGCTGCTATTTTTAGATAATGCATTTTTCCAAACCTTTTATCCTTAAATTCCTATTTGTTTTAAATAATACATGGCTTTTCTATGTGTTTACAGAAGGACAGTGTATGTGTTTTTAAATATTAATAATGGATTGCTGCAACAACCTTAACTTTAAAACCACACAATTGTTAAAATATTAAAATATATAGCATAGTTTTAATGGAGGATTATGAACATTTGCTTAAGACATATGACATAATGAGCAAACTTTAGCAACCTGTAGTTCATCAGAATTTGCAAATTTACTCTCTTTACCAGGGCTATCCCTAGAAGAGTGGCCAGGGCAATTTAACCAACACATAACCACCCAAGATAGTGCCTTCGAAAGGAGGCTGAACTTTTGAAACCTTTCATAGTATCCTTTGAGAATTCAAAATCAAAATAGAATTTTAACAATGTTCAGATAAGACGAGTATATGACACCAACCACTCCACAATGAATGGGGCTTAGGAGGCCACCAATTAGTTGTCCCACCCAAGGGGATGCATCTGTCCATACGCTTACCTGTATTTTACAGAACTGGTGTACCACCACTAAGTTCTAGTTTGTTATTTAGCCCTGACAATTCCTTTTATTTCAATTGACCTTTAAAATCAATACATTTATTCAGCAAAGCTTGACTTTGGAGCTACTCTGTGTCAGACCCTGTGCTAGGTGCCCAGGATGTTGAAATTTGACACAGTCCCAATCTACTCACATAGCAAGGTTCACGGAAGTGGATGGGCATTTAAACAACTGAAACATGAATGGCATATTCAGTAGATGGCTATGTAAGCAATTAAAATAACATTTAAGAGGCATAATAGAGATAGGCACAACATCAGGGAAGTTTGGAAATGGACAGCCAAAGCAGTGACCAACCGGCTAGAAGATTTGGAAGAGTTTCACAGAGGAGGTGATCAGAGAAATAAGTGAGGCACGCTACACCCAGAAAAAGGGGGCAAAACATTTGAAAAGTAATGGTGTTATGAAAAATTATGATACGATTAGAACATGATAAGTGGTGCTCTTGGTTAGATTACGGATGCATGGAAGAAAATGGTAAAATGATGTTGAGGACGTCATTTCCTTTTCTTGTTGGTTATGTTTTGGTTTTGTTCTGTTTTGTGTTTTAATCTAGTGGGCTAATATTTTACAAACTGTGCATCGTGAAATCAATTTGTGCATTACCAGCAGCATTTGTTCTGGGTGAAACAAAATAGAAAATATCGGGTCTATCACACATACTAAAGTATTGTATCATGGATTTTTTTTAAATTTGTGTGTGTGTGTGTGTGTGTGTGTAGGATTATTTCTGATTGAGTATCACAAGGTAGTACTACACTGTGTGTAAGTGAAGAATTTAGTTTAAAATAATTAAGAAGCTAGTTTAGAAAATGGATAATTTAGGAAGATGGTATAAAATCAATTTTGCAAAAACATGCCCAGAAAAATGTCACAGAGGATTTATTTAATTGTAGTTGATTATAAAGTTAAGTTTAATGTTTCACTCTTTTAAGGTGCATTACTTGATGTGATTGTCAAAAAAAAATCCCAGCAAGATAAGTAGAAAATGTATTTTTATAACTCTTTTATAAAGATTCAGAGAGGTTAAATATTTTATCCCAAATTGCAAGGCGAATAAATGAAGGCCTAGGGTGTGAATATCATGTGGTTTACTGATCATCAGCTAGAAGTTAAAGATGTTAAGTACGTATGTACTTATGTTCTGTACTTAAGAATATTATGTGATAAAGAGGAAACTTCTTTTATCCATTCGAATGCTATTTAGTGATGAGTATAATCCTAATTAAACCCATCTTATCATGTTATTATCAGTAAGGATGAGACATAACATCTTGATTTGAGTCACAGTATATCATAATCAGAGTATTCAAAGGGGTTATTTCTTTATGAGAGATAATGTTAGGGTTGTTAATGGTGACAATAACATTAGTCATAACCTAACAAGGCACTTGATAATTTATGAAGTGCATTGAATTACATTATCATTCTCATATTCATCTCCTGTTGAGATATAAGTTTTTTTTGTTTGTTTGTTTGTTTGTTTTTTTGCGGGGGGGCTCCTTTATTGCTATAAGATACAGGTTCCAGAGGGGACAGAAAGTGGACGGCTACTCATTTATCTCTTCCTGACTTGGAACAAAAGTAGGGTTTTGTCAGGAGAGCAGAATTTGATGCGCTCCTGTCCAATGTGGAGGACATGGGCATTGTGTTATATGTAGCAAGGGCTGATAGTCTCTAAGAAAACCTTGACAGTGAATGGCCTAGGGTTTAGTCCTCATCTCCCTTTCAGAACACCCTTAGAAGAAAAGCCACCATGACACATATGGTCCCTTCAGGGCAGAATTGTTTTCCCTTAACATTACACAGCTGTGGACTCAGCATCCTTTTGCTCATTCAGCATATTGAGTTGCCGGAAAAGTCATGGCACATTTTTGCAACGAAAAACATAGAAAAAATATGTCATGACTTTTCCAACAACCCAGTATCTTGCTGATTGTCAAGACGGTGCTGCGTACCAGATATCCGATGTGGAGCCGACAATGCTTTCTTTGCACAATGGTCTTGGGGGGTGGAGGGCAGGCAGATGAGGTGGTGAGGGTTCAATGGCAGCTCCAGCACTCAAGGAAGTTAGTCTCATGCAGAGAGAGAGAGAGGTGAATCAACCTCAAAGTTGGTATAACGTAATTCTTTTCAAATAATGTACTCACTGTACCAAGTCCTGTGGGAACAGAGAGGAGGGGATGGTGAGCTTTGTCTGGGAAGGCCGAGGGAGTCCTCGCCATGAACAGGCAGCTAGATCAGGGAGAGAGAGGAAAGAAAGTGTGCCCTTGACCATGAGAACACATGCTCAAAGGCTAGGTAGCCTCATGAAATGGAGGTTTTTAGGAGAATGGAAATGCCTTTAAGTGGTAATAGCTTAGGGAGCTCAAGGTCCCACATGGAGGGTGGTCACACAGGCTGGGCGGGCAGGTTTGGAATACTTTTGTGAAGGACATATAGGATGCAAGCACCAGTCTGTGTTTTAGCCGGTCAATAACTGTTACAGAATAAACTTAAAACAGAGGAGTGTATGGGCAAGACTTGCGATTTTGAAGATAAGCTTCTTTAGGATACTTACGGTTTCTTATATACCTCCTAGGTTTTTACATTATAATTTTGGTGAGCAATGTTAAAGGCAAGCTGCAGCTCGGAATGCATTCATTATTAGAGGCACACAGTTAACAGATGTTGTGATCCTGTTATGCTTATTTCCTTTCTAGGCATTCCAACTGTAAACGGATTTTAAATGGTTTATTTCTACTTCAATATCAACCTGAAGGTGGTGTGTGTGTGTGTGTGTGTGTGTGTGTTCTGTTTAAAAATAAAGCAGCAGATGTGATTAAGATGAACTTAATGTGGTCATAAAGTACTTCAGGAGTCCTACTTTGAAAGAGAGCATGTCTCTAAAAATATAGGGGGGGGCATCCTTTTTTTTTTTAATCTAAAGAACAAAATAAAGAAAACAGAAACAGATTCGTAGATACAAAGAACAAACTGATGGCTACTAGATGAGAGGAGGTGTAGGGGGCTGGGTGAGAAAGGGGAAGGGATTAAGAAGTATAAATTGGTAGTCACAAAGTAGTCACGGGGATGTAAAGCACAGCATAAGAAATATAGTCAATAATATTAAAATAACTATGTATAGTGCCAGGTGGGTCCTAGGCTTATCGGGGGGGGGGGAATCACTTCATAAATCACATGAGTGTCTAACCACTATGCTGTACACCTGAAACTAATATAAAATGATATTGAATAACAACTGTTAATAGTCACAGGGATATAAAGTACAATATGGGGAACAGAGTCAATAATACTGTAATAACTATGGATGGTGTCAGATGGGTAACAGACTTATTGGGGTTATCACTGTGAGATATATAATGGGGTTATCACTATGTTGCTTTGTATACCTGAAGCTATTAAAAAAATTAAGCATACATCTACAAAAAATATATAGGGAGGACACTAATGTTTTTTGGTGTATCATCCTCAGCTTTGCCCAAATCAGATAGTAAGCTCTTGCCAGCATGGGCTCTTAGCTGGTTGCATGTTACCTGTCACCTCTCTCTATATAAAAATTAAACAAGCATTTATAGAGGATATACTGTGTGCTCTATGCCATTCCAGGAATAAGGATCCAGCAGTGAAAGAAAAGAAGTGTGCATTCTCAAAAGAGAAATAAAGGGAGGTCTGTAGAGTAATATTCCTGTCTTTAATTTCTTCTTTTAAAATAAATATTCCTCTTTGAGAACGACAGTTCCTCATAAGCTGTAACTGCCAACACTTCAATAATCATGTATCAGTTATTGGGGATCTCTACCTTTTGGATGACGATAGCTTGAAAGCCCAAACCTCTCATTGCACAGAACTGTTAATGAAATAGAGATGTGAATGACTTTCCCTGCATCACTGCTGACAGCTTACAATCAGAAAGGACCACAAACAAGGGGCTAGGGAGGCAGGGCAGCCCATGATAGGAGGAGAGAAGGGAAGAATAAAGGATGTGGGAGATGAAGGGCCATCCCCTGAAGTAAGAAATTAGAACTATAATGGTAGTGAAAAAGTTATCTTCAGCGTCTTCCCTATACAGTCTGGCTTTGTTTGCCTGGTCAATGTTTCATTCATTCTCTCATTTATTTTTCAAATAACTCAATGAAATAAGAATTATTACTTAAATCCAAATTCTAGAGAGTTCAGGAACTTTCCGGGAGGTAACCTGACTATCACCTTTTTGGTAGGATGACTTAGAATTCACAAAGAAATTGTTCCATCTTTAAAAGGAAACCCAAGACTGAGGCAGTGATATGGTACATCTGTACAATAATGGAATAAAGTATTTTACCATGAGCGATATTTTTAAAATCTCTATGATCCACCTCACTTTGAAGTGTCCCATGTGTGTAAATGCTAAAGTTCTTGTGTCTCTTCTAAGTTCTAACAGCATTAGATCAACACTGAGTGAACCCAAGCTTTCTTAGCGGGAGAGAGATATTTGTGGGCTGGCCTCTGGGGTCTCCTCCAAGTAGAGAAATGTTTCCCAGAATTGCCTAGTCATAAGAGTTATGATATTAGGTCTCTCTCTAGAGCTGTGATGTCCAATTCACTGGCCACTAGCTGCATGGCATAGATACTGAGCTCTTGAAATGTGGCTAGTCCGAATTAAGGTGGACTGTGAGTGTAAATTGCACACTGTGTTTTGAAGAATTAGTAAGGAAATAAAAGGAAGTCAAGTATCTCATTACATGTTAAAATGATAACTTGTCATATTGGATTAAATAAAATATATTATTAAAAGTAAATTGACCTGTTTCTTTTTTCCTTTTCAAATGTGGCCATTTGAAAATTTGAAATTACTGATGTGTTTTTTTTTTTTATAATCAGGAAACTATGGGACATATGTAGGGGAATAAATAAGTGAATTTATTGTGACCACCAATAGGAAAAGCTGATTGGAGTGTGAAGGGGAGGAAAAAGGATTAGGGACTGTCCCTCTTACCCAACATCACCCCATTCCCAGTTTTTTGTTTTGTTTTTTATTTCCCTTCTTTCATCCCAAGTCAAAACAGCACAATTCACAGATGCTGTTCTGACTTAGCAAAAAACTTAAAAGTGTAAACAGCAGCCTTAGCTCTCCTCCAGGCTTTCCCATTTAAGAAAGAAGCTCAAGATTGGGGTAACTGTAATTGGTGGAATAGGTGTACGGGGGTATGTTTTTGAGGTAGAAGCTGCAGATTCTCCTGATATGCAGCTCTTCACTTTCCAAACGTTCATACAGGAATAAAACTTGTGGAATCAGCATTATCTCATAGCTCTCTGCTTGCACAGCCTCACTTCCTCTAGTGGCTCACAGCACCCCACAGGGCTCAGTGAAAATTCACTCACTCCAAAGGGTAAAACAAGTGCAGGTGGCCACAGAGAGCGTTTGCAATGGTCAAAGCTTAAATGACTGTGGAGGGTCTCCTGTAGTTTACCCAAGTTGAAATTAGTGGTCCAACTCCTAGCTGAACTACTTACTAATTATTGATATCTGTCTTCATGGTGCCTGAGGAGAAAGGTTATCAAAGGGAATCAATGTCCAAATTATAGCATGAATCTTGGCCATGGAAGTTATTGATTGTTAGTCAATATTTGCTATTCTTTCATTTATAGTATGAGAAAGCACTGTAATGAACTTACGTCTCACTGCCCTGACTTGCTTTACTCATCACAGTCACAATAAGCACATGTCAATACGCATATACGTTTCATATTTCTAAACTTTACATCACTTTGCTACTGATCGAAAACACTCTGTTGATTGCAAAACTGTTTCATCTTTAGTCACTTAGATTCCTTTGTATGGTATTCATGATCTTGCATACATATGGCATCATGAAGTTAGATAGATTTTCATATACAATGTATTTTTTGTCAAATCCTTGTTCATGTTTTCAGATTATAAATGTATTATGGGCCAATTGGAGACATTTTGGGTAATAGAGAAAAGTATAAAGGAAATCCATAATTCTACCATCTCACGTCAAAGTGATTTTTTTTAGAAACATAATTTTCTTGGAAATCATAGTGAATACATGTTGGGTTTTATTTCATGCATTAAGGGAGCCAGTAGTAAGACAAAGCAGGTTCAAAAGAGGATACAAGAAACAAATGTTACTATAATCAGTAAATTAAAAAAAACAATTCTAGAATAATATTGGTAAATTAGATTCAAAACAGGTTAATGTCCTACAGCCTTTGGGGCTATATTCTCCACTGACTAAAATGTCATTTGCATCATATCAGTTTTCTACAAATTAGCATTTAACGTTATAGAGTTGTAAAGTATCTGGACCCAAAGTAGTAGTGAACAGTAAGTCAAACATATTTGTGTTTTGCTGGAAATGTGGAAACCTTTTGGGGGGTATGTGTGGGGGCATATTCGATAGCACCCCACTATTATTTTGAAACATATATCATCCTTTGGCCTGGCCTGACCTTCAAGTTTTGGATATCTTTTTTCTTAAGCTAAAAATAACTACTGTCAACTTTTAAAATGTTTCTCTTAGTCTTTTTCCTATGGATTTTTGGAATAGAGTTGAAATGTGCTGTATTTTTATCATCCATGTTCAATTCTACTGGGAAAATGTAAAGATGTTCATCAATCACTATAACGCAGATGCTAACTACACCTTAAGTGTTAAAGAAAATATATGAGCGACACAGTCTCACACTTTCAGGACATGGTATCACTAAAAGTCTTGCTACTTAAAATTAAATAGCACCTTTTCTTGTGTAAAAAGTGTAACAATGAGGTGCTTCCTATAACCACACAAAAAGACTTTTGTGACAGTCACACAAAAAAGCCATATTTGTCAATAGGAACAAATATATCTACCTCTCTAAAAAGGAAATCAAGTTGATTCACTCACGTTTTTTAAGTACCATGATGATAAATGGAAAGCAATTGATTTGGTGCCTCTGAAATTTCTCTCTGTATAAGTTTTATCACTATGTATCATTACAAAACCCTTTGGGAAAGCTACCTTTTGATAGAAGACAAGATATTATATGGTTCAGCTAAATGAATTGCAGGAATAGGGCTTAGGATTTCAACATACAAATTACATGGGAGTTCCATCCAGAAAGCAATATGAAAGCATGCATTTAATAGTAAGACTTCTTTTTCCAAAACAGTCTATTGGCTTATTATAACCCACAAGAAAAATTATAAAGCAAAATTTTGGAAGCAAATAAGATTTTAAGTGTGGGTCAAGAAGAATATTGAGAATTAGAAATGTGCTTCTGTGTTCCATAGGTTCACATCCAAAAGTCAGGGCTCGTAGATCTGTTGTGTAAAATATGGTTGTATGGTTAACAGACAAATGCCAGTAAGCTTTTTTTTAGCAGTACATAGTTTAACATTGAATGTTTAGTTAGGATGAATATCTGTAGATTTGTGGTGTTGTAGAGCTGCAAGGAATCAGAATCACCTGTATCAATTGAGTTCATCAAAGATTTTCAGAGTCCCTAGTGTGTGGCAGTTCAGTGTGAGGGAAACGACAAAAGGTAGGGACAAGTTCAGGGCTTCGGAACTGTGTACGTCACGTACCCCGTTAGCAGTCTGGTGAAACCTATGAACTTCTTAGAATAATGATTTTAAACAGAAATATAAATACATAGAATAAAAAGAACACTGATTACATATCATTGCAAAAATAGGTTTCACTGTTATGATATGATACTACATGTGCTTTTTTATTACTACAGTAAGCAATAAGATCTACAAACAGGTCTAATAAGTACTGAAGTTTCCTTTTGTGTGGTAACAACATGTAACATAAGATCTCCCCTCTTTAAAAGTTTTTAAATTTGGGCCGGCCGAGTGGCTCAGTTGGTTAAGTGCTCACTCAAGAGTGCGAGCTCTGAGCAACAGGGTTGCCAGTTTGATTCCCAGCTGGAGCTGAGCTGCCACTGAGCTACCAACAGGTGTCAGGATGGCTCAGCTAAAAAAAAAATTTTTTTTTAAATTTATTTTTTCAATTACAGTTGATGTAAAATATTATATTAGTTTCAGGAGTCCAACATAGTGATTACAAATTTATATAACTTATGAAATCATCACCCAATAAATCTAGTACCCATCTGACACCATACATAGTTAACCACAATATTAGTGATTATATTCCCTATGCTTTACTTTACATCCCCATGACTATTTTGTAACTGCCAATTTGTGCTTCCTAATCCCATCACCTTTTTCGCCCATTCCCCCCAAGGGCCCCTCCCATCTGGCAACTGTCAAAGTGTCCTCTGTATCTGAGTTTGTTTCTGTTAGTTTGTTCATTTATTTTGTTGTTTTTTTACATTCTACATATAAGTGAAATCATATGGCATTTGTCTTTCTCTGTCTGACTTAACTCCATTGAGCACAATACCCTATAGGTCCATCCATGTTGTTGCAGATGGCAAGATTTCATTCTTTTTTACGGCCGAGTACTATTCCATTGTATAAATGTACCACCTCTTCTTTATCCATTCATCCACTGATGGGCACCCAAGTTCTTTCCACATCTTGGCCATTGTAAACAGTGCTGCAAAGAACATACAAATGCACATGTCCCCTCGAAGTAGCATTTTGGTTTTCTTTAGATAAATACCCAAAAGTGGGATTACTGGGTCCTTCTTTGTCTCATGTTATAGCCTGTGTTTTAAAGTCTGTTTTCTCTGGTGTAAGTATTGCTATCCCAGCTTTTGTTTGTTTGTTTGTTTCCATTTTCATGAAATGACTTTTTCCATCCCTTTCCTTTCAGTCTGTGTGTGTCTCAATCTGAAGTGAGTCTCTTGTAGGCAGCATATGTAAGGGTTTTATTTTCTTATCCATTCAGCCACCATATGTCTTCATTGTTGTTCTCCCTGAGATCACTGATCATCCTTATAACCAGTGTTTTGAACACTGCATCGGGTAGATTGCTTGTCTACATTTTGTTTAGTTCTTTTTCTGGACTTTTGTTCTTTTCTTTCATTTGGGACATGTTTCTATGCTTCTGATGTCATATCCAAGAAATCATTGCCAAGGCTAGTGTCATAAAGAATTCCCCTGTGTTTTCATCTAGGAGTTTTACTGTTTCAAACCTTACATTCAAATCTGTAATCATTTTGTATTCATTTTTCAAGAAATTTACAATAACTATAACATTAGGTAAAACATGTTTCATCCTGTATTAACATGAGATAACATGTTTCTATTAGTAAAAGTCACAGATATAGTCAATGCTACTGTGGTTTCCCCCCAGCATTTAAAATCAAAGGAAATGCTTATTTTCAGGTAAATTTTGGTGAAAATAAAGATGTAATATTTCCCCCATCTATGTTTACTCTCCAGGGAAAGTACCTGAAAGCCAGGTGAAGAACGCCTTTGTGTTATTTTTCTAAGATTGCTGTAGCAAAGTACCACCAACTAGGTGGGTTAAGAAAACAGAAATGTATTGTCTCACATTTCTGGCTGGAAAAAGTCTGAAATCGTGATATCAGCAGACCCATGCTATCTCTAAAGGCTGTAGGGGCGGATGTTTTCTTGTTTCTTCCTAGGTCCTGGTGGTTGCCAGCAATCCTTGTAGTTTCTTGGCTTATAGATGCATCACTTCAATCTCTACCTCAATCTTTACATGGCGTTCCCTCTCTCTCTCTCTCTCTCCCCCTTTCTCCCCCTCCCTCCCTCCCTCTCCCTCCCTTTCCCTCTCTCTCTCTCTGTCTGTCTCTAAATTCTCTTCTTTTAAGGACATCATAATAGGGCCCATCATAATCCATTATGACCCCATCTTAACTAATTACATCTGCAAGACCTTATTTTCGAACAAGATCACATTCTGAGGTCCTAGGCAGACGTGAATTTGGAGTGGGGGACACTATTCAACCCAGTGCACCCCAGTTCACAGTAAAACAACCAGGATAATTGCAGTAGGTATTCTCAGGCTCCCATTCTTCTGGATGGCACTAGCTTCCTTCTGTTAACATACACTTTCTGTGTGGGTTCCCATCAAACAGGCTAGTGTTTTCTTGGACTTGAAAGATATTGCTGTCATTCCTTCTGGGTGTCGGCCCCAGGTCACTCTGATTAGAGCAAAATAGGTCTTCAGTAGGGTGGGTTCTTCTTTAATAGGAACTCTCTTCAGTGATGTGTTGATTCCAGGTTCTCTCATTCTTCTGTGGAAAACTTTTTTAACTGGCCTTTCAGTTATGAGAATCTCCAACTAAAGACACAAAACTAATAGGTACTTGTGTATGGATTAAAATTCCTGTAAAATAAGGTGGGTTTTATATTTCAAAAGCGACACTCCCCCTGCCATTGTTTTACTCTATCAGCCCTTCAGTCCCATTTTTACACTCAACCTAAATGGCAAGTATTTTATAAACATAATTTAAAAATCATTTCTTTGTATCTCACATGCTGCATCTTTTCTCACTTGCCACTACAAAAATAAGCCAAGGACGTTCAATAGTATTAACAGAAAGACTAGTCACTTTTTATGGGAAACCATGAGGTGTTCTCTTTTAAAGGATTAAGCAACAAATGAATTATTAATTTTACAGAAAGAAAGAAAAATATTTTATACTTAAATACAAATTTGCAACCCATTGACCCCCTGCAGTTCACTGCTAGTCCAAGAGAAACAACTCTGTCTTAAATCAGAAATACCCCAAATCACCCACAAACCCATCACTCATGAAAACATAAACAGAAAATTTCCAAATAGTTCTACAGGGAAAATGTTTCTTTTATGAGAGAAAGCGCCACAGAGAGAGAGAGAGAGAGAGAGAGAGAGAGAGGACAACAGAGAGTGAAAGAGAGAGAGCCCTCCTGCCCAGTATAAGCTAACACTATGTGTGTCAACTGAAAGTGGTAATATTTCAACCCACATGGGAGAGACAATGACAAAGTGATTAAGTGAGAAAGGGAGGGCCGAACTTGTTCATTAAAATTCAGAGTCCTCTGTCTTATTGTTTTTTTTTCCTGTTCCACGATCCTAAGAGTACATAAATATGTGCATGCCTTATCTAAACTCTCCTCCTTTCAGTGTAATCAATAGATTGAGCAGTGGATTTATTGTGTAAGAAATCATGGAGACAACTTCATCAGCATATGCACATGACGTGTAGAATCCATAATTATCGTGAAACCTGATATGAACTAAATATCGAGGAATAGGTACTTGTTCATATTATAGCCATTTTAATGTATAACACGAATGCTTTGCATTTGTATACATCTTTACAGTGTTTAATTTACGGCAGTTAAATGGCTCGCAAATGTCAAAACCTGAGAAAGTTTGAGGGCTGACACCTGAACCCAGGTTTTTTCTCTGCAAGGCCAAGTGTGTTTTCACACAGCTCACCAAAAAGGGAGAACCACTGTGGAGTGAAATGACTTTGATATCTGGAACAATAAAATGTAGAAGCTTAAAAGTATTCTCCAATATGTCACGATCCTATTATTTATTTACATTACAGAACTCAGAGGCAGCATTAATGGCTAAATGCCATACTTAGTGATACTCTGTATTGTTTAGGACTGGAAATGTGCCTGACATGTGCAGTTTTTCCCCCCAAAATAGCTTCTGTAATATTTGAAAGCTGACAAATAACCTAACGAGTTCATGGCATGCTTCCAAATGTGAATGTGAAGTTGTTAAAGGCACAGGCAAATATTCAGAATAAACACTTTAACATAAACTAGCAGAGGAACTAGACTTGAGTAGATCAATGGGATGATAGAAAGTGAAAAACGACCACTCCTTTGGTGACCTTACTGATGTTTGGCCTTACATGCAGCCTTTGTGATGCTCTGCAACCTATTTCTAGCAAGCCTGGCATTTGAAACAGGGCCTGCAGAAGACTAACTATGGAGTTATGTTTCCCACAACTGCACCAATAGGGAGCAGGGACAATGGGACCACCTTCCTTCTCCTTAAAACAACACTCTCTCCTGGCTTCCATGATATTGCTCTCCTAGCTTTTGCTCTAACTCATTGGTGGCTCCTTCTCAGTTTCTTCTTCTACCTCCTCCCCTACCCTTGAACTTCAAGGCAGTGGTTTTCACATTTTGATCATGCTTTCCTATCAGAACCAAAATGTAAGCACATTTCTTCTCATCAATGAACATTTATTTATACCCTTTATACAAATAGGTTTAAATAAGTACCTGAGACATGTGCAGGGCTATAAGTCAATAAATATCAATACAAATCAATCTAGGAGTGTTAGCATGTCCCTTTTGCACCCCAGTGAATTGCACTGAATCTCTTGGGGGTGTGCACAACACAGTTTGCGACCATATTATAATCCTTTGGTTCTCAGGGCTATATGCTCTCCTAGGTGACAGCATCAGTCTAAATGGACTTAAATACCATCTTTAGCTTGATAACTCCTCCATTTCTCTCCCCAGCTTGGATTTCTCTGAACTCCAGACCTGCATACCCATCTGACTGTGTGACGCCATTGCTTGGCCTCCTTACATGCACCTTTGACATTCCCCTTAACATGACCCCTCTGCCCCAGCCCCAGTCTACCCTGTATCAACATCTTAGCTCCTTTCCCAGCAAAGCCTGGTGTATGCATTGTGAAATATAGGGGGTTAATAGAAATGGGAACAAAATTATCCTTAATCATTAAAGTCACTAGGGTCCACATATACTCGTACTAGTACAATTTTGCCATGTGGCCATGCCACTTAACATATATCTGGAGTCTAAGTGGAGTGTTGGCCACTTGACAACAAAACTAAAAGAAATGTAGCAATCCTTGCTTTGTATCATTATAATCCTCTTATATGTTTAAATCAAGATTCATATGTGAGCACACTCTGTATGTTTAGAGGTAGTTACGTCTGTTAAATTTAACTAAAATTTACCCAGTTTAGTGGATCTTGCAATTCCACATGAATGTGAATGCAGTCGGTATTGATTTCGGGGGGTCTGTACATTTTCTCTGTGGCTATGGCTACTTTTTCGGTGCTGAAAGACGTGTTCATCCTTGCTGTTTCCTTTCATATTGATGATTGAAAGAACCACTAAGCCTTCTCCCCTGTGAGGAAATGTTTCATTCATTTTTGGATTTTCCTGTCTGACTCTCATGTCTGGCCCATGGTAGGAGGTATAATGTCAAAATGAACCCTGAGTCGGGACAAGGCAGACCTGGCTTTGAATATCGGGGATAATACCTACCTCATAGAGTGAGGGCTCCAGGGACTTTTCTTGAGGCCCAGCTCCTGCATCCTTGTTAAGACCTCTGCGATTTTCCTTCCTGATCTACACAGTGAAAATAATTACTTGGGTCATGGTGAGGATTATGTGAGATATTACCTTTAAAGCCAGGTGCCCTTGTTATGTGCTCTTACAGTTTCAGATAACACTTGTCACATTTGTTATCTCACTTGTAAGTGTCAATGTTTTGATCAATGCCTTTCTTACCTAGTATATTATAAGATCCAAGAGAGAAAATGGTCTATTTTACCCCCAGCTGTGTTCCCAGAACCTAGTATGGTACCTGGCAAAGAACAACTGTCCAATATTTAAGTTGTTGGAGAAAAAAATAATGGAGGGAACTGTGTTCACTTATTCTCACTCAGTTTCTCCCTGCTCCTTCCCCTGAATGAATGAATGAATGAATGAAATGAAGGAATAGTCAAATCTTATATGACATTTTAAGCTAGTCAGAGAAAAGATAGAAGTTGTTCATAGACTGAGAGGCCTTGAGGTTCTGTTATTTAGCAAATCAAAGGATCAGGGAAGTTTAGCATAGAGAGGAGGCGATGTGATAGCTGTCTTCAAATGTTTAAAGTATTATTATGCAGATAACAATTTAATCTTGTTCTGAATAACCCGAGGAGGTACAAAGATCCCCAGCTTCGTATTGAAGCTACAGGGAGGTTGACTTTTGACTCAATAAAGAGCCCTCTAATAATAGACTTCCAGAAGAAAGAAGTGGGTGCCTCAAGAAATAGTTTCCTAGCACTGAAGATATCTGAACGTAGGCAAGATGGTGGGAAGTTGGAACCTGGGAGTCATAAAAGGGCCTTTTTGAATGAATTGGATGATTAAGAGAGTTGACCTTGAAAGTCTGAGGCAATTCTAAGAGTCCGTGATTCTGTGAGTCTCAATTCTCCCAACAAAAGAGACAGGGCATTGAAACCAACTAACTAACTAAATAAATAAGTAAATAGGCAGGGCAGGACGTCAGACTGAGAGAAATGGGATGAAGATATCGGGAAGTCATAAAAGGTAAGAGGAGGAAGTAAGGCAGAGGACAACTGTTTATTTGACGTGTTTGCATAAAGCCAACCCTACATAGAGAACCCTGGTGAGCTAGTGAAAAATCTTTAACCACACCAACACAAAACAAAACTTACAAAAACTGAAATCTCAGAGTATAGTAACCTACGTCTCAGCTGCTGTTTTGCCAAAAAGACCTCAGGGCAGATCCATATAAACAGCATAAACTTGTTTTTTAATGATCGAAATGGTATCTGTTAAAGAGCTTGTGACTCTGTGAATAAAGTCACACTAACAAAAATCCCAAGGTAAAGTGCAGATCAAATATTATAAATATTTGGAAGACAACAATGACATTTACTAAATGCTTAGAGACTCTCCTGACTATACCATGTATTTACTGTAAAACCTTAAACAAGTTCTCTGCTACTCATTCAACTCATACTTAATGATTCCCTACTATGTGTCACTTATTGTGTAAGGCACGGGAGATGCAGCATTGAACAAAACAGTTGTGGTCCCCATGGAATTTTCAGTTCAGTGTTAACATTAAGAGTATAGTGAACGAGAGGTACAGACATTGAATGACTATACAATGAGCTGCAGAGTAGCTCCAAAAGTTGGAAGAAGCCAGTTTGCCTAGGGCGATGTTTCTCAGCCTCTACTCTATTGGCATTTTGATCCAGATTATGCTTTCACATGGTGGGCTTGCCCTGTGCAATATAAGATGTTTAGCAACATCTCTGTCCTCTACCCACTAGATGCCGAATAGCACCTCCTCTTATTGTGACAAAGAAATGTCCCAGACATTGGCAAGTGTCCCTCAGCAAGCAACATTCTCCCTGATTGAGAATCGCTAGTCTAGGAGGAGAACTTTCTGAGGAGGTGACACCTAAGGAAGCTGGTATATGTGCTAAGTGTTGGTCTTGATAAATCAATGAAGTATGGATCCTGCCCTCACAGGGCTGCAAGTCTGGTAAAGAAAACCGGTAACCAGGGTGCGCCCTTCTGGTTGCTAGATGGGATGATCCCCGACTCATGAACTGCTTAATTGAAGCCAATTCGATCTTTAAAAAAACAAAAGAGGGCCAGCTGAGTGGCGCGATGGTTAAGAACTGGCTTGGGATGCCAGGGGGCCCTGGTTCGGATCCCACATGAGGGCCAGTGACACTGCCCTCCACAGCTAAGATGCTGAACAACAGCTCAACCTGGAGCTGGGCTGCCGTGAGTCGCCGGCGACGGCGTGGGCTGCAGTCCCTGTGGCAGTGGATTGCCATGGGCTACCGTGTGTAGCCAGCAGCCAGCGTGAGCGGCCAGCAGCCACAGTGAGCGGGCGTCCAGAAGCCAGCGACTGATCTGCCTCACCTGGGAAGAGCGCAATGATGGTGCCAACTTGGGCCAGTGAAGCAACGTCCTCCACAACTAGACTGAAGAACAAAACGACAGCAACTTGTCTGTTCCCCTTTCCCCAATTCCCCAGCACTGTTCCCATACCCCCAATTACCCAATAAAAATCTTAAAAAAAAAAGAAAGAAAGAAAGAAAACTGGTAACCAGACAATTGATGCAGAGTGATAAGTGCTATGGGAACATTTATGATCAGCTCATAACCCACAAGTGTGAGCTCAGATGTAGGCTTTTCTGAGCTCAAGCCCTGGTCACTTACAAGCCAACTTAGCATCTTCAGGCCTCAGTTTTATCATCTGTAGAATAGGGCTAGGAAGGCCACCCATTTTCTAATCTCTTTTTGAAGACACCAAGAGTTCCAGTAGGAAATGGCTTAAGATCTATGCTTGGTGCATAGTAAAAGGAAGGAGGAGGAGAAAGAGGAGTCAACAATTTTTGTTTTTTCAGTAATGGGCCAGAGAGTAGATATTTTAAGCTTCGTGGGTGGAGCCGTCAGTCACAGCTACTCCGTTCTGAAGTTGTAGTGTGAAAGCAGCCATGGGCAATACTTAAAATAATGAGTGGGGCTGTGTTTCCAATAAAATTTGTTTTATAAAAACAGATTTTGCAAAACAAAGTTTTCTGTAGATCACCAACCCCTGATAAACACACACCATTGTCAACATTGAAATTTATCAAACTTTTATTTTTCGAAGTTTTCATATTTGCTTTGGTGATTCTAGCTCATAAAACAAGTCAGAACAAAAAAAGGAAGCAAGTATTATGCACATTTTGGAAGAATAAAAAAATATTGTTCAGTGGGATGATTAGTATACTGAGAAAACCCAAGAGACTCAGCTTTTAAAAAATGTGAGAAGTAATTTTAAAAATATGTTAAAATGAATGAATACAAATATATAAAACATGATAGTTTCTCTTTATACTCTCAATCATTTATAACTGTAAATGAAAAAAAACTCATTCATGATAATGACAAAGTATAAACTAAGGAAAATAAAGCTAACAAGAAAGTTGTAAGTCCAATAGGGCAAAAACCTATAAAGATATATATATCTTTATAAAAACTGTATTAAAATTGTAATACTCAATATATATGATACCAAAAGATGAATACCAGTCACGTGTGACTTCTGCAATTATAAGAGGTACTCAAAGTTGTTACCATCAGTGTAATTTTAGTAGTTTTTTCCTTTCTTAAACTGTGTATACATTTTTTTGGCACCCTCTGTACTATAAAGTGACTGTAACTAAAACCATATTATACGGGCACAGGGCTAGACAAATGGGTCAGTGAACTGAGAGTCTAGAAACATATTCAAATAAGATAGAGTGCATATTTCAGTTCTGTGTGAGTAGCCTGTTTTGTTCACCTAAATGCTGTCGTGTAACAGATTATTCATATGGGAGGAATCTCTGCGCCTTTAACAGTATACAAAAATAAATTCCATGTCTCTTAAGGAGCTAACTAGAAATATAGACTCATAAAAATTATAAAAGGAAATGTAGGGCACTATAAATTTGTGATAAGAGAAGGAATTTTAGTAAGACAAGAAACCTGAAACATAAAACATAAAATTGTCAGTCTTAACTGAATTAACAGAAAGTTTAAAACATCTATATAGCAAAGAAAGCTTAAACAAAGTAAAATAAAATAAAATAAAATAAAAAATAGACTTAGAGAAAGTATTTACAAAATCCATGACCACTGGGGGTTGGTCAAAATACTAAGATGCAAAGAGGAAATGAAAAGTCATTTCACTAAAAGTCAAACAAATTGCCTATAAGTATATGAAATAATATTAATCTCTGCTAGTAGTAACTATATAGCACATTGAAGTAATAACAAATATTATGCCTCTGTTTAGTTTACTTTTTCTATCTTTTGATGAGACCATTTACCAATAAGTAACACATTCTAATTTAGCACTACCAGAAATGAAATGTGTTTCTGATCATTGCCCTTCATTATGTTGCATTTGTCAAAGAAATCACTTTTTTTTTCAATTCTTTTTACAACTCCCGTAGAACATTATCGAAAAGTGTTTACACTTGATGACAGACTTAGATTTAAACATTGTGTTTGCACATCCAATTTAGGCCATTTACTCCCTTTATCCCCAGGAACTGTATTATGCTTAATTGAAAGGTGAAACAAAACAAAACAAGACACCTGTTTCTGAAATTTTTAAAATTTTATTTCAGAGGGTAAAGTAATTTTAATTGCCTTTTATAAACAAGTAGGTTTCCTTTGTTCCTTATCGGCTTTATACTGAATAGATTTTTAATTCACTGAAAATATATTGTGACAATTTCCTCATAATCTTCATATTTCTGTTTTCATGGTGCAACTATATTTGATGCTTTTGTTGCCCTTCAGGGAACGATGCTTGCTCTGGAATACTTTTTTACATACAAATATATAGCTCTTCTTGAGACTTGTGTAAATCCTTTCACAAAGAAACTTTTCCCAGTTGGATCACCTCTGACTTAAACTTCCTGGGGAGGCGTGGGGATGGAGAGGAATGGCTTTAAGAAACGAAGTGCAAAAAATGTAATGCTTTTTTCTGTGATACAAATATATGAAATGACCCCGAATGACATCCCTGCTTTTGTCTTCTCATTTTTCCCACAAATATGGTTCTGGTCAATTATAAAAATTGACACTGCAGTGGGCCCTTCTGTAAAAAGAGGTGCCAAATCGGAAACAATTTATTTTAGAAATGGAAAGATATAAACATATGTATCCCCTGTCTCTGAAGTGTGAAGGTTGAAAAGCAAGGGGATGATCTTCAAAGTGTCTAAAATATTGATTTGTGGCATAGTTTTACAAAAATGCTTCAGATTCATTTTTCTTTTCTTTGTTTTCTGGATGGTCCCTTATGCTTTGGGTCAGTTGGTGCTAACATTTGAACCTCTTTATGCTTGAATTTATTTTTAAAAATATATTTCGTAGTGGCATCTAACTCCTTTTAGATAGTCATTGCTGAAAAAGTAAGAATTATCCTGTGAATCCAAATCTGATATTTTCCCTAATGTCACAAATGTTTTGTTTGCTTTGTGTCTATATGAACCTTCTCTTTCTCCCTCTCTCCCAGGAATTGCCCCAGTGCAACATTTATAAAAGGTTCATCTTCAGTTACTATTTTTATTTCAGGAAACAGGATATTGGGTATTAAATTCAAGTCACTTTTCAATATCAAGCTAATAACTTGCATAAATAAACTTTAGCAAAACAACAGTCTAGCATTCAACACCATCTTTCCAATGCACACATCCCAAGCCATAGATATATACTCAATATCCATCACTCTTAAGGAGTTCATAATAAAATGATCAAATCAAGTGGAAAAACTAGAATAAAAATTGTTGATTGTTCTTCATCAGGGTACTTTTTTATCTTTAAGAAAAATAAAAAATCATTTACATAAAGCAGCCCTTCTGGCTAAGATTTTTTTGTAGCCCAATGTTGAAAGTTAATCATTGACTTTATAAACTGAAAGATAAACTAAAAATGCAGAATCGATCAGGTAGTCCATATTACATCGGATGCAATATATAAAGTATAACAGAGAGTTAAACTGCCTGACAAATTTGAGTTAAACTTACTTAAAGTGCCAGGACAAAAACAATAAGGAACGATTGACTGATTAGAATAGAGTCAATGTATATATCTATAAAATACAGTCATATAAAATACATTCATATTTCTTCATTATGAGTGCCAAGGTAATGCAAGAAAACAGCAACAACAAAAGTGGTATGGTATGCCAGATTT
This sequence comes from Hipposideros armiger, assembly GCF_001890085.2. Taxonomy (NCBI): domain Eukaryota; kingdom Metazoa; phylum Chordata; class Mammalia; order Chiroptera; family Hipposideridae; genus Hipposideros; species Hipposideros armiger. Next base: position 459,922 of record NW_017731547.1, on the reverse strand, counting down.
CACCTTTGAATTTAAAAAAATTATTCACCACAAAGAGGGTATTTTCGTTTTTGGGTTAGCTCAATTATTTCAGATCTTAATTTAAATGGTTGATTTACTTTGCTTCTGAGATTTTTCTTGGCTAAGAAGAAAGAAATAGGTTTTGATGTGTATCCTGAGTAGAACTAATTGATTATCACTAAATTTGAAGATCTCTAAGAGGCAGAAATAGTGGAACTGTGAAACCCTACTGCACTTATAAATCTCCCAATGATAGGATACATTCCGTTGTATGAAATGTTAAGACCATGATGCATCATGACCAATGACAAAATTTTTAGACCTCTCTGTACTATACATTCAGTTTTTTGAAAGGCCATGGTAGACAAAATCACCTTCTCTATTTTGCATCATTTTTGTATAAAGGATTTTAAGACTGGTAAGCCTAAATAGAACATTACTTGTCTTCAAATAGTAGTCAACTTTTTCCAATAACATGTAAATGCCTTGCAACATAGAAAACCTGCAACATTGCTTATGACAGGCACTTAGATTTTTGTTGAAAGACTGTATGGATGATGATTTCAACTTTGACCTTTTCACATTTGCCTTCACGTTAGAATTAACCGAAGAGATGTAAAGAAACTCAAGTCCAACCCCCAGCCCAGATTAATCAAAGCCAAATTTCTGGTGGGGGAAAGGGGCTTGGACATCATCATTTCTTTAAAGCTCTTTGGGTGTGTTGAAGCTGAGAACCCTTGAAAAGCCACTGAGTCTCAGAAAGGTTGAGAAACTTGCCTAAGGCTGCACAGATCGCAGTGCTGTCAGTCACAGTTCTGCTTCCTTGTTCTGTGACTTTCCTGTGTGTGGGGCTGCCTCCTAGCACTGCTTGCTTACTACTGAAAGAAACAAAATCCAAATCTAGAGGGTAGGAGAGAGGGAGTTAGGAATTATATTTTGGTGCAAATACCAATAAGGCTGTTTCCTCCGGAACTGCAATAAGGCTATATACTTTAGCACATAGCTGTTTAGCTATGATATACAACTGAAGAAGTGCATACACACGCTATCAGGTGATTTTGATAGGCCAGTTTATATTTCTTGTCAAAGACAATGACTAAATTTCTTAAAACAGATGTCTTCATGCATACATGTAACCTGGGTGTACATGAAGACCTTCCAAGGAGTAGGCAAATAAAACAGATAGTCTTAAAGGAATTTATTTCTAGATCTTCAATTTTCTTTTGTACTTTTCACTGAAACTGAATTGTCTGAAAAAAAAATGCCTTCAGTCAAGACCTCAGGTTGGTTCTCCTTTCCCACCTCCCTTTTCTAAATACGTCTCCCATTTTAAAAATAAAAGGCTTATCCTTCATCCTCCTAGAATCGTGCTAGGGCTTCTTTCAAAAGTTAAAAGGAGCATGAATGACTTGAATGACTGGACAATATAGCTTTTTCCAAGAAGATAGTTGCTAACTTTGTTTTCCACTAACCCTGAAGAGAAGACCTGGTGAGTTGTTAGCTGATCATTAAAAATAAGTTTTGATGATGCATCACCATGTACTTTTAGCATTTGACATAATAGAGGCTCAAAGAATTAAGCAACATTACTATAATGAAATTCCTTCCATTCCTTTTATTCTCTTAGTTGACTAAGATTTATTAGCACTTACATCTATAAAAATGAAAAATAAGAATAGAATTGATGCTGAAACTTTTCCAATTCTAGAAATAATGCATATTCTTCTATAGGTATGCAAATTACTTGTTAAACCCCCATCTGTCTTATTACGAGAACTATTTTCAATAAAACTTTATTTTTATGTTTATTATTTATCAAGTTTTATAATATATGCATATTGTTTTTATAAATTATACACTACTACTAATTGTAGCGATAACTCAACCCAAAGGTCCTTTTAACACTTTAGAGGCTATGGTGACAGAAAAAAAAATTGAATGCATTTTTTTTTAGAAATAATTTTAGAAAATAAAGGTGATCACTAAAATCTTTCAAGCATCTCTATATATCTTTTATTTTAAAATATCTATCTTTACAATGCGCTTCAAATTATATACTTTGTAGTCATTTAAACTGAAAATGAAAAACTGTAGATGCAGATTTAAAAATCTGCAAGGAGTAACAAGTTTTTCAAAATTCTTCTTTAGGAGTGACATAAGCAAGAAAGTTTGAAGACCACTGATCAGTATCTTTAAGAGAAGGTATATGTTGCTAGCTCCTGGAAAATGTCAGCAGTTCCTTCTGCTACTTAAAAGATAATAGTAACTTATACGATGTCAAAAGGGTAGTAGATTGTTGGGGGGGTTATCACCTTGAGAGGGGTGTAAATGTCTAACTATTACGTTGCTTTGTACACCTGAAACTAATAAAAAAGATAAAAGATAATAGTAACTATTTTTAAGAATGCTTCAGATAAAACTCCTTCATGCACACTCGTTTTTAAAGGATGTTTAAACATTTTTAGTTTGTGAACCCAACACTATTCATGGATGTAAATGAAGCTCTTAGTTTGCAAATATCAGAGGTAAGCTATTAAAATGCAGAAATTTAAATTGCCCTGATGTATGCATAAATTCATGTCATCTACATCTTGTCAGTAGAAGTATATTTTAGTCTTTCTCTCTATCTGTATGTATATATTTGGTCCAATAGGTCAGAAGGCAGTATTAACCTAATACAGTAATTAATTAAATGAAACATAATTATAATTGAGAATTACCTGTATGATTATTTTTTACTTGAAAGGATACATCGAAAGAATAAGGGTTTTCACTTATTCAGACAAGCTTCATCTCATCTATTTACTCAGCTGATTAAACTTCACTACTTTATTTTTGTCAAAGCATCTATTCAGGTGGGTCTGAGAAACTAAAAAAAAATCCCACCAGAGCACGTCAACACCACCCACATTCTGAATGATCCACTTGTTCACAGTTGACATTTATTGAATGTCCTGGCTTGCTGGCCGAGTGGCTCAGTTGGTTAAGAGCTCTCTCAAGAGTGCGAGCTCTGAGCAACAGGGCCACTGGTTTGATTCCCAGCCTGAGCTGAGCTGCCGCCGAGCTGGCAACAGGTGGCAGGATGGCTCAGCTGAAAAAAAAAAGAATCTATTGAATGTCCCAGCTACTGATAACATTGAATGCATTGCCATGGTTAGTGAGAAATAAGAAAATGCTGTTCTTGGAGATGATGTGGTTTGAGGAAAAGACGTATGCTTCAGAATTCCACTGACTTGAATTCAAACTCGGACTTTCCCTTTTGGGCCAGTTCTGAGAATCTACCCCGTTTCTTCTGCAAAAAAGGATCTTCTTCTGCAGGATTTTTGTAAAGATTCAAAGAGGTACAAATTTTTAGAAAAAAAAAAAACAGGCACTGATATGTGTTAATTCCATCCTTTTCCCAGTTAGACTTATAAGATAGGAAGAAAGGTATACAAAAGAATGATCAAACTGTAGCTGACAAGAGAATAGTGAAAGGTCATTTACAGGACAAAACTATCTAGTAAATGATTTTGCAACATTAGAAATGACTAAGTTTTGTCAGATATTATAACCAGATATACTCTGATTAAAGTAAATGCAATACCTGCTTTTTAAAAATTTATTGCTCATTTTTTCCTTTGTCTTATTCATTCATGTGCCTAATAAAGGACACATAATGTGCCAGACACTTTGTTAGGTTTTGAGTATGTCAGAAATCTTACTAGTACAAATAAATATACATATATTATATATATATATATATTATATATATATATAATATATATATATATATAATATATAGTGTGTGTGTGTGTGTGTGTAATAATTTCTACTTTGTGTTATCACAATCAGACCTTATTTGGGCATGTAGAGTCTCAGCAGAATTCAAGGAATCAGTTCACATCCACCTGTCATTTTGAAGTTAATTAATAATGCACCATGCAAATAACACTACAAATTGCAATTTAGCTTGAAGATACATTAGATTTCTATTGCATATAAGAAGGCTGTAATGTATTTCTAGTGTGTTATCTATGCAATGTGTATATAAAATTAAATATCAAATATAATCTCGTGTTAAATAAAAAATTAGCTTTTCTGTAATATATTGTCTTAAGGCTTTTCATTTGGTTTTATAGAAATGATGTGAAATGTATTTCCTGAAGGAGAATTATGAGCATTTTGGATTCTGAGATATAAAGATATCTAGAGGAAAAGAAGAACAAGAGAAAGGGTTTAATGGACAAAGCTTTGCTGGAAGTTAACCCACCAGTTTATATTTCCAAGCTGATAGGTGTCCCCTTTTTGGTTTGCTGCCGTTGAAGCTTTCAGATGTACCTTGCCCATGGCTAGGTTATTTTCAAAGATTAATATGCTAAAATGGAAATAAAAGCAACTTAAGTCCCAATTTACATTTACATTATTTTTGAAAAGTCAAAGATTAAAAGAATTGTGTAATTGCAATTCTGTTGGGAAAAGTAATTCTTGCAAAAGTGCAATGTACTAGTGGGGGTGATCTATCTTATTGGACGAGAGAGGAGCCTAAGCTATCGTTATTTTGAAATTGGTCTAGAAATCTATTTTTACATGGAAAATGTACCGTATTTTTAGTAATTTCCTTGTCATTTTACTCTCTCCTTTACTGTTATAGCATAAATTCTGAATTCCTTATTCCATTTGCGATCTACCTCCTATTGCATTACCTCTTCTAAAGTTATCAAGAAATAATAAGCCACTCAGTATTTCACAGATGTCAAAGCAATTATTTTTAGGCTTAAATATTAAACAGTTGACCGTTTAAAATCAGTTATATTCCAGGTTCTTAAAAAAAATGAAAACAATATTCAAGTAATAATAAATCTGTCCACTTCAGCAACTCAACAAACATGTTTACAATTTTGTTTATGAAATGCAATTCCAGACAATAGGATTTTCTGTTTTCAAGTTCATTATCTTAGACTGAGCAGGAGGCAAGGCTGCATCCAATCAAAATGTCCATGGATGCTCTGCTATGGTTTTTATGTGGCCTCATTGGGCAACTGTTAATGCCTACTACGAAAATGGAACAGATAAGAACAAGCTCTTTCTTATTAGATAGCAGCATTACTTGGCCACGTCTTTCTCCCAGCACATAAAATGTCTTCCCTTTGCATGCGAGATAAACTTCCCTGAGTTTACCTGTGCATCATGGACTATAGCTCACCTGAAATAGCAGAGGTCAGGGCCAATTTCTAGCACATTTCTCACTCTCACAAAAGCATAATACCAATGAGGCTGACATTGTTTGAATCTCTCCTCATTCAGAGAAGATGAAACCATTTGCACGTATCTGTATTTAGCTATTATGAGGAACCAAAGACCTGTGACATATAGCACACATCATGGTGATGGAAAACCATCATCCTGAGATGTGTCTCTCAAAAGCTTCAGTCATGCTTGGACAGAGCCAGAGCTGCTTCTTGAGGAAAATTGCAGCTCAGCCCACTTCTCTTTGAGACTCAGAAGGCCTTTATCTGGGCAGTCATGCATGTCAGCCTTCTCAATTTTCCTAACAGTATGTTAAGAACCATCCGCTCCTCCAGCATCCGAGACATGTCTGTCTTTCTCAATTAGAGTTCCCCATGCTTTCATCATAAATTAGAGCTTCAAATTATCTGCTATCTTACCCTTATTTAAAAAAACCTGGCTGGAGGGGATGTTTAAGGGTGATGCTGTCACCCAATGTTCATTTCTAAGGAGCTGCTGACCCTGCAGCTTTGTGATTCTGCAACTCCAAGGACCTGCTATCCACATTTCCCTTTGGAGAGTCTAGGGCCTTTCCTCAGAAAGCTACATACCTGGGCCACATTACTTTGCCTTCCCAAGAATAAAATACTGTGAGTTCTGTTTCAATATTAAACACTCAGATTCCCTCAGAGATGAATCAAGACAATCATTAAAACTCACTTTTTATATTTGATGTGTATTTCTCAATAATCCTATCACTTGGGATGGTCACTATTATCAGGGAATGCTCCCATGGGGACATATTCCTTTGAGAATTTAACACCAAGATAATAATTTTATCTTTGGAAAGATAGGGTTCCTTATTTCCTCTAAGGGTATTTTCTCCTTAGATCTAGGTACCGACTGAAGTGATCATCTATTGTCAATTTAACTCTCGAATCTTGCTTAGCATAATGGGTTTGATAAATCTGAATGTTCTTCCGGCTAAGTCATGTACACTGAATACATGTTAAAGTCACCTTTGATTCACAGGACATTTTTTGCCAAAACACATTCATCCAAACTCAGATTATTTTCCTTGGCCTTTGTCCCTACTACCAAAGGAATATAAAACAATTTCTCCAAAATAAGTCTTATACCCAAGAGGACATTTCTGCTTTACTCTTTTTCCCCTCCCATCACCAACTCTAAGATTATAAAAGAACTTTTAAAACTAAATAATAATTTAAAAAAACCCTCTTCTATAGTTGTTAGTGTCTGGCGTATGTGGTGGCTCATGTGAATATAGTTAAAACCAGTTTGTGGGTGGGTGCCCAACACAGCTTGGCAGTGCACAAAATGAAGCTGTTTGGTATTATATTTTAGAGTTACTTCAGGACAGGAAGATAGAGGGGGAGATTTTTACATTGCATAGGATTCATTGGCATGAGATGGAAAAAGGACATGTAGCCATCAGGCTATAAACTAATGCATATTCTCACTTTTAACTGTTAGTCAACCTCTTTCATATATTTTGCACCCCTATTTCCAATGCACATTAAAAGTAATTTATTGACATTAATTTTTGACAATGGTCTTTAGACTTTGGGCTCACAGAGCGTTCTGCTTATAAGACAGATTTCCAGATGCCTACTACATACCTTAACATGGATGCCCTGAATGTCCCATCGATTCAAAAATGTCTCAATCCTTTCCCACATCCCTCAAACTTTTTTTTCTGTATTTCTTGTATTAGCTGATGGCTTCATCATTCTCCCTGTCACCCAAGCAGAAAAAAAACCAAAACAGAAACCTGCAGTTATCGCAGACTCCTATCCAGTCTGCTCTTTCTCACTCAAATCTATAGCCAACTTCTGTCATTTCAAACTCCGAAATGTTCTCAAGACATTTATAATCTGGCTCTCATCTACATTTTCAATCTATCATTTCACTAGTTTACATAATTTCATTTTCATTCATCCTGCTATCATTCATCTGACAAACATTTATTTAGCTTCCTCAGTAATCATTATTATTAATTATAGCTAGATATTGAGGATTCAAAAGTGAATATGACAGACATGATCCCAGTAGGGATGTCAGGCTTTACACAAGTAATCAGTTATGATGAGTCTCATGAGGCATGCACAGGAGAGAGAGAGTGGGGGGGAGGGAGGGAGGAAGGGAGAGAGAGAGAGAGAGAGAGAGAGAGAGAGAGAGGGAGAGAGGGAGGGAGGAACCATTTGGGGTACAGTAAAGCATTTGAATTAGTATCTGGGTCAGAGAAAGTGTCTTTGAAGATGTGATATTGAAACAGGGAATTGAAGGATATCTAAGCAGGTTAGAATTCACTGCACAAAATGTTGTGGGGGTGGGGGAGTATTTTCCATGCAGAGGGCATGCCACACAAAAAGATCTAGAGAAGAAAATGTCACCCAACAAAGGGATGGAAAGCGTGTGGCCAGAGTGCGTTTGCAAGGAAGAGGGCCAAGAGACCAAGTTCCTGAGGAGGTGGAGCCCGGTGCTGAGGGCCTTTGACGCCTGTTGGAAAGGTTTGTGTGTTTTTGCCCTCTGGGTTTTCGGAAGTCACTGAAGGGTCGTCCAAACAGGAGAGTCATGATGAGAGCTGTGATTCAGAGACTTGTTTTTTTGAAGAGTGGGGAGCGGTTCAGAGAAGCAGGTGTGAAGGGAAGAGAAAAGAGGCTATTCCTCGCATCTTGGCAAGAAATGGCAGTGATTTTGACTAAGATGGTGCGTGAGGGTGCAAGGAAGTGAACCGGTCTGAGAAAAATGCAGGAGGTGGTGCTGATGGAAGTTGGTATTAGATTGAATGGATATTAGATACAGTCTGAAGAAACAAGTCATGTGTGATTCCTGGTTTCTGACTTGATTTTTCCTTGGGAGATGACCCTACCATTTATGGAAATGTGCAAATAATAAGTGCTATTATATTGGATGAAATAATGAATGATTACATGCATATCAAGGGGAATGAAAGAGATGTGGAGAGAAAGAGGGGGTGTGTTTCATTTGAATGTGTTCATTCTGAGATATCTGCGAAACTTCTGAGTGAAAGGTTCAGTAGATTGTCAGAGAAATGAATGTGGATGTTCAGGAAGAGAGATGGTCACCATGAACTACATGTGTGCCCCTAAGCATGTCATAATGCTTCCTGTCAGTGTGCTTGTGACAAACATTTGCCAGGAGTCTTCATCACTCCCCTCTCTTTCTATACTCAGCTAAAATATCACCTATAACAATTCTTCCCTGTCCCCACCATCCTCTGGTTTGCTGGTATGATTAATGTCTTCCTATCTGTGTTCCCCCCAAAATTGGTTTATTAACCTGATGGGTAGTTCTTCAAGTGGCACAATTTTGTGATTTGTACATGACCATTTCCCCAACCAGATCTGGAGCACTTTGAAGGACAGAAAAAACAATGTTTTCCTCTTTTATGTCCATGCTTAGCACTCCATCTGGACCATTGTGGATCTCGCTTTCTAAGATGAATGTCGTGATTAAAGTATCAAGGGGTCAACTGTATTCCAAACGATGTCCTGTACACTAGATACAAGACAGACTAGGTCAATGCTCTCATAAGCTCAGATTTTAGTAAGCTGAGGTTAAGGACAAACTGAGAGAGGAAAAAATAATGTCAGGAAGTGGGACATGCTATGCAGAGAATTAAAGGAGAGTTAGAAAGATTGTTTTAAGAGCTCACTGAGGTGTTTATTTTTAAGAAGATGTGGTTTACAGAAAAGAGCCAGCCAAGTAACAATCTGTGAGCCATGCATTCCAGGCAGAGGTGATAGCTGGTGCAAAGGCCCTAAAAATGAACTAGCTTTGTATGTTGAGGGAGGAACAAGAGAATCAGGATGCCTATAAGGTTGTTAGGGAGATGATGAGTTATCCATTCCCCTTGTCTTTGTAGCATATCATTTCATACCTCTGAGTTTATCCTCAGCTTTAGCTCCTGGGTGCAGCATCTGAGGTATATGTCTTAATTGACCTGGGACTCTCTATATAGTAATGCCCAAGTGTCACAAAGATTTACCCAAAACAAACATTTGTTCACATCATATAGCCGTCCAGTGGAAGCACACAATGGGAATCAGTACATGAATTTTATTTCTGAGAGCTAAGGACTGTACAAGTGGTCATAGCAACTGCAAATTGAAAAGTACCTAAGAGTGACCTTTAAGGAAACTATAACGGCTAGAAAAGAGCCTGTGCTCTATGAAGGTAGATTTGCTTGAGGTACTAGGTTTAGGCATATATCTTCATGAGCATGTATGATTTTAAGTTTATATTGGCCAATTTTATTTGCTTGTTTATTTGTTTCCAACATGTCTTGTCTTAGGGCCAAATGTACCCTAGAGAATAACCACTCCGACTATGCCAGTTGCTCTATTTTTTGTGTAACCTTCAGCTCTTCATACTAAAGTGCCTCCAGAATAGAAAATAAATCTTTCAAAGTTTCAAAAGCAGCTCTCCATATATCCCCCTTACAACTACCAGGAAGACATTTCTAGGTTCCTAACATATTACGTGTTCCCAGAAAATATATGCAAACCTTCTCAGGCTATGCACTTACCAGTGTGCTTCTGCTTTGGTTGCTCCTTGAAATCGGGAGCTAAGCTCCTTCCAGGAAAAAAAGAGAAAAAAAAAGTCTATGGAAGAGGAGAACTCATTTTACTTTTAAAATAAGATCCATGATCCATGTGAGTCATAGCTTTGTTTGGTTTTGAATTTACCACAGCTGCAAAAGGCACCATTGCTTTAGAGCAGTGAATCAGCAAACTTTTTCTGTAAAAGATGAGATAGTAAATATTTTTGGTTTGGTGGACCCTATAGTCTGTGTTGCCACCACTCCATGCCGCCATTGTAGTGTGGAGGCAGTCGTCTCCAATACTAAATGATGGTGTGTGGCTGTGTTCTAATAAAGCTATTGACAAAAAGAAGCAGAGGCCACATTTGGCTTGAGGATGGCGGTTTAGAGCTAATAATTTATCAACAGGCATCAACTGTTTGGGGAAGGTTATAATTAGGGACTATAACACCTAAAACATTTATCTCTTCCTTTTCCTCGCTCCTTTTCTGGTTATGAGTGATAAGGGCTAGAAAAGTAGTTAATGATCAGGTCCAATCAGTGCAATTACAGTGGTTAGAAACGCAGTTGGCAGCCAGTTAGCCAGTCTTATTTGGTCTCTGGCAACTTCATTTTCTCAGAAAAAATTCATATGTTTGCGATATCTTTTTTTCTGGCAGGGGAATTATAAATTGTAATTAGGCAGGGTCACTTTTTATTTCTGTCTTTGATGGTACTTAAACAACTCACTAATTTTCTAATTTCTATGAATTAAGATCTTGCCTCTAAATAATAGACTTGTAGTTTTTATTCTTTTCTGCTTCTATAATAATTAAAAATGGATTTATTTATCTCTAGACCATCTGTTTTTATTTTTATTCACCTTGAAAATAGAATAGAGAGCAGTACTGCAACACGTGTCTTTCCTTATTCAGACATAGTATCTCATGGTACTTCATAAAAAATGGAACAAAATCATCTAGCAACAGGTTAAATGCATATTCATCAAATAACAGAAGACGGTAAGTCTTCAATCGGTCCTTAAAGCAATCAGTTTGCTAAAGCATGCAGGTACACATTGAGAATTGTATTAGAAGGTAAAATGCCCTTAGAATTAAAATATTTGACTTGATTAGTCTAGCGCAGGGGTCGGCAACTTTTGAGAAAGAAGAGGCGCCAGGGGTCAGCAAACCAGCTTGCGAGCCACAGGCTCTAAAGTAAAATTGAAAATAAAAATAAAACTATCGTAGTTTCATTTATATAATTTTTAAAGGCTATTATTCACATAATGGTGATTATGTGAAAATATATGTATGACTCTCAAATAATTTTTAAATTGTTGTGAGGGACAGGATTGGCTCTTCCAGGGGTCAGCAAACTTTCGAGATGGAACGTACCCAAAGAGCCACATGTGTGGCCCGCCAGCCGCAGTTTGCCGACCCCTGGTCTAGTGTATAAAGAGTTTGCAGGAAACATCAGAAATATATGGGTAGAAGATGATCTGCTTAGTAACTGTTGGTTTACTAAAAACTCCTCTGTGATTTTTTCAGATCTATTTGATTATTGTTTCATGTGTGAATGTGACCTACCTCTTTGGCTCTTCTGAGGTAGTCCTGTGCTCATGACAAGTGTCTTTTCTCCCCAGTGATCCTTTTGTTGTTGTTGTTGTTGTCAATAGGTCATAAGAATAGTGTACCCTAAGTCCACATGTTGCTGTTGCTGACAATGTGAATGTCATTCATACAATTCATATATATATATATATATATANATATATATATATATATATATATATATATATGAATATCTGTCAGGTGTCTCATCCTGGAAAAGAAATTGAGTCAGAGTTAAGAAAGAATATTCTTGGACATTTAATGTCCTTAAAACAAAATACCATACTCTAATAAATGCTTATCCAGATAATTCCAATGTCTCCGAATGATAGTATATTCAAGACACATTGTGATCTTTACTTTGATCCACAGCTTTGCAATTATAATGCACAATCTTCAAGTTTCACCTCATTTTTCAGTGCAAGTTAATAATATTCAATTCATTTCAATGCCATAAACACATTTTGAGTGGCCTCTACATTCGAACAAAGTTGTAAGGAATTCGCACCATGAATAGAAAGTCGAGTAACTTATGGTCTCTGACTTAGTGAAATCACATGTAAATAAGGTGTACAGACAAAATCACAATTTACTGTAGATTATATATCCAAAATGGAAATACTCTGTATGTAATTAAGGATTAAGAGGAGGAGCACAGGGAACAGAAATAATTTTGGCTGTGGGACTTGAGAACAGTTCTACAGTGCTGGTAACATTCAGTTGGCCATGAAAAAGAAATAGAGTTCACTAGCTAGAGAAGGGAGAGGAAGGGCATTCCAACTAAATTGAGATTTTGTGGCATATTCAGAAATAGATATGTTCAAAAAAGTGTCATGTTTATTATATTCTGCTGCATAAATTATATTTCAATATAGCATGAATGATAGAAATTTTTAAAACCAAATGCCTTGTAAAACCAGAATGCTGGCCATCGTATGACCTGTGATATATTTCCATTCTTTTCTCTCATATCATTATGGATGGTGATATGAAAAAAATTTTTTTTAAAAAAGCTTCTCCAGATTAGTAAAGGATTGTTGAGTTTACAATGAACAAAGTCTATAAATCATTCAGGAAAATTCAGCCCTTTTGTTCTATCTTGTCTTAGTTCTGAAGCCACACAATTCCCTGAGATGAATAATCAGCGATGTATTTGCTAACCTCCTAAATGAAGCCTCAAACACAAGTAGTCTATTGGAATTTCATTTTCTCTTATTTCACTAATCATGTCTATGTTTCTTTATATGAGAGATGGGCACATTGGACTGATTAAGGGAGAAGAATACTTTTTATGACATTAAGAAGAATTTGATTTTCTTCTTTAATTAGCCACTTTTAATTTTGGTGCAGCAACATTGATAACATGAATAGAATACTTAAAACATAGCATTTGGTCATGTTATTATTAGGAGAGTATCAAATGTATAAATGACAAAAATGAATTTTAAAATATGAGACATCTTAAATATAGGTCTATGTATAGGTATTTCAAGCAAATATGTGCACACCTATTTGTCCATTTATGCAAGTTATCTTACCTAGTAACTATTGAATATGAGTTATTTTCACGTATTCCCTCCCTTTCATCTCTGATGAAACTGGGCATTGCTTAACTATAGCTGCAACAAAGCACACAGAGAATTCTTAGTGCGACTTCACTGTAACTCACTATTTTACTGGTTCAACCAAGTGTGAATAAGTGTGTGACTTAATGATCCTTTTAAATCCTGCCACTAGCATTAGGCAAGGGCAAAAACAATACAAATACAATTAGGAACAGAAGCATTAGAAGAGGAAGGATTAAAAAGTACAAAATAAAGGATACAAAATTTTTATTTATTGTTGAGAAGATGTTAGCGCTCAGTAAAAAATTGCCTGATCATATGGTGTGGTGGCAATAAAGAACTATTATTGTGTAGTTCTTCTCCCTAAAACTTTGCTTTTCTGATTATGTTTTTCTGTACCAGTTAAATTAGCAGATGTTTAATTTTGCTTGCCTGGAAATAGAAGGCATCACAGTATATGAAGTATTTCAAAGGCCTTATGATGGTTAATCAAGTGAAAATATATTACAGATTAGGTAATCAGTATAAAATGTTTATTAATTTTGGAAAAAGTAGATCAAGGATTCACAGTTATTTTCATATTAATGTATTCATTTATCAAATAAGCTTTGACTGTTTACCAATATGACTAGTTTTATATGTAGATAGATAGAAATGTATACAGAGGGTGCCAAAAAATGTATACACATTTTAAGAAAGGCAAACTGTATTAAAATTGTAATACTCAGTATATACCAGTAACCAAAGATAAATACAAGTCTTGTTTGACTTCTGCAATTACAAGAGGTGCTCAACGTGGTTCCCATCAGCATCCAGACACTTCTGATTACAGTGAACTACTGCTTGAGCAACGCTGACCAAAGTGTCCACTTGTATACGTGTTTTTGGCTCCCCTGGTATATATCACCTTCTGATCGTATTCCAATGTGAGCATCCTACAAGGCACAGAACAGCCTCCCACAGCAAAATATCAATAGAGATGAGGTTGAGAAACCCTGGTGTGGTAACAAGAAATGTAATGAGGACCTAGTTACAAAAACGTTGAGAGGGTTGAAAAGTCCAACAAGGGATAGTGAAGCAGCCCAGAGATTAGCATCTGTGGGAAACAACTGCTACCTCTAGGTTTTAGGGACAAGGGCGTGGGGGATATTACCAGAGCCCAAGAGCCAAAGCAACTGGGCTACAGCTGGATTCAGGATGGATGCCACTGGTTCAGAGTTGGAACCAAGGAGGGAATCTTTCCTGTGCCACTGGAACCAGAGGGAATATGCAGCCCCTTCTGGAGTCATCACCAGAAGCAGAAAGAAATGGAAATAGATGCCCTTGTTTTCTCTTCCTTCTACTTACGAGTCTCTCAGCAGTGTTTCCCTTTGGACAAACTCAGGAGTAAGCCATGTGCAAGGGATTTGGGGAAATGTGGGTTACAAGGGACCTAAGAGGAATGGATCTGAGACTAAACAGGAAAAGTACCAGCACAAGATGCAGGAGACATAAAATTTCTAATTTTATTATTCCAGCTGCCATGGTGTTCTCACACCCTTATTTTTTCTCTGTGGGAAATATGAAAATATATCAAAAGTAGCAGGTGTAGTAAAATTATAACATGCATACCAATGGATACAGCCCACTATCAATTCTCAGATGGAAACTAGGAAAAAAAAAGAGAAAGTACTTGCTAAAGCAGAGATTGTAGGGGAAATCATGAAGAAAAAAAAAACTATTATCACGCATATTGAAATTAAATCCTTAGTTGATGATTTTTTTCCTTTCTTTCTTTCAAAATTGAAAAGATAATATGTATGATTTTTTCTTTGTTGTCATTACGTTGATGTCAAAAGTAAGTAATGTACACATCTTAAGGGGGGGAAAAGATTAGTGGAAACAAAATAAGAAAGACAATGGAATGAACAAATATTATAAGACTCTTTATCTCAGTTAAAACTGAAAATGACATGTACCTTTTCTCCAAATAAAAATTAGATAACTGAAGTAGTAGAGCTTTCTCTTCCATGGCAACTCTAGAGAAGGGGCAGATGGCATGAGATTGTGGACAGATGGACACATGGAGAGGCCATATTTATAGTTATCGTTAAAATTTTTACTTCCAGTGTCACCCAAACCTCCCACAGCATTTCATTTTCAGATTGTCAATATTTTCCTGGTTCACAAGCACCAACCTTATATATGGATGCATAGAAACGTGCATTATGAATTTACACTTCTCAGTCATTATTTTAGGAATCTGTTGTAGATGTTTGACTTAACCAAGGTGATGGAAGCCAGCTTGATTAGAGCAACATATTGATATGTAAACCAAGGTTAAGACTTTAACTCTGTATGAATCATCATGTGGACAATAGAGTCCATGTCCCTGGTACCAGTTAAATGTCTCTCAGAAATGAATGGCAAGAGTGAGAACAGTTCAGAGAAAATGATCACAACTAGTGGTTAAACAATGCAGTGTATTTATGCCGTTCCTAGCAGGCCAGTGCTCATTTTTAAAAATAATGATTGTTAATTAAACAAAGTTACCTTGGGAATCTCTGAGTTTCATTAACACACAGCAAGTAGTTATTAACAGATGGAAGATAATCCAGGATAAACAACAATGTTTACTGAAGAAACCAATTGGCTTTGTGAACCCATGAAACCAAAGCACTTAGGGTGTTAAAGAGTCAAGATAGAAATGATGTGAAGAGGTGATGAATTAAAAATATATATATCACCTTTTATTGCCTTTCTCTGGTTCTCACAGTAAGCTGTTTATTGGGAGACTCTGAGAACTCTTTGTTCTTCATTATGTCAAGGGACAAATCCATAATATAAAGTACATGTGGTGATGAACAATATTTATAATGCAAGCACATATATATATGTGTGTGTGTGTGTGTGTGTGTGTGTGTGTGTGTGTATCAATTAACTGCCCTTGTCTAGGAAGTAATTTCTAAACAAGGCCCTAAAATCATGAACTGTGATGGAGCCCATTCATACCCCTCATATTTGACAAGTCAGTGTCACCTTTAGCGACCTGGTCAGCTCATTGGCTGCACTGCATGACAGAGAAAGATTCTGTAATTCCTGGCACCATGGCCAGTTATGAATTTATTCATTCTTCTAGTACATTTTAGAGCATGAGTATGCTTCTTTCTGCACGATTTCTATCTAGGGGCTAAAAGAGGATAAATCCACCCAGCATAACCAAGGACAGATCAACCAATCAACTCAAAGCAGGGGTGAGTTACATGAGCACTCTATTTGAGTCGCCAGCTAGGTAAAAGAGAGAGAGAGAAAGAAAGAAAGGAGTGGGGTTATATGGACAGAAGAGCTATGGCTTGGGGAAAATTGGCAAGGACTGAATATATTCCATGTAGCTTATGTAGGCCTGATCATTTTTGAAAGTTATTTTTACAAGCCCTGGGCCAATTGTACTGGCATGTTCACACATGAAAAAATATCAAGGGGCAACTAATAGTTGAAGGAGGTGACAAAGAGGAGATGGATCAATCATTCGCACTAGCCATCAAAGGAAGAAACATAATCAGCTTGAGCCAGTGGGGAGAAGTTAGGTTACATATTAAGCAACAGCTTGGTATATATTTCAACTGCTTTCTTAAAGTCACTTCCACACTTTCATGCTTCCCCTCAAGGGATTTAGATTTTTTTTAACTGTAATTGGTCAAGGCTTGATTTGATGTCAGTCTAGTAAAGTTATTTCAGAGTTTATTAACGCTGCCTAAATTCTTTCCAAGAGAAGATGAGTGATTCTTACCATTCAGTTCTAGAGGAGGAGAAAGATAAGGCTGAAAGCAAGATATTGGTGCATATTGGGCCAAAAGGAGGTAGGGCACAGATAGGTGGGATCATTGCCCTGAATTCCAGAGAGCAACATGCTATGTGTTAATCTAGGGTTGGGGAGGATTTATAGCCGGTGTCAGCAATCTCACTTGAGAGCCTGGAAATTGGGAAAGGCATCTTGCCCAGGAATGAGCCAGTGGGAGAACGGCTCCGTAAGAGAGGTAGTTCACCAGGGTAGACCAGGAGATCATGCCAATGAACAACTTTTATAGGGCTCCTCATGTCCTCATCATGGGTCCAGCAGGATCTTCAGTGATGGGACAGGCCCCTCCAGCCTGCAGGTAGGACCGACTAACTAAGTCAAAGGATGCTGCAGTGGGCAGCCCATGCTTATCTTGTATAAATGAGGTTTTTCCACCCCCTCTAATGCAAACATCTATTTAATGCAATGTCTTCTGCTAAATATTGACTCAGAAATCCCAACCACAAGAAAAAAAATGCAAGATGAATGACATTTCTTTTTAAATTTCTCTAATACTCCTCCCACTGGAGAGTGAAGAGGGGAGGGAGAAGACAGATCTCTTAACAGTCCTGTGAGTAGAGAAGGAGAAAGGAAAGGGAAGAAGGTGATGCCAAAACATCTTAGAGAGAGAGACTCAGACATTCAAGGTTCTTGCCTGTCCTTTTTTTTTTTTTTTTTTAGCTGAGCCATCCTGCCACCTATTGGCAGCTCAGCAGCTGCTCAGCTCAGGCCAGGAATCGAATCGCTGTTGCTCAGAGCTCGCACTCTTGAGAAAGCTCTTTACCAACTGAGCCACTTGGCCGGCCCCCTTGCCTCTCCTTTAATACATCCCTCTCCAGTATATGAGTCAATATACTTTTAATATTCATTTACCAGACATATATGGATCATTAACAGCATACCAGGTATTCTGTTAGGCTGTGGGGTTAGCAAGATTTTGTATAAAACATCATTCATAACTTAACAGAGCTCAGACTCATTCAAAGAGCCGTACTGGGATGCAGTGTTGTAGAACTCTACTTATGTGCTAAATGCTTATCTCCTTTAATCCGCAAAACAATCCTGGAAGGCGGTCTTAATTATTTCCAGGTTATAGTTGAGGATCCTAAGGCTTCAAGAGGTTAAGAAACTGTACCAATATCACAAAGGCAGTAATGTCACAGTGAGAGTTTGAGTCCATGGTGTGGCACGTTTCAAAGCCCACACATGACATTGATTTTCTTGTGTAAATGTATCATTGAGCTCCCTTCAAGTCTAAGCACTCAAACTCCTACTCCCAGCATGCAGAATCAGACCAGCCTTATTTATACAATATTCCAGCTCATTTGTAGATGAAATATTGTTTTGTGGACTAACCTAGGAAATCTAACTATGTTGGATTCCTCTGGTTAGAGATACACTTGATTCCAAGGAATAGGATATGCCTGAATGCACAGGTAGGGGTGAAGTGAATCCAGCCAGAAAGGTTAGAGACCAGCTAGCAGATCATTAAACAGATGCCTTTCAAATGTGCAGAACACAAACTACTTGTAAGCTGGGGACTGCCGGTATTGATTCTTCCCAGAAAAGTTACTTATTTTTATACATATATGCTGTGTTCTATCCGTAATACAGTTCGACATGGTAACACTCAAGTGCGTTATAAAAAGAAAAACAGCTGCTGCTAATAATGCTGTTTGTTTCTGTTTGTATTGTGAAAGCACTAAGAATGTTTTCTTTTGCTTTTTCCAGTTTGTATTTTAATAGTGTCAAGGAATATGAGTCATTTTTTCAAAGGGAAAGGTGAAGGCCAGACTTACCTTGCCTGTTAAGCTGCTCTGCATCACTGATCCTTGTTGTAGCTTTACCTGGCCACTGATTTATTCATTTATCAAATATTTGTTGACCATCTACTATGTGCCAGGTACTGCTTTAGGATTACATTAAAAAAAAACCTTCTCTATTTAACGAGCTCATATATTAATGGGGAAATTCGAAAAAGTTTGAAATCAACAAATAGGTAGTAGGCCAAGTGATAGTATTAAAAAGTAAACTAAAGCAGGGTAAGGGGGATAGAAAACAAAACAAAACAGGAAACTGCTGTTTTATATATAGCCTACTTGGAAGACCTCTAGGAGGTGATCTTTGAACAGACACCTCAAAGAAGTGAGGAAATTAACCACTCACAAAATATGAAGGAAAGCATTCCAAGTAGAGGAAACAGCACACATAAAGTCTTAAGAAAGGGCACGCCCGCACGTGCATGCATGTGTGCGTGCGTGTGTGTGTGTGGTATTTTTTAATCTTTTTATTTTTAAATAAACAAGACTTATAGGAAGTTGCAAACATAATTTAGAGAGGTCTAGAGTACCCTTCACCCAGCTTCCCCTAATGGTTGCATTTTACATAGCTTTTGGGTTGTTGGAAAAGTCATGATGCATTTTTGCAACGAAAAACAGAAAAAATACGACATGACTTTTCCGACAACCCAATATATACAATATCAAAACCAGGAAATTGACATGGGTGCAATTTACAAGCCTTACTCAGATCTCACCAAGTTTATTCCATGCACTCACTTGTGTGTATTCTGTGTAACTTTATACCATGTATAGAGTTATATAACCACCACCGCTATCAAGCTAGAGAAAGGTTCCATTGTCACAAAGGACGTATCTTGATCTAGTCCTTTATAGTCACATCTACCCAGACTACTCATCCCTAGCCCTAATCCCTGGCAACCACTCATCAGTTTTTCATCTCTATAATGTTGTCTTTTCAATAAATTTATATAAGTGGAATCATCATTTAGGGAAAGAAATGAGACGAATTGACTCAGGCTTTGATAGGTCACTCTAGCTGCTGAGTGGAAAACAGACAGTGAATGAGTTAGCAGGGGGCCATTGCAGTCATTCAAGTGAGAAATAATGGTGGTTCTAAAACAGGATGTTTGCAGTGGAGATAAGGGGAAGTAGATGCATTCTGGGTGTCTTTGGAAGATAGCGCTGCCAGGATCTTCTGATAAATGTGGTGTGGGGTGTAAAAGAAAGGGAGGAGTTCGGGATGACTGTAAGGTGGAAAGGGTGGCGAAAATGAGAGAAGGATGAGTTCAGACGGTAGAGGGGTGGAGGTGGAAGCAAGAGTTTGTTTTTGCACTTGTTTGAAAGCTTGTTAGACATCACATTAAAGCAAAAAAAAAGTGTGTAGTTAGATACAACTCTGGGGTTCAGGGAAGAAATGTGGGTTGAAGATACATGTTTTAGAGTCATCTGTGTGAAGATGCAATTCAAAGGCATGCCCCTTAGAGTGCATGGCTGTTTAGGCAGGGGTCTTCACGACAGTCTCTGTTGCAACATATCCGTGGAAGTCTTTAAAATGATTTGGAACAGCATTGTAAAAGCTGTCGCTTGACTGTGCTGTTTCTGGTGATCCATCTTCATTGATCAGTACGGAAAAGGCATATCTCTGAGGGCCCTTGATAAAGCAAGAATATTAGGATGCACCGCTCTTTCTCCATGTTCACGATGGTAGGGCATTTTGAGTGTTTAATGGCAGAAAACCTTGGTCACAAGTCAACACTTCCATATGGAGGCTGAAGAATGTCACTGATTCACACTAGCCGTGTATCCCATTAGGAGGAGAGAGACAATGGGATGATAACCCCATGCCCTGGACTCAAGTTCTCCTTCATTCCCCTTGCCGACCTTTCTTTTTACATTTTGTATTCTTTTTCGAAGCCTCTCGTTCAACTGGGCTTTCAATCCTGACTTGGTAGTGTTCTAACTCTAGGCCTTAGGCAAGGCATTTTACTTCACTTGGCCTCAGTGTCCTTATCTGGAAAATGGTTGGTTTCGTGATATCTTCTCTCCTAACATTCATTGGCTCTGAGACCTGGGGCCCACTGCCTTCTTAGATATTAGTCTTACCTTTATAACCTTCCTTCCCCTTTTTGCTCTGCCTTTCACACACACTTCAGAGAATATAGTGGGCATTCTCTTTCCTCAGGGCTTATTTCTATAACTGGGTTCTCAATTCAATAAACTCATCTGCTTGAAAATATTAATAACTGTTACGACTTAGGTAAATGTGCATTTTATGGGTGGTCTTTAATAATCTGAAGGAAACAAATATTTATGGAGAGTCCAGTAAACGCCAGGTACTGTATACACTTTATTATGTTCAATCCTCCAAACACTTCGGCAAAGCAGATGTTATTATTATCATCATCATTGCTATTATGCAAATGAAGGAACCCATTATAAAAGAAATCCAAGGTCTTGTACAAAGTTCCACAGCTGATGAGCAGTAAAGGCCGTTTTCCCATTAGAACATCTTATCATCCAAAATGAGTAATGTGGGACTGCTAGATACAGTGGCCTATGGTGGAAGGAGCCACACGTCAGCAAGAAGGCTGAACATCACAGCCTCGTTCCACTCCAGTGCAAGGCTGGCTTCTCCTGCGGAAGGCCTCCTGAATCCCTGTTCCCTCCGGGGATCCTCCCGAGTTCATGGTATCGGGTCTCCCCCCAAACTACTGGGGGTGCCAAAAAATGTATACACATGCCTTGTGTTCGTCTTTGATTATCGGTATGTATTGAGTATTACAATTTTAATACAGTCTTTTCGTTTCTTAAAGTGTGCATACTTTTTTTGGCACCCTCAGTATGTGAGGCTATGAGAATAAGCATTAAAGGGTCTTAGAGTAGCACCCAGCCATTTGGCAGTTAGACTCCTTCTGAACTGAATTCAGCATTTTTGCAGCTACAAAGGAACTGAATGAGGGACATGGTGTCTTTATATTTAGACACAGTGGTCACTTTTTTTCCATAATGATCCCAGTCTAGTCAGTCAAAGCAACCCAGAATAGCTAACATAAAACTGAACACTCATTGCCCACTGCCCTTCACTATGTTTTCACATAGGAAGCAAGAATAAAACATGCATGGAGCAGTCTAGCCAGCTTTCCAGAGCTCCTAACACTAAGTCTGTATGAGTTCTGATAAGACATAGACTGTTATTAAAAAGACAGAGATCCCACATACTTAGAATTTATTGTTTGCCTTTTCAGTCACAAAAAGACAATCCTCTGCATATGTTAGCAAAAAAATAGTACTGATCTTATCATCTCTAATATTAAAGTTTAAATTTGAAAGCTGTACATCTCATATTGTTCATTTTAAAAACCAATATTGATTGGTATCTTGTACTACAACTTGTACCATGGGTCAAGTTCCAATATACCAAATATCATTGCAATAAAAATTCTATAAAACCACATCAACAGAACCTTTCATGTTTGAGTCACCAGCCTGATAGTGTAAAGCAATTCTGAGAAAAGCATGCTAGGAGAGTCTCAACATTTATTTGTCCTGACCAACAAAACTTGACAGCATTAAAAACTTAGTCATCCATGTAGGATTGTTTCTAAATCAAACTTGAGAGGTCAAATCTAAGTTGGCATGCAATAAATGTTTTTTGAATGAATGTTGAATGGGGAGATTCATCCACTCTACCCTAAGTAGTGTTGAATTTCCAGTTCCTAGGTTAATACCTGGCATGTACAGTGGGTGCCAAAAAGGTGTATACATGTTTTAAGAAAGGAAATCTGTATTAAAATTGTAATATTCAACATATACCAATAACAGAAAATGAACAAAAGCCACGTTTGACTTCTGCAATTACAAGAGGTGCTCAAAGTGGTTACCGTCAGCATCCAGACACTTCTGGTTACAGTAAACTGCTTGAGCATCGTTGACCAAAGTGTCCACTTGTATACAATTTTTTGGCGTCCCTGGTAGATCCTAAAGGAATGAATGGGCACAGAGCAATTTTTTTTCTGAAGTGCAAATTCAATCATATCACTTTCCTGCTTAACATCGTTCCCTGGTTTTCCATAGCTTGTGGAATATTATTTTGAGCAACATTTCTCAGACCTTGATGTATATAAACATTCCCCGGGGAGCCTATTAATAAGCAGACTCTGATGCAGTAGGTCTGGGGTCAGGCCTGAGATTCTGCATTCCTGACAAGTGCCCAAGTTATAGCAATAATGCCGGTCTACAGAGCACACTTGGAGTAGCTATGCATAAGCTGCTTTACGTGACATGTAAGCCTGTTCTTTTACGATTGGACCCCAAGTCTCACTATGGCCCCCAAATGAGCTTTTGCTTCAATTGTGTGTTCTCCTCAAAATGCCGTAATCTTGAACTTATCTGACTGGATGCTGGGTTTTCCCCAGTTCTGGACCTACCTCCTTACAAGTTTTAGCTCAGGCATCGCATCCAACAAAAAATTGCCCCTTGTCCCATCGTCCGGGTTAATGTTACTCTCATGTGCTTCTGGTGCAGCATCGAAGCAGAAACCTATCATGTTCCTTATCACAGTGAGTGGTGGTGCCAGTGATGCCATCCAAATGCCTGGGCAAGATTAGAGGGGCTAGAGGTTTTGTTGTGGACATACGTTTGGATTATACTTAAATTGTATATTTATCTGGATGACCAATAAAGGGGCTAAAGTCTCTGAATTCACCCCTTGACACCACTGCTTATCTCATTGTAACATGATTTTTTTTTAAAGGAAGAGCTTGTTTTTTTTTTAACTTTATTGGGGAACAGTGTGTTTTTCCAGGACCCATCAGCTCCAAGTCAAGTCATTGTCTTCAATCTAGTTGTGGAGGGCGCAGCTCATTGGCCCATGTGGGGATCAAACCAGCAACCTTGGTGTTATGAGCCCATGCTCTAACCACCTGAGCCAACTGGCCGCCCATGTAACATGCTTTTGATTCACATGTGTGTTTCTACCATACATGGAATAGCAGCTCCCCAATTATCATCAATCCACACATTCATAAGACAGAGTTGAGTTTATTTCTAACCATCTTGACGGGGCTTTGGAGTGTCTCATAAGAGGAAGGGTGAGGGTTGGCTTTCATTGAGAATTTGCAGTTTGGTTCAAGGTGGGTGTTTCATTGTGGGGGCATAGCCAGGACTTGGTCAGGATCATGACATTACAGTTTAGGTTTGGTGAAATGGCACAGCAAGGATTTTGAGGCAAGAGGTTTAAAGAATATTAGGGTGTGAACTCTCTACTGATGCTTTCTATCAGAGTTGATGGGACTTTAGGGAAGTTACTGTCATGAATAGTCTATTTGTTTGCCTGGGCAATAACTCCTTGAATGGGACAGTTACATTAATGAAGACAATGAAATAATAAGTCGTGTTCATGTAGACAGTACGTTGTGTCAGTACAAGGGGTAGGTAACTTTGTTTCTCAGTGTCCATGCTGTTTGTGGTGGTAGATGATTTTGGTTCTCAAGTAGATGGACAGTTTCCTGAGGAAGGGACAATGTCTTTATAATATCTGAAATCTCTATGTACTGCACAGTGCCTGCCACTGAATAAGCATCCCATAATTGTTGGTTGAAGAGACAGTGAGAAGCATGCAGTCCATAAAAATGGCAACGAGACACACGCTTACTGTCATTTTGAAGAATAAGTATTTTCCATGGATATTTGCAACTCAATGTGGGATCTACATACCAGCAGCATTGATTCTACTTGGGAGCTGATTAGAAATTCAGATTCTCAAGGCCGGCTGAGTGGCTTAGTTGGTTAAGAGTGTGAGCTCTGAGCAATAGGATCGCGAGTTCGATTCCCACATGGGCCAGTGAGCTGCGCCTGAGCTGACCTGCCGCTGAGCTGCCACTAGGTGGCAGGATGGCTCCTAACAACAAGGTTGCCGGTTCAACTCCCACATGGGATGGTGGCTACGCCTATCCACAACCAATTGAACACAGCACCTTGAGCTGAGTGGCTCAACTGGACTTGGAGCTAAGCTTGCTGCACCCTCCACAACTAACATTGAAAGACAACAAGTTGGCTGGTCCCTTTCCCCAGTTCCCCAACACTGTTCCCCTTCACCAATTCCCCAATAAAATTTTTTTAAAAAGAAAGAAAGAGAGAGAGAGAGAGAGAGAGATTGAGAGAGAGAGAGAGAGAGAGAGAGAGAGAGAAGAAAGAAAAAGAAAAGAAAGAAAGAAAGAAAGAAAGAAAGAAAGAAAGAAAGAAAGAAAGAAAGAAAGAAAAAGAAAAAGAAAAAGAAAAAGAAAGAAAAGAGAGAAATGCAGACTCTCAGGAGCCACTCCAGGCCTGGTGACTAATTACACAGACTCTGCATTAAGAATATCTTTAGGTGATCTGTATTACATTAAAGTTTGAGGAGTAGTGCTTTCGTATCTATTTAATCCTCACCACCTGATGAGGTATTATTAGTCCCATTCACAGACGTGGAACTGGAAGCCAGGAAGTTTAAATAACTTGTCCAAGGTCAAACAGCTGTGGGTAGCTGAGCCCCGACTGCCTTCATTTCTTGGCCTCCACCACATACATCTCCACTACTGACCGAAGCATGGGATGCAATCTAGTAATCCGAGGGGGATAAGCACACTAAAAATCTAAATAGTGACATGCACTTTGCAAAGCACATTTCTTTTCCATTCTAATTTCTCTGTCCTTTCAAGTTTTCTGAAGCATAAAACTATGAACAGCAGGTGTGAACAATGCTTAGGTGTGCTTTGATCCTTTGGCCATTCAAGATGTTTGATTTGCATTCTGCAAAGGAGTCTCTGACAACCTCTATGACACAGACCACACCATCAGCCAAGAAAGGGCTGAGGTACTTTCATTTGTGAGCTGGCCAGCTGTGAGCGGCTCAAAGGGAAAGGCTGTCTATTTACATACTATATTGATTACTTATAAATAAAAGGCCCTCATTCTTTCTCCTATTGTAAAATCTATAATCAGGGAGTCGGGAGGAGGATCCAAACTGCATACATTTGCATCTGCCAAGCTGGATAACTGGTCCCAGCATTCCATCGATGGCACTGAAATAGCACCACAATTATCAGGCTCTATCAAATCGAATCTATCCATAAGGCAACTGCTGATGATATTTTCAAGACGAAAATTCGATTGAAAAGATAGTAGCCAAGTCCAGTAAAATCCTACGCCTGTGAGAGCTGTCCGGAAGATAGAAATCTCAAGTGGATTCCTCCTTCATTTATCATGTATCTGGTCACTTGACAAGTATTTATTGAACACCTGTTCTGGGTGTAGATCTCTGCAGTGAGGCTGCAGGTGTAAGTAGGTGTTCCTGAGACTATGCATAACATTGGTACTCAGAACTGGGATATATGTGTACAGAAGCTGAGGATTCCTTCAGAGGATATATAGAGGTGGAGGAACAGGCAGGAAAGAGTCCACCAGCCCACTGTGGTACGGAAACACTTCAGCACCCCTTAGGCTATTGAACTAGGTTTTGTTTGGGGTGCATTTAATTACTCTGTTTCTGAAACAAGCATATCATAATGTACAGAGATTGTCGTAAACAGCACCATAATGCCCACCACATCAGGGATGTCATCAACCAGATTAGGTCTGTTCCTCGGCTGTCCCGACATGCACACACCTGCGCCTGTAGACAGGTGCTTGCCAGAGGCTGCTTCCAGGTGTGTGTCTGTGGGAAGACCCTGTGATGATGCCGGCCACTTTGGAACTTTTCCCTCTGGCTTCAGGAATTAACCTGAGGGCTCCTCGTCAGCATGCGTTTTGTTAGAGGACAGTAACATGGGAAAGAATGTGCCTGTGAACTTAAGGTTACTGAGAGGTTGCTGTAGAATAAGTAAAACTCCCCTGGGGAATGATAGTCCTGTATTCAATCCATCATGCAAGTTTAATGTAAGGCTTTGATAAACAGCTCCAGAGGGCTCGTAAGTATATGTGTGCATGCACATAGCTCAGATGATACCAGTGAGTTCAACTAAAGTCTGTTATTCATCGATGGATGAATGGACCATTTTAATGAACTAATGATATTAGAAATGACTAGGACGATCAGCAAATGATACAGAAACTTTTCAACATCCTTGTAAAATGTTGTATTAGTGGATTCACTTAAATCACTTTTACTTTCATTACAGTATGTAAATAATTCAGCAACTTTTCATTTGACCCTGTTATCAAGTCAATATTTAGCCAAATATTTATCAAGCGTTGACTATGATCTAGATGCTGGGACTACATACAGTTTCGAATTAGACCCTGGACGCCTATCATGTGGCTCACAATGAATGATCTACCTCAAGACACCTCAAGATACGATGTCTGTCATTGACCACAGGGATTTAAAGATTGTTACAGAAAGTGTTTGTCTAGGCAAATAGGCTCTAAGTGCTTCCAGAGCCAATCTCCACTGGGTAATGCAGGCTGCGCGTGGAGTGGAATTGAGTCCAATCCATGATCCAGCAGAGCTTCAGCCCAGGTTTTCTTTAGAGCCTTTGCTACACACAAAGTTGGCTGATGTGCCATTCAGCATCCCAGCAGCTCTTTCTCTTCACACTAGCAATGGCAAAGCTTTGTGCGGAGGCATTGCTGGCTGCTCTGAACTAAAATCATCCGTGGGGACCGGAAGAGGTTTTTTGCACACCTTATTAAGGTAGGCAGTAGTGTGTGTGTGTGTGTGTGTGTGTGT
>NW_017731547.1:351502-432516 GCF_001890085.2 Hipposideros armiger | reverse complement strand
CCTCTATGTAAGTCTTCTATTCTGACACAGGAGCGTGTGAGCAGTAGGTGGGAGGAGATGCTTTTGTACTTGAAATGCTGAGGTCCAGATTAAGTGATATTGCACTAGCTAGTTAGAGGCAGCATAAAGGGCTGGGGATCAAAGCATTCGAAAATAAATCCTTCCATGATTTCTCCGCTCTCAAGTTAAACCACATCATTGTAGGGGAAATTAAAAAAACAACAAAAAAAATCAGCAGTGAAGGCAAGTAGCCCAAATGTAAGGATCTTTGAGCAGCTCGGGTTGTCCAGCTTTTGAAGTCTCCTTGCAGCCAATTTTTGGGGCTCCTCTGGAGGGGGCGATTCATATCCACTTTCCTCTCCTGGAGCAGTTGCTTCTTCTAGACTCCAACAGGGAACAATAGAGTTTAACAGTAACAGGAGATTTTTTTTTTTTACGCCTGTGCCCTCTTCTGTGTTTAAAGGTGTTTTTAAAAAGACTCCTGCTAGGGGAATCTTGGTGCCTGTATGTTAAGGTAGCAATTAACTTTTAGCACTAGAGCTTACATTGAATTTTCTCTCTTTCTGCTTTACTAAAGCAGTCATTAAAATTCAGCGTGAGTAGCATCAAACTTTATCATAAAAATCTGCTTTGTTTAGAGCACCTTGATTTTTTTTCAAAGCTGCCTTCTCAGTTTATATACATATACATTGCTGCCTTTCTTAGAATATTGAAATTCTTTGTGCCCCAACGTTAAGAATCACTAGGTTGAATCTCTGTATTGTGTTTTATTTGAGCAAAAATACTGTTCTCAAAAGTTTGATTTGTTCAATTCAAGTTTTAAGATGTAAATTTTTTTGTAGCAAATTATTTGAGTCGGACACTATGCCATTGCATGCCTCTTTAATTCAAGTACTCTTGCAATTAACATATGGTTAGATGATAAAATAAGATGATTTATCTTTGATTTATAGTTGAAAAAGTTATTAAGGGTTCTTGTTTTTACTTCCAGTAAGAGTTTAGAAAAGATAGTGAAAACAGGTAACTGGATTTGGAAGGTATCTTGACACTTCTAAATTTTACCTTTATTCATTTGGGTTGTGTTTTAATCACTGCAGATGTCTCTGCCTTGAAGTAAATGCATTATTTACAATGTATGTTGTGTTTTAATAAAGAGGAAACTGGTATGGGCTCTCTGTTGGACATTTGAATGCTGTAAAAAAATGTTTGCTATGTTTATAACCTTTTTCTCTCATGAGGTTTACTTTGAAAATGAGGCAGGCTCACTAATAGGTTAACATTCAGCTCTATGTATTAAATGTAAATGCTGTCAATGTGGTTATCACATCTGGAATGTGTGGGGGAAAAGATACCAAATTTTATTATTTAGATTAAATTGTAGAATTGCAGATTGATATTTTTCAATGCATTTTCATTATAGTTTCTGCCATGGAGGCAGCGTGAGGGCTTTCAGGAAGATGGAGTGCTGTAATTACCAGGTGCGCACGTTCATTAATCCTTCCTGGCTAGAGAAAGCTTCAAGTTCTTCTCCAGTGGCCCATTCGTAAAGCTATAAATATCTAAATTGTGTCAGCCAAGAAGTCACACAGAATGGTGGCTCTTTTTGAGTTCAATTTCATGCACTGTTGCTTTGGTCTTGTGAGGGAAGCTCTGAATTCCTTAGGATAGCCTTGCTTGTAAAGTTCCAAAAACAAAATATCAAATCATGGAGGATTCACTTTAAAATACACACTCGTATTTCGCAAGTAGGTGATTGCAGTAATGTGGATCATAAAATATTTAATAACATGTTAGTTCTTTTTCTTGAGCGCTCCTCTTTTTATTTTGTCTAATCAAGATTATAGCTAAGATGTTGGTGATTTAAAAAAAGGATTTATGGCTTAGGATCCAACACTCTTCGCACTACTTCAAACCTGAGTACTGTTGTATATTATCTTTAGTAGTAGGATGTTTGCTTTGCATGTGGAGGCTACATAAGATTTGGTCCAAAATAATATGTTACAGTGTTCCTTAAGAGTGGTTACTTAGTTATTAAATATCCCTTAATAAAAATAATTCCAAAGAGTTATTTTCCATGCACAAACAATAGAGAAATATAAATTAATGTAAATAAGAAGTATAGCGGTATACTCCAGTAATACCTTTCTTCTTATGTATTCCCTTTTCTCAATTGAAATAACTAGGCTGATGGAGATATTATCAAGTAGCCTGTTATTTCTTCAAAATACACCTAGGAACTCATCTGATAAGAACATCTTGAAAGTGAATATAACTCTCTTCATTGGAATGATAACATTTCACACACACTCACAAACACACACACACACACACACACACACACAACATATCTTTTAAAACTCATGATGTTTCCTTGTATGCTCTAAAATAAAGGGAACCAGCACCTATTTATAGTGAGTATACAAAATATATTTATATTTCGCTGTTTTACTCTAAAGGTTCAAAATGTTATTAATGTCATTTTCTAATTCTTTCCAATATTTGAATGTGTTAGTCACTGGAAATTCTTAAGGTATTAATTGTAGAAGATTTTCTCCAGAATATTTAAGGTTACATTCTTTTCCCCCCATGATGCAATTACAAAACCTGTGGGTTTGTGTTTTTTTACCTTTAAAATGACAGTAATTAATCTGACCTTAAAACAAGTGTCCAAGAGCACTTTCGCTCTCTGGAAGATGTAGTAATGGCAACATAGTCAGTAAAAGAAAGGGCAGGTCATGCTTCTACTGGAATTTGAGAACAAAAATGTGTTTGTGCGTGTGTGTATTTTGGGTGTGTTATTTACAAAGATAAGTAAAGAGACAAATACGGGATCGAGGAACTTTTGCTCGTGGCTTTTATTTTCTAAAAACCCAGTAAAGCCCCTGAGCATTTTCTTTCTTGAATTACTTTAGGAACTGTCCAGCACCATAATCAGATTAAAGATCATTATATTCATAAGAAGGAAAAAAACTTGTTAGTGAAATCCAAGCCTTTTTAAAACAATGGTTAAAAAAGAAAAAGCAATGACTACAACTTTTGCAAAATTATGAATGTTGTGCATTTACACAAGAAAACTTTAAATGAAATCATAGAGAAACTCCTTCTGCTCTCTTTTCTCTGTTGAAAAAGTATTTTCACAATTTGAATTTAACATTGTGTTTGCCATTTTGTGTGTTTGCACGTATGCACATGTGTTCATCTTCACAAGAGTTGTGCAGTCTGACAGTGCCAAACGAATAACCACCTTTTAAAGATGACAGAGAAAATGAATTCATTGCACAGACTTCTCGACTTCAGGAAATTTTCTTTCTGGAGACCAGAAATAGTGGTGTGCCCACAATAATGAAGACTCAGTGTATCCCTAAGACAATAGAGGAGGAAATGTAAAGCCATAATAGCCCAGAAACAACAAGAAAAAGTAAACCGTGGTTCATTGTCCTATTGGGGAGCATCTCTATAATATCAGTAAGGGTCTCCATGGATTTCAAATGATATTCAAGAATTACCTCTTCTAGAGGTGACAGTGGAGTAAGGATTGCCAGTTGCTAGCTCCTGCTGCTTGTGCTTATAGAAATGTATATAATAGGAAGGAATCATGGTGTTTTCTAGGAGCAGGCTTGTTTCATGGCCTGACTATATAGCAATGCGTCCAGAAGACTCAAACTATGAAAGGGGCAGCTGAGGTAACTCCCTGGATGGTTGTTATTTTGTCACGGAACTCTGACCACGCCCCTCACCTCCAGAGTCAAATAAGTGTATAACTGGAGACCTCGAGCAGGCTTCAAACTCACTCTTACCCCTGAGGAAAGGAGATTTATCACATCGCTTAGCCATTTCCTGTATACTCCTAATTTGGGACAGTGGGAAGGGAAAACTAGTTTCTTACAGTGGCTAAGATTTTTTGATTTGTGGTGTAATAAAACTGTAATTTGAAGAGGTATTTCACCCTCTATACAACTGTTTCATCTGTTCTAAGTTAACCTCAATTTTTTTTTCTTTTATACTTTTTTTCTAGCTTAAAAAATGTACAATAGCCATGCATACTCACTGGAACAAGTCAGACAAGTGACATAGAGAAAGACTAAATATCCTCCCCACCCTCTCCCCTAATATTAACATTTAGGGAATGCGTGCTTCTCCATCCATTTTCACCCAAGCCTAAATTTTCATCCAAGGATGAAGAGATGTAGCCAGTTCGTTGAGACCCAGTATAGCTTGCTGTGCTTACTCTTCTCCTTCACTGCATTTCTCGGTGGACTGCACGCTAAAGATATTTAGAACCGGTGCTCACATTCAGGGTAGCAGAAGACACTCAACTGACTGCTCGCGGCAGCAACTTTGGAAGGGATATCCACACCTGACGGGTCATGAAAGAAGTCAGATACATCCTTTCTGTTGCCATTCTTCTTACTAGTGGTATCAGGAAATATAGCATCTTCTCCTTAATAGATAAATCGGTGCTGCCCTTGGTTTTTGTCTTTTGAGATTCCTGCCCAACGCATGTCGTGGTCAAGTTGGTGAGAATGTTGCTTCTTCTGTGGTGCTCAGGCCCCGGGATAGCTCCCTCACCTCCACAAATGGTGCTAGGAACCCAAACATTTTATAGGCTTTGGAGTTACATACAGTGGTGATATCCTAATATACTGTATTTCCCCAGGTATAAGATGCTTCCATGTATAAGACACACCTTAATTTTGGGGCCTGAAATTTGAAAAAAAATGTATTACATAAAGTTATTGAACTCAAGTTTTATTCATCATACAATTCATACAATGCCTCATCACTTGTGGGGAATGCAAGTAAAAAATATCTACAACCACTGTATAAGACGCACCCAGTTTTTAGACCCCAAATTTTTCCAAAATGGGTGCGTCTTATACATGGGGAAATACGGTAGGTGTTATACCACCAGCAGCACTAGTGATGGCGATAGGCAAAAAATAACTGGTGATGTGGCATGTAACTTTCCACATGCTGTGCACTCTGTTAGCCCTTCACAGGGTTACTTTGCATCCTCACAACAGAGTGCCACACACCATTGCCATCATCAGTTGCTGTGTGTCAGTGCCCGGGCTCAGTGCTGCACACACGTCACCCGTTTCATCCTCATGACCACGCTCCATATTGTTTCTATGGTCAAATGAAGAAACATTTTCTGTGTAGGTGGTGGTGGTAGTGATCCACTTCTATCCGTTCAGATCCATTTAATACTTTCCTGGGGTGCTTTCACTCCCAGCAGCCAGCAGCTGCATCTGTTTGTTGGAGGGCTGCCCTCAGACGGCCAGAACCCAATGGGTCTGCGCAAGGGGAGAGCTGAACGTGTTTTGGAATTTATGTCCCTGTGTGTGGGGAGCCCTTAATGAATGGCTGCTGGTTGCAGGGGCATAAATACCGGAGCGTTTTTGCCTCCAATTGAGAAATTCAGAAGTGTGACGTGCATGGTCACCCTGAACTTTTGTGCCACACACAGGGTTGGACTCTTTCCCTTCCCAGTCCCGCTTTTCTACTCCCTCACTGTTGTTTCCTGGAAACATGTCCTACTGGACCACTTTACATGAAGCCTTATCTGAGACCCTCCCTTTAGGAAACCTGAACTAAGATATTCTCTACATGTGAAATGTATTGGTAAAAATGTCCAAACTCTTTCCATAAGTGGCCAATATAAGACCTACACAAGTATTTCCAGGTCCATATTTTTGTCTAAGTAGTAGAGTCTTTTGCAATTCATTTTTAAACCTTTCTTTTTTTAAAAGTAAATTTATTGGGATGACAATGGTTAATAAAATTATATGGGTTTCAAGTGTACATTTCCATAATACATCATCTATATATTCATTGTGTTCATCTTCCAAAGTCAGTTCTCCTTCCATCACCATATATTTGACCCCATTTACACTCTTCTACAAATACCCATTGTATGCCTGTTTTATGGCATATTATATTTATAGCATAATCAGGATATTGTAGTTAGTGAATACTTTATATTTGCACACCTGAGATGCTGTTGACTTCTCTGGGCCACAGTGCCTTCATCTGTAAAATGGGCACATTAATGCTGCCTACCTCAGAGAGTAATTATGACCACTAATTAAATGATACATGTAAACTGTTGAGAATCTCATTTGGTGATTAGTCATGCTCCTTAAGTATTACCTGTTTTATGATGATTGATATGCTTTGGGTATCTAATATCAACTATATAGTGTTTATTGATGTTAAATAAAAAGGTAAAATTCCTATGCAAAAAATTGAGAACTGCTGCGGTAGATGATGAAAGTTGAACCATAGAGGGAAATGTCATTGATGGGAGCCTCACTAGATGCCTGACTGCTGGCTCTGAGGATCCCTTTAGCCTTGGCTCATCAAGAGAAAACCTTGGAGACATTTCTGCTAGGCTCAGCAGATCAATTTAACAAAGGTGAATGGCACTTTGCTTGAAACATATTTAGCCATAGCTGCCTTTCACTAATTTCATAATGTGTAGTTTTTATAAGAATTAAGTACTCTTTTTAAAAGTACTATATAATAAAATGCATATCAATTTGTCACTTCATTATTTTAACCACATCAGAGGAAGTATTCTGTGTGAAGACAGTAGCCAAGTGAACTCTTCCTCTTATAATGCTCTGAGACTATTTTAGCAGTGGGTGAAATTGCTGCAATTTATATTCACCAAATTGCATGATTTGACTTATTTTAGAGAAGTTATTAACTTCTGAAGAGAAGCCTTCAGAAGCATTCAAATGAGTATAAGTTAGCACTACTAGTAGACATGAAGTTCATTTAAAAATATGCAGCTAGAAAATATATTTAGCTATGGTATTTCTACAAAGATTAATCCCTGTTTCATTTTGCAGGAATTTGTTTTGTATTTATGAATGTCTGTAGACTACCAGTGTAAAGAAGACTTATCACATCATCTTTTACAATAATCTTTTTTATCAAAAGAGGGTATTCTAGAAAAAATGAAACAAATCACTTCATTCTAATACTGGGTTGTCGGAAGTCATGACACATTTTTGCAACAAAAAACAGAAAAAAATACGTCATGACTTTTCCAACAACTCAATAGTAATAATAATAATAATAATAGTAATAATCATATAATATCACCTAACATGCATAGATTTGAGGAACTTACATGGATTTACTTAATCTTCTAAAGAAACCTGTAAAGTAGATATCACTATTCCCATGTTAAAAATGAGGCAGTAGAGATACAAGTAAATTAAGTAATTTGTTTGAGTCCAAACAACAAATGGCAAAGTGAGAATTCAAACACAGGCAGTAAGATTACAGGGCTAGCTTTCTTATCAGTATGCTACTATGAAAATCTAAGCGTGCTATGAAAATCTAAGCACCAGTTGGAAGCCATAATTAACATTTTGGTGTATAGCTTTCTGGCCTTTTCTTTATGCTGACACATATGCCATATATACACATAGACTCAAAAAAATCCCTCCTTACTACTTATTTTTCCTGTTAACTTTACAATGTAGTTTATACAGCTGTATTATTTTATATTACTTACTTAAAAAAATACATGCCTGTCAGTTGTCAACTTATCTACTTAATTAGGAGCATGAGATAATCCTGATTTACACATATACCCAATCAATCAAGGATTTTAGGTGTTCACCCAAGGCCGTATGTGAATCAGTACAGTATATAATTGGTTCACTGCATATTACATGTATCAAAAATATGATACCTCTAATAGAATGAATGATAATGAAACAAATATTTTGGGATCTATTGTCAAACAGTAACTTTGTCATTTATTTGTTATGTCACCTAAGATAACTCATTAACTCAGTATCCCAGGCATCAATAGAAGGATTATCTAGGACCAATTGCAAAATAATACAAAGCTAGGTGTGGGGGTAGAGCGAGCTTGGTGGGGTGTAGATGAAACGAGACTGGCCCTGAGTTAATAGTTACTAGACCTGGCTGGTGAGTATATTGGGCTTAATTGTCCTATGCTGTCAGCTTTTATATGTGTCTACCAATTCACATAATAAAAAGTTAAGAAGGGTAATAATGCTTGGCTTATTTCATAGGGTTATGGAAAAGTCAAGTGACGATTTATCATAAAACTCTAAAAATCATATCAGAACATGTAAGATATTATCTCAGAATGACATATTTTGATTTTTATACTCTAAATAAGATGAGTTTCATAGACTATGTTACATGGAGGAAATGTAAGTTGTACATAGTGAGAGAAGGAAGGTAAGCATTACGTACTTGGTCCCGCAGCCATCACCATGATGTCACTAGCACATTTTCCAATTTGTTATATCATTCCTGCTACATACAAATAAAATAGATATGTGTGCTCAATTGAGATAGTCTAGTGTAATGGAAGGATCTCTTGTTACAGAGTTAGGCAGATCGAGATGATGGTCATGTTGATGATAAAGAATGTAATGATAGTAGTACTGGTAATACTAACAATGATGGTGCTACTTTCTATTCGGTTATATTGTGCCAGACACTCTGCTTAGCACCTTCATGTATTGTCTCTTTAATTTTCATGGCAACGCTATGAGGTATAAGTACCACCATGATGGGCAAACTGAGGCCCACAGAGATTGCTGAGCAAGTAAATGTTGGTGATGGAACAGACATCTTGCTGTCATCAGTCTGGTTTCCATTCTTGCCTTGGCAGCTTACGAGCTCTAAGGCCTTGGGCAGTTCAAACACATGTGCTAATCTTGGCCTTCTAATCTGTACAAGGGTACTTAAAACAAGTACCTAAAAGGATTATTTTCATGATTATATGTCTTACAGTGTTGTGAAACTTCTATGCTTAGACACATAGAGGGTGCCCAATAACGGATGGCTCTCATTATTAGGCAATATCTAATCTGTGCATAAAAAAATCACATGTAACTCTTAAAGAGCCAAATAACAACTACAATGAAAACTAATTAACACTTTCTGAACTCTTACTATGTGTCAGGATTAACTAATTTAGTGCTCACAACAATCCCATAAAATAGGTACTATTATCCCATGTTATAACAGGCATCGAAAACTGAAGGAAGAAAAGCTAAGTAATTTGACAAAGGTTATATATGCTATATATCCATTCTGGTGACTTCTGGCTGTCTTTCCTTCCATCCATTCATCCACCCAGGTAATTTTCTCTCTCTCTCTCTCTCTCTCTCTCTCTCTCTCTCTCTCTCTCTCTCTCCCCCCCCATCTCCATCTCCATCTCTCTAGCTTTTATCTATCTGTCTGTCTAACTACAGTTTTTATATGAACAACTTTTACAGAATTATAGGACTTAAAAAGAAGCTTCAAGTTAACTTTCTCTTGATAAAAGACCACACTGAGAATAAAAAAGCAATAATCTCTGTTCTATGCACATGTGGAAGGAATGTCCTAAGTAATAGAGATACACAGTATAAAATGATAGTAACATGGCAGGTCCTTAAAATTTGCAAAGCAATTTCACGTACATTATCTCATTAGACTCTTACCACAATCTATGGGGCTGCTGTTATTATTTTTCCTGTTTTATAGGTTAGATTTCACATGGCTTCAATTAAAAATAAGTATAGTATAGTTAATAAAGATGCTGGTGTTTTACTCTTATGACCCTCCCAATAAATCAAAGCACTGGTGAAGGAAACTAATAGGAAAATAATACATTTGATATTACTATTAAATTGTAATCATATAATTCATTTCAATTTGTGAATTTCAAGAGGCTATGATGTGGTGGCTTCTCTGACACATGTTTGAATTCATTTAGGTATTATAATTAGAAAGTAACCTGTACATTATCTCAAATGTGAGTGCACATTCACATGAAGATAATATAACAGAGTGAGAAATGACAGTATCTTGTTCTGTGTGACTTTTTAACATACAAGAAATCATTTTTGTCTTAGAGATCGATGCAATACAGTGTTTGAGGTGAACTTATGCTTTCTAGAATACCAACACGATTTAACGTAGTTCTCTCATAGTGCAGCTGAGCAGCAAGCCTTCAGAGCCATTCGCTACTGCAAGGAGCATGCTGTGCTGAACTTAAAACACCTTGCATTTCCACCTCTTTGGAAATGTTTTCTTCTGAGAGACTTCAAATGCCACTAAATTTAGCATCAGTTGGAGGCACACCCAGGTATATTACAGTGAAAGTCCCAGTGACTAAATATGTTGCCACTATGTACAGTATTTTTGTGTGTCTGTGCCTTAAATATTATGCCTTGCATGTTGTGAAAATAGTGCTGTTATTCACAGAAATAAGCCCACTCCCAGCAAAATCCTAACAGTGACTGATTTTCAAATAACTTACACACATGTTGCATGGGTTTGAATATATATCTAGTCATAGACCTTTATTATTTTTACATCCCCATGATGTTGTTTGAGCCAGTGAAGATTTTGTTTACTTTCTCATTTATGATTTTGTATTTTTAAAAGAAGATGAATTTCAAAATGGGAATCTTACTTTTGAAAGGCAAGTATGTCCTTGCCTAATCACATCTATAATTTAACCTAATGAAGACTGAATATGCTCTTTAGCCATCATGATTTTATTTATTATTCTGTTTCCATTTTTTTCTTTTACCAAAGATCCTAGTGAGTCTACTCTTTTGGTTTTGCCTATAAGTTTATTATAATATGGTGTCATAATAAGATGAATCCCAACTTTCACATACCACCCACATGCACTGCTGCTAAGTACTAGTAATATAAATGAATTAGAAGCAACTTTTATTTAAATTAGATTTTCAGTTACTTAGTCAGAAACATTACTTTGGGAACGTCTGTATAAAAACTTCTGTATGATAAACATTCTAAGGTTTGGCATGCCTTTACTTTTGGTACTAATTTAATAGGAAAAGTAATGGGGAATCTAGACCACTTTCACGATGGCATCCACAGAGAATCAACCCATGTTCTAATAGTTCCCATGTTTCTATTAAAACCTGAGTGAGAACCTGCTTGAGTGGAATGGAGAAAGGTTCAGCTTTAAAGGTGGCAGATTCGAGATGATTCTATGACTACAGAACTGCGCTGGAGGGAAATCACTTGCAGCATCTCCTGTAATTGTGTCTCCTAGATTTTGCCTTAGGGATTTCTGGATTTCCAGAAAACACCATGACCTCAAATGCTGTATCGTAATAGAGAATAGAAGTGGATTCAGAGAATGATTTGCCTATAACTTATGGGACATAGGCAAGTCTTAAGAGTTTGCTAGGTCCCCAGCACAAAGATACATTCCTGTATCTTACAATCATGTTGGAAATACGTTTGAGTTACACACAGTGACCAATTACTGAGCATTGGTCTTCAGTAACTAGTAGGCACTTCAAATAGAAGGATTTATTTGTGCTTTTCATCATAGTAAGAGAACCAGGCAGCCTAAAACATACAATTGGTTGTCATTATTTGAATTGCATGGGTTTAAAGTGCAGGGTCAACTCTTTGACGAATGAATGAGCCTAGCCAATTGCCCAACACTATTTGCTCCATGAGAGCGAACTGTGCTGGAAATATATGTTATACTGTTATCTGCAGATTTTCCAAAATGAGTGGTTCAATCAAAGATTTTTATTGCAATTCAGAGTAATTCCTGTGCAGTTGCATATAGGAGTTAGGGAAAGATTCATATGGGGAGGGGAAACCAGCTATGACATTTTCTCATGTTTAATATATTTGCGTTAAGCTCCTAATATAGGACTCTGTGTTGGGTACTGAGGATACAACAATTAAACAAATAAGACATGAACACAGCCTTTGATTCCAGGCGCTGGTAGACCTAGAAAAGTTTTCAAAGCGTAGTGAAGAAAAAAATAGAAAGGTAGTGCGGGCAAATCCAGAGGCAGGCTGGAGGGTCCTATAACTAGAGTATAATGAGAAGAAAACCATGTTGAGTGAAGGGTGATTTGGGGAATATCAGATAAAGCATTAGGCTTGAATGCTGAACTAAGACCCAGTGATAGACTAGATCACATTGACAGTAGATTCTTAAATGACAATGGTGGTGGTGGTGGTGGTGGGGATGAATGTAACTATTATTCTCTATGCCAGGTGGTTAACATGCACAATATTATTTCAACAATCATGCACAGAGCTTTAGCTTTAATATGTCTTTGAGGATACTGAGGCTCAGAAATTAAGTCATATGCTCAAGGTCACACAGCAAGAAGTGAAAGATCTGAAATGTAGAATCATTACCTGTCTGGCTTCAAAGCCTGTGCAAGTATTACTCCTCCTTTTTGTGAAGAAGGGTTGGGATGGTTTCATATCATCGTGGAATGAAGCACATTTTCTTTTAACTATAGCGCCCCACATTAATGAAGAACATATGATATCCTGTTCATTATTCCTAACCATGATTTTGCTTAATCTTCCCCAATGTTTTGTGAGGTGGGTAGTGTAGATAACATGGAGGGAAACCCAAGGGAACTCAGCAAGTGCAAGTAGTAGAACCAAATTTTAAAGCCTTTTGTCCAAACCTGGTTTTTTCACAGACGATGGAAGGGCAGTGAAGGTGGATGAGGTGGATGGACTGACTATGCCCTATGTACTCATCTGAGAATATCCAAACAGGAGAGGCAGCAAATCCCCCTTGATACGGGAAGCTTTCACACTGTCTGAAGAGTGTCTCTCTGGAGCAGACATTCTCCTCTGCAGTTGTCTCTCTTCTGTTCTCTCTCAGGGCATCAAGGAAAGGCCCGACGGCATGGTGTATGGCCGGCCCCTCCACTTCTACCATCCACTGACATTCTTCTATAACTCAGCCCCTTGTCTCTGTTCTCTACAGCACTTATTTTCTGCCTCCTTTTTTTTTCTTTGTCTCCAATTATGTAAGCACCATGAGCGAAGGTACATTGTCAGTTATTTTATCAGTAATCCCACGTGTCTAGCACCACTAGAGATACAGTCAGTCCTTGATATGTGTTTGTGCAAGAATGAATGAATCAGGGAAGTCGGGCCCACATTAACTGTATCTTTTGTCTCCATCTCTCTTCTCCTGCATTGTTATCATCCTGCCATTCCAATCTGTGCAGCTTGATCCAACAGATTCAATTTCCCACAAAAATTTGCGGCTACTACCTGCCACCCTGGAAAGAAACTTCAAAGCCCATCATTTCATGTGAAGCAGCCATACAGTATTATTTTTTAATTAAAATTAAGGCTTTCTACAAGAGTATCTCTATTAATTTTTTTAAAGAAACTATGCAACATCTCATGTGTGTATTGACCTATTTATATTGAGTTCTGGATTTTTTTCTTGTAAATACTCTTCAACAGTCTGTGAAGTATTCCCCCTGATAAGTCCGGTACCCATCTGGCACCCTACATAATCTTTACAACATTATTGATTATATTCCCCATACTGTATTTCATATCTTCATGACTATATTTTAACTACCAATTTGTACTTTCTAATCCCTTCATAGACTGTGTAGTTGCCTGACCACTGTGCTATACATGTGAAGCTGAAGTAGAATAATATTGAATGTCAACTATAATTAAGTCTATATATATATTTACTCACAGGATGTAAAGTACAGCATGGGGATTATAGTCATTGGTGTTGTAACAGTTATATATGATGTCAGAGGGGTAGTAGATTGGGGGGCAATCACTTTGTGAGAAGTGTAAATGTCTGACTATTACATAGCTTTGTACACTTGAAACTAATATTTTAAAAAATCCAAAAAATTCATATATATTTAGTAAACAAAAGCATGTTTTATTTGTAATTGAAAAAAATAAGTACTCTTTAACAAATGGTTCCTAAAAATAAGAACAAAATGTTTTAGGACACCTAGAGAACAAAGAAAAATAATAATTACAGGCTTAAGTTTATTCATTCTAATTGTCATTGAGTAGAGAGCAGACTGAGGCCATCCAGAACTAACTCTTTTGTATTCATTTAAAAATGCTAAATATTACTGTATAGTAATGGGCTTAGTGATGAGGTAATCAGAACTGTGTTCCATGCAGAGGTATATCTCTAAGCTTTGACTACTGTAAACTTGTCAAGAATGGAATTACAATTACGCATATACTTGCGACTGCAGGGTACATCTGCCTTGTATGAGCAAAATTTAGTGGAAACAATGCCTAATTCCATTTTCTTTTAATAACCAGTATAATTGTGAAAAATTATTTGTCTAATACACTTTGATAACAGAAACTATATCAGTATAAACTTTGGAAAGTGGCTGCCTAGTGCCTTTTTATAACTGAATTTTCTAATATAATTTTACTGTTGGGACTTAAATTTTACCTCCGTGTTGATGATCTACATATGCTGCTTTAAAAATAAAAATTGTCAGTGATTTAATCCTATGGTGTAATCTTGTAAAAAAAATTGACAATGTAAATGTGTCTAGAGCATTTAAAAATATGTTATAATTCAGCCCATTTAATTACTTCAGTTAAACATCTTAGGAACAACTCAATTCCATTTGAAGAGGAGATACAGTTTTTTAGATCTGTGTCATAGCGCCATATTACCTTACAACATCTTGTAAAATGTGAATTTAAATTACATCTTTAAATCTATTGCAAATTCAGTCATAACTTAAGATTTGTGACTAAATATTGGCAGGTTTACAAAACTTGTATGTAAACAGAACACTAAAACAAATGTTTTACTTTGATACATTAAATAATTTTAATGTATCATTCACTTGCACAGAAAATTCAATCGTATCTTTCTTGGCCTTTTGAAGAAGAGATGCCTGAAATCTTAACAGAACAACATGTATTTTTTTTTCAGTATTATAAAAAGGAAGACTTCCTACTAGGAATTATTCAGATTCTTCATTTTCTCTCTTCTGTCTTTAATTATTTTCCTTTAATTTTTCTTAAAAGGCACACTAACATTCTACAGGGTCTAAATTTTTTTGAGTTTTTTTATTGTGAAATAATCATAGACTCATAGGAGTAGAAAAATAGCATGAAGAGTTCCTGTGTACACATTACCCGACTTTCTCCAATGGTAACATCTTAAATAAACATATCACATTATGAAACCCAGAAAAGTGATATTGGCACAATGCAATTGCCTAGATTGTAGACCTTACTTGAATATCACCAGTTTTTGCACACATTTTTTATTGTATATTTCATGTGTCATTCTGTGACATTTAATCATGTGTGAAGATTTTTTTTGAGTGGGCGCTTTATTTTTGTTTTTAATGAATTTATTTGGGTAACATTTAATAAAATGTATAGGTTTAAAATGTACAGCTCTATAATACATCAGCTGTATATTGCACTGTATGTTTATATGAATCTGTACAGGTGGTAAACACATGCAGAGATTCATATAATCACCACCACAATCAAGAATCAGAACCAGTTCATCACCACAAAGGAATTTAGAGGATGATTTTTATAAACTAACCACAAATGTGTCAAAGCCATTACTGTATTATATGGCAAATATGTTTTATATTATTAAAACTTAATGGTCATGTTTTTCAGTGATAATACTAGGTTTCTCCTGCTAACCATGGTAATCCTGATGAATTGCTGTTGATGAATGTGAGTACATTCAACTCTTCTTGACTCTATAAATATGTTGACTGAGATTGTAGTATTTCGATGTCTTCTTATGAGACATTTGTTTGTTAATCATGATTTGAACATGGCGAAGACAGCAGGAGCAACCTAGGTTAGCAAAGAGTATCGGAGTCTCTTATATCCAGCTCAACCATGGACCTAATGGGGACCATCTATTTAATTATCCCTCTGGAAAATGTGAAAATTATGTAAATGAATGATATTTTCAGATTTTCCAGTGCATACACTCTGGAAAGGTATAGCAATTTAGGAGCTGTGTTGTCTCTTTTGGTTTCCAAAAAAAGCTTATTTTAATGTCCTAAGTCAGTCATTTACTAAATGATAGGGCAATTGGCTGTCCTTTTTGAATAGACTGATGATGCTGCTGAATCAGCAGAGTAGCTTACAGACAGTGCATTTTCTCCCTTGCAGTGAAAGAGTCTCTGATAGCAGTAAATCCATATGCCATACACTTGACTTAGGCATGGTAGGGGGAATACCAAGTGGCTGCTGACTTTAGTATGCCACAGTGGTGAGGAGCTGGGGCTTGTGATTCAGAATTTCAGCTCTGACACTCAATTGCTGAGTCCTCTTGGCCAAGATATGGAAAGTGCTCTGCACAGTTCCTGACATCTACCCATGACACATTCAGTGTGTAATGGCTATTATTAGTCAAGGATCTTAAAGGCTGGTTGATGAGGCAAATGATAGAAACAAGAGTCAATTAGATGGAATAAAGGAATAAAGGGTGCATAGATTTAAAGGGATTTAGAGGGGAAAGGGAAAGAAAACTCATATGCCCACTGTGTATCAGATACTGTGCTAGGTGGCTTAGAAATCTTGTCTTGTGTTATCCTCACAAGAAATATGCCATGTGGTGGATGTTATTATTTTGTATTTTACAAGTAAACAAAGACTTGATCATAATGTTAAGTGAGTTGGTTTGACAGTTATTGATTTGAATCAAAGTCTGTAGGACTCCAAAAATGGTGCTTTTGTGGTTTGGAGTAGTGAAGGATGAATTCATGAAGAAA
The DNA here is from genome assembly GCF_001890085.2 of Hipposideros armiger. Classification (NCBI taxonomy): domain Eukaryota; kingdom Metazoa; phylum Chordata; class Mammalia; order Chiroptera; family Hipposideridae; genus Hipposideros; species Hipposideros armiger. Next base: position 415,936 of record NW_017731547.1, on the reverse strand, counting down.
ATGACAAGAAGGTTAGATATGACATGAAAAGGGAAAACTAGGGGAAGGGAATTATACACTGAAACAGTGTCATAAGTGGAGCTTCAACGATGTGAGTCCAAATGTGAGGTCTAATCAAACAGCTCAGTGGTATCGAACCACTGCTGTGTTAGAAACACTGGGGGCAGGTTGGCTGGGGATTCAAGTGGGTGACATTGGGAAAACTAGAGTCTGAGCAGGACTTTAGTCCCTCCTAAGAATCAAATGAGGATGTTTGCTAATATACAGATACCTGGATCCCACCAAGATCTACCAAAGCAGGCTACCTGGTGATATCACCCAGAGAATCATAGATAGCTGTCATAACTGGTCATGCAATAGACAGGACTGAGACTGTAAATTATGTTAAATAATTACACATAGGGGTCACAGGATGGATGGCAGATCTATCATACGGCAAACTGAGTTGTAAGCCAGGACCGAGAGTTTTCAAGAATCAGGTATTCCTCAGGCTGAAGGCTTGCTCTAAGTGCAGCACCATGGACAGCTCAGAGGTAGTCCTCTCTCTCTAAGAACCTGAAATTAAATACTGTGCTTTCATCTGCGGGCAACTTTCTCTTTGGCTTTGCCAGCTCTACCCTAGAAGGGATACCTTTTATTTTTTAAAAGGCCATTCCCTATTAATGCATGCCAAACTTATCCTTATCAGTCACACAGCATCTGTCTATAATGACATGTCTGGTGGATGGATTAGGGTTTCCTGTACAGAGTTAACATTAGCTACCCTCATTGTTAATGAAGTTTTCTTTCATTCGAGTTTTTTCCAGCCATAGAGTTCTGTACTTCAGGTGGGTTTATGGCTCTTTGGAGTTCCTCTGACCTTGTAATTGACACTTTTCCCCCAGCATATCTTTTTTTGTCAATGGACATCAAGTACTTTGTGTGATAGCGATAGGATGCACAAATACGGTGGGAGGAATTAATGAGGGCAGCAATTCTAAGATTTAGATCTCCAAGATTAATCTCCTGTAGCTTAATTCAGTATTCTGAACAAGTTTAACATATTTGAGGCCAGAATAGCCCACATTTAGAAAACCTTTATGGTATGTGTGCTAATGGTGCATGTTTTAGATAATAGAGTATTCTTTTCTAAATGGCAGTGAAAGAAACATGGAGAGCTTTACTTTGTCCATGAGAGAATTAGAATGTGTATATCATGGGATGGTTAGTTTTCAAAATCAGTTTGGATCACACAAAATGCTGATCCTGTTTTCTGAAGAACAAATCAGAACCAAGTACAAGGCTATGCCATGTTCAAGTCACACTTCATCTCCAATATTTAGGGGTTTCTCAAGCAATGCTGCTTGTTCACTTCTACTTGTGATCTGCATTAATTTGCTCCCTGGGTTTTTCTAGATTGACCTTGGTTGCCAGAAATGGAATGTTCTGCATAAAGGAACATATGCCCTATTGAAAGTAACCTAAGCAGGGAGGAGAGTGTGACCAATTGCTTAGGTAATAGGTAGTGACAACAGAGATATTATTCTAGTATAAATGCATTAAGTTTTCTTTGCTCAGTGGCTATCATATGTGAAGGCCTGGCTGGGACACACCAGATGAGACAGACTGAAAGGGGATAGAATGCCAATGGCCTCTCAAATAGAGAGAACCAAATGTTGAAGAGACATACCCAAAAGGCAGCCATGTGAGTTTTAAGAAGTGCTGTACATACAGTGATAAATGTTACTAAATCAAAAACTGTGATTTCCAGTTATTGCCAACTGAGAAAAGTTAAATACCAGAAAATCCCAATAAAATATTATAAAGTCTATAATTTCCTTTAGGTTTAATATTTGGTAGATGAAAATAGATAATTTCTAATGATTTATGTAATCAGATATTTCTAACACCATGAATTCTAAGCATTTTTATTATGCCAATTTCAATTAATGTCTAATTATAACATGTTGTCCATGAAGTTTATGACTAAATTTTAGTATTAACATTTGGTCCTATGCATCTTGTTTTGTATAGTAATGATAACTGCAAATTAGGTATCCATTCATATTAAATAAGGAGCATATTTTAATAGAAAATTAAAGTTAGATGTTCAAGATAACCGAAACTAACTTTAAATTTAAATAACTTTATGTTGTGTGTAAACTACTTTTAAGTAGCTAATAAAGTATGCATGTAAATAAAAATAGGCAACTTACCAGAATGATTATGTGAACATCATTTATTCTTCCAAAACATGAATTTTTCAAACACATCTTTTATTACTGTTTTAAGAAATCATTTCCATATATTTTCATATAGATGCTTTGAGTCTCTGAGAATTTCTCATGAACTTTTTTTTTAATTACTGCTATAACTGACAGAGCTAATGGATTATTAATTTTGAAAATTGTATAAAAAACACATCTGTATCTTAAATGGCCAAAGATACCTTTTTGGTTTTGGAAATGTGGATGCGACTTAAGTAATTACAGAGTCCTTGTTAATTTTTAGATCTAGGCAATCTTAGCAATATCATTCAGAAATGAAAAAAAATGTGGCATTTTGGTAAACTATCTTTCCTTTGTAATTCTTTGGTCATAAAAATAGACTCTCACTTGAATAATATATTTTATAGATAAACCAGTAAGATTAATTACTATCTTATTGCAGTCAGCTTATAACTCACTAATTGTACCCAGGCACCTTACATCAGTGATGGACAAAGTTTGCCTCTCTGAAGTTCCCTTAGCTTCTCACTCTCACATGGACCCTATTTTCTGAATATTTTGCCCAGAAAGAAAATTGCATTTTATCAAGGTTTTTTTTCTCACTTTTATTAATCAGACTTCTGTAAGTAAGTAAGAGTAGCCATTCCTGGTCCCTATGAAAAGAGCTTCTTTTTTTATTCTTTTTAAAAATTTTATTGGGGAACAGTATGTTTTTCCAGGACCCATCAGCTCCAAGTCAAGTAGTTGTTTCAATCTAGTTGTGGAGAGCACACCTCAGTGGCCCATGTGGGGATCGAACTGGCAACCGTGCTGTTAGGAGCACTGCACTCTAACCAACTGAGCTAACTGGCTGCCCCACCAACAACCTTTTGAAATAATGTAACCCTAAAAACAAAGAAAAGGAGAATGATAATTGTCAGCCTTTAAAACCATATCAAAATTAAATGTATAATTTCTTTTAGCTTTTTTGAAATGGTGAAATCTCTATTCATATCTTCAAGGATGCCCACTTTGTCTACATCCCTGCCTCTGTGCCTTGCACTCAGTAGGAAAACACTGATGTATTTCACCCTGTTTCCCATTGTCATCTCATGTCTTTCTCTTCCTTCCATTAATTTCTGCTCAATCCGGATGCACACACATCCATCATCTGTTTGCTCAGTTATTTCAATGCTCTGAAACTAGTTCAACCAAAAGCCCTTGATGTAACATCAGGTTAATTCGCTAAATATTTAATAACTGCCTACTATGCATCAGGCACTACTGTAGCTATGCGGGGTACATCAGTGAATAAAACAGAAAATATGCAGGCCTTTGAATTCTCAAGTGGCTCAGACAGTAAAGAACAAACATAATAAATAGGTAAATTTTATAGTATGTTAAAAGATGATGAGTGCTGTGGAAAAGAAGAGGTAGAGCTTCTGGGGTATATTCTAATTTTAAGAGTATCAAGATAGAACTCACTAAGAAAATGACATCTGAGCAAATACAGAAATGAGGCAAGGGAGTGTGTCTTGTTAAGTATCTGAGGGATAATCATTTTGGCCTGGGGAAACAGTCAATACAGAATTCCGAACTCATCAGTTTATCTGCTATGCCTGGTACTTGATCTGCACATAACTAGAATGGAGTAAGTGAGAGAGGTCTGGGGGAGGATGTTAGCAAGGTGATGGTGGACCTTGGAGGCCATCGTAATCACATTTTCTTGCCTTGAGATGGGAGCCAATCTGTACTAAAAGGATTACTCTGAATGCTGCGGTTGGGAGCTCAAAGCAAGGAGAAAGTTAGAAGGCTATTATGGTAATGTGGGCAAAGATGATGGTGGTTCAGACTAGGGTGGTAAGAAGGTGTCATATTTTGAATATATTTGAAGGTGGAGCCAACAACCATTTCCTGATGGATTAGAAAGAACTATGACAGACAAGTAGAGTCACAAATGGCTCCAAGGTTTTTTGCTCTAATCAACTGAGATGGTAGACTGCAGGTAGAGTGGGTGATTTTTTTGGAGGGGGGAAATTAAGTTTGAGGTATCTATTAACATCCAAGTGGAGATATGAGTAGGCAATGGGAATGTATGAATTTAAAGTTCAGGAAAAAGATCTGGGTTGGACATTTAAACTTAGGAATTGTTGGCCTAAGATAACATTAAGAGCGATAAGATTGGATGATGTCACCAAGGAAAAGTGTAGATAGAAAAAAGAAGACGATGAAGGAGTCCAACATTTCCTCAAAAGAGGAAAAGGCAGCAAAGGAGAATGAAAAGGAGTAAGGTGGGAAGATAAACAAGAGAATGTGATATCCTGAAAACTTAACCTTCTACCTGTAAATCCTACACTTGGGGAGCGCATTTTACTCTGCCCTGCCCTTCTAAACACTATATCCTGACTTTCTAACTATAAAAGCAAAAGGAGAAATTAGTATTTTTTAAGATACAGCATGTTAATAATTCCAAAGCACATTTAATGACTGAATAATTCAGTAGTGTAATGTGGAAAATTATAGAATTCAAAGGGAAAGGAACAGAAGTTAGTTCAGGAAATGACTTGAATTAACATTGATGCCTTATCTCCAGTGTAGGTCTGCTATTCTACATCACTATGGTTGAATTAATGGCAAGATTCCTTAGTAGGAAAAAAAAATGTTGTGAGCGTTTGTGTCTACAGGGCTAAATTAAATCCCTCCAACAATGAAATATAGTTAACATAGTATCTTGAAAAGAACCCTAAGTGGAATTCAGGGAACCTGAATTCTAACTGTGGTTCTGCGCCTGACTGATTGCATTAACTTCAAATCTATCATTAACCTCCTTGTGCCTCATTATCCTCATTTCACCAAATAAGAAAAATGAAATATTCCTCCTTTCCTACCTACTTGAATGTTGTGAATGTAAATGTGTGAGAAGTGCTTGAGATGCATAAAATTTGATGGAGTGTTTTATTCATGAATTCAAGGCATCTGAAGTAATTTGGCCATGAGAGAAAGTTGCTTCCTTGCACATTTTTTTAGAATGACATTTCTGTTACTGACCCAAACATTTATGCAGCATGTTACCTACTCCAAACTGTAAAACAAATACAAATCAACCTTATGTATTTATTTATTTTATATTATTTCTTAGTAGTCACCGTTCACCTATTTACTAACTCAGTGTGTGTTTATTGAAGACACAAAGCCTCAATTCCTAAGTAACAATGAGCCTTCCATTTTTATATCCCTCTGGCATTTAAAATGTGCTTTAAAAACCATGATCTCCATTGTTCTGTCAATTCCATGAGGTTGATGTGACAGATATGCTTTTTCCTATTTTAACTTTTATTCATTTACTTTTTTTCCAGGCTTATTGGGACTTAATTGACATATAAGAATGTGTAAGTTTAAGGTATACAGTGTGTCCCAGTTCAATTCCTGGCCCGAGCTGAGCTGCCAAGAGCTGCCAAGAGGTGACAGGATGGCTCAGCTAAACAATAAAAAAATAAAAAAATGAGGTATACAGTGTGATGATTTGATGCACATATATATTGAGCAATATTTACCACAGTAAGGTTAGTTAAGAGTCCTTCACCTCATGTAATTACTACTTTGTTGTTGTTATAATGAGAATATTAAAGCTGTACTCTCATAGCAACTTTCAAGTATACACTATAGTATTGTTAATTATAGTCACTATGCTGTAACTTAGATCCCCAGAAATTATTCCTCTTATAACTGAAAGTTTGTACCCTTTGACTAACATCTCTCACATTTCTCCCCAACCCTCAGCCCCTGGAAACCACCATTCTTCTCTATTTCTCTAAATTAAACATTTTTAGATTCTACATGTAAATGAGATCATACAGTATTTGTCTTCTTCTATTTAAGTTATGTCACTTAGCGCAATTCCCTCACGGTCCGTTCATGCTGTTGCAAATGGCAGGATTTTGTTCTTTTTTATGGCTGAATAATGTTCCAGTGTGTGTGTGTGTGTGTGTGTGTGTGTGTGTGTGTGTGTGTGACATTTTCATTATTCATTTATCTGTTAATGGACACTTAGTTTGTTTCCATGGCTTAACTATTGTGAATAATGCTACAATGAACATGGGGGTACAGATGTCACTTCAGTATCCTATTTTCATTTCCTTTGGAATATACTCAGAAGTGAGATTGCTGGATCATATTGTAGTTCTATTTTTAATTCTTTGAGAACTCTCCATACTCTATTGCATAGTGGCTATACTAATTTACATTCCCACCAACAGTGCACAAGGGTTCCTTTTTCTCCACGTCCTCATCAGTATTTGTTATATGTTGTCTTGTTGACAATAACCACTCTAAGAGGTGTAAGGGGATGTTTCTTTGTGATATGGATTTGCATTTCCTTAATGATTAGAAGTATTGAGCGCCTTTTCATGTACCTGTTGAGCATTTATGTCTTCTTTGGAGAAATGTGTATTCAGTTTTTTGTCCTTTTTGAATAAGATTGTTTGTTGTTTTTCTATCAAATTTATGTGCTACTATTTTCTATATTAACCTCTTTACCAAATATATGGTTTATAAATGTTTTCTCTCATTCCATAGGTTCCCTTTTCATTTTGTTCATTGTTTTTTTGGTTTGTTTGTTTTTTGCTGTGCAAAAGCTTTGCAGTTTGATGTAGTCCCCCTTGTTGATTTTTGCTTTTGTTGCTTGAACTTTTGCTATCAGATCCAAAAAATTCATTGGCAAGGCTGATGCAAAGAAGTGTTTTTCCTGTGTTTTCTTCCAGGAGTTTTATGGTTTCAGGTCTTACAGTTAAGCCCTTAATACATTTCTAGTTAACTTTTGTGAGCAGTGTAAGATAGTGGTCCAATTTTATCCTTTTGCATGTGAATATCCAGTTTTTGAAATACCATTTGTTGAAAATACTGTCCTATTTCTATTGACTATTTTTTAGCTCCTTTAGTAAATATTAGTTGACTGTATATTTAGAGGGGGTTATTTCTTAGCTCTCAATTTTGTTCAATTGGTCTATCTGTCTGTTTTTATGCCAATACCATATTGTTTGATTACTCTAGTGCTGTGATATAGTTTAAAATCAGGAAGTATGATGCCTCAAGCTTTCTCCTTGCTCAAGATTGTTTTTGGCTTTTTGGGGCCTTTTGAAGATTTGTTATAAATTTAAGATTGTTTTTACTATTTCTGTGAAAAATGCCATTGGGATTTTGATAGGGCTTGCATTGAATCTATAGATGGATTTGGGTAGTATGGACATTTCAACAATATTAACTCTTCAGATCCAGGAGCATGGAATGTCCATTTATTTGTATTTCTTTCATCAATGTCATATAGTTTTCAGTGTATAGATCTTTCACTTCCTTGGTTAATTTATTCCTAAGTATTTTATTGTTTTTGATGCAATGAAATTGTTTTCTTTATTTCTTTTTCAGATAGTTCATGGATAGTGTATATAAATGCAACAGATTTTTGCATGATCATTTTGTATCCTGAATTTATTGAATTTGTTTAGTAGTTCCAACAGTTTTTTTTGGTGGAGTATTTAGGATTTTCCATATACAAGATCATGTCATCAGCAAAGATAATTTTACTTCTTCCTTTCCAATTTAGATACCTTTCATTGCTTTTTCTGCCTAACTGCTCTGTCTAGTACTTCCAGTATAGTACTATGCTGAATAGGAATGGTGAGAGTGGACACAATTGTCTTGTTAGTGATCTCAGAGGGAAAGCTTTCAACTGTTCACCAATGAGTATGATGTTAGCTGTGGGTTTGTCATACATGACCTTTATTATGTTAAGGTATGTTCCTTCTATAGCCAAATTGCTAAAGAATTTTATCGTGAATGGATGTTGAATTTTGTCAAATGCTTTTTCTGCATCTATTGAGAGATAATTATATGATTTTTGTTATTCATTCCGTTAATGTGGTATACAACATTTATTGATTTGCATATGTTGAACCATCCTTGCATTCCAGGGATAAATCCCACTTGATCACAATGTATGATCATTATCATGTGCTGTTGGATTCAGTTTGCTAGTATTTTGTTGAGAATTTTTACATCTATATTCATCAGGGATATTGGTATATGTATTTTTTTTTCCTATGGTATCCTTATCTAGCTTTGGTATCAGGGTAATGCTGTCTTCTTAAGGAGTCTGACAGTGTTGCCTCCTCTTCAACTTTTTTGAAAAAGTTTCAGAAGGATTGGCATTATTTTTTTAAATGTTTGGTCAAATTCACCAGGTTAATTGTCTGGTCCTACATTTTTCTTTGTTAGGAGATTTAATCACATTACTTGTTATTGGTCTGTCCAGATTTCTTAGTCCTTCATTTCCTATTCCTTAGTCTTGGTAAATTGTATGTTTCTAGGGATTTATCCACGTCTTCTGTATTATGCAATTTGTTGCCGTGTAATGTTCCTAGTCTCACACGATCATTTGTATTTGTGTGGTATCAGTCATAATGTCTCCTCTTTCATTTCTGATTTTATTTTTTTAAGTCCTCTCTCTTTTTTCTTAGTCTAGCTAAATATTTGTAAATTTTGTTTATCTTTTTAAAAAACTAGCTCTTAGTTTCATTGATATTTCCTATTGTTTGCTGGTCCCCATTTCTTTATTTCTGCTCTGATCTTGGTTATTTCTTTCCTTCTGCTACCTGACAGCTTAGTTTGTTCTTGTTTTTCTAGTTCCTTGTGATGCAAAGTTCGGTTGTTTATTGGAGATATTTCTGTTTTAATGTAAGCTTTTGTTGCTATAAACGTCTCTCTTATCCCTGCTTTGGTTGCATCCCATAAATTTGGTATGTTATGTTTCCATTTTCATTTTTTCAGTATCTTTTTAATTTTCCCTTTGATTCTTCTTTGACTCACTGGTTGTCAGGAGTGTGTTGTGTAATTTCCACATTTTATGAATTTTCCAGTTTTCCTCCTATTATTGATTTCTAGTATCAGAGCATTATAATTGGAAACAGTCCTTGGTATGATTTCAGTCTTTATAAATTTGCTAAGACTTGTTTGTGACCTAACATAAGATCTATCCTGGAGAATGTTGCATGGGCACTTGAGTAGAACATGTATTCTGTTTCTGTTGGGTGGAATTTTCTGTATATGTTCGTTAGTTTCATTTGATCTAAATTATAGTTTAAGTCCAATATTTCCTTATTGACTTTTGGTCTAAATGATCTATCTATTATTGAAAGTGGGGTATTGAAGTTCCATTGCTGTCTAGTTTTCTTTTCATATCTGTTAGTATTTGCTAAATATATTTAGGTGCTCTGATGTTGGGTGCAGATATATTTACAGTTGTTATATCTTCTGGATGAATTGACTCCTTTATTACCATATAATGACCTTCTTTCTCTTGTTGCAGTTTTTGACTTAGCCTATTTTGTCTGCTACAGGCATGGCTACCCCTGCTCTCGTTTGTTTTCCCCTGCATAGAATGACTTTTTCCATTTTTTTACTTTGAGACCATTTGTGTCCTTGAAGATGAAGTCAACCTTTTGTAGTCAGCACTAGTTGGGTTTTATTTTTAATCTATATAGCCACTCTGTGTCTTTGGATAAGAGAATTTACCATTTACATTTAGAGTAATTATTTTTTTTAAGATTTTTTTTATTGCGGTATTGGGGGGAAGGGAACAGTGCTGGGGAATTGGGGGAAGGGGAACAGACAAGTTGCTGTCGTTTTGTTCTTCAGTGTAGTTGTGGAGGACGTTGCTTCACTGGCTCAAGTTGGCACCATCATTACGCTCTTCCCGGGCGATGCAGATCAGTCGCCGGTCTCTGTACGGCCGCTCACTGCGGCTGCTGGCCGCTCACGCTGGCTGCTGTCTACACACGGTAGCCCATGGCAACCCACTGCCACAGGGGCTGCAGCCTACGCCGTCGCCAGCGACTCATGGCAACCCAGCTCCAGGTTGAGCTGTTGTTCAGCATCTTAGCTGTGGAGGGCAGTGTCACTGGCCCTCATATGTGGGATCCGAACCGGGGCCCTCTGGCATCCCAAGCCAGTTCTTAATCATTGCGCCACTCGGCTGGCCCTAGAGTAATTATTGATAGATAAGGGCTTACTCTTTCTGTCATGTTAATTATTTTCTGGCTGTTTTGTACTCCCTTTGTCCCTTTCTTCCTCCCTTGCTGTCTTCCTTTGTGGATGGATGATTTTTCATAGTAATATAGTTGAGTCCCTTTGTTTTACCTTGTGTGTATCTCTTACAGATGTTTGTTTTTTGGTTACCTGAGGCTTGCTTGAAACATTTTATTGATATAACAGTCTGTGTCATGCTAAGAACTTTAATTTGATCACATATAAAAACTCTAGCCTTTTACTGTACACCCCCACCACATTTTATATTTTTATGTCATAATTTACATCTTTTTTATATTATGTTTCCACTAACAAGTTATTGTAGCCATTTTTAATACTTTTGTCCTTTAACCTTTATATCAGAGTTACGTGTTTAACATACCATCATATTACAATGCTACAGGATTCTAAATCTGACTATATACTTCACCAGTTTTTTTTGTATTGTCATGTTACTAATTAATATTGTTTTGTTTCAACTTCAAGAACTCCTTTCAGCTTTTTTTTAGTTTCTTTCTTTTTTTTTGATTAAAGTATATTGGGGTGATAATGGTTAATAAAGTTACACAGGTTTCAGGTGTGCAATTCTGTAATACATCATCTATATATCACATGTGTATTCAGCACCCAGAGTCAGTTCTCCTTCCATCACCATATACTTGATCCCTTTTACCCTCATCTACCACTCCCCTTCCCCCTTACACTCTGGTAACCACTAAACTATCATCTGTGTCTATGAGTTTTTGTTTCTTCATTTGTTTTTGTTCCTTTGTTGTTTTCAGTTTTATATCGCACGTATCAGTGAAATCCTATGGTTCTCAACTTTTTCTGTCTGACTTACCTTGCTTAGCATAATAATCTCAAAATCCATTCATGTTGTCGCAAATGGTACAATTTCAGCTTTTCTTATAAGCAGGTCTAGGGGTAATGTACTGGCTCAGCTTTTGTTTGTTTGAGAGTCTTTATCTCACCTTCATTTCTGAAGGCAGACTTTGTTGGGTATTCTTGCTTGGCAGGGTTTTTTCCTTTCAGCTATTTGAATAGAAAATTCCATTTCCTCCTGACTGCGTGGTTTATGCTGAGAAATTCACTGGTAGCCTTATGGGGTTCCCTTTTATTAATATTTTTTTTTCTCTTGCTACTTATAAAATTTTCTCTTTGCATTTGATTTTAGGCAGTTATTATAATGTGTGTTGGAGAATATCACTTGGGATTGAAATTATGGAGTGACCTATTAGCTTTTAGCTTCACGAATTTGGTTGGCCAAATCTCTCTCCAGGTTTGGTAATATCTCTTCCATTATTTCTTTAAATAAGCTTTCTGCCGGGATTTCAGTGATGCATAAATTGTTTCTCTTAAAGTTCTTTCATAAGTCTCATAGGCTTTTTTCACTCTTTTTGCTGCTTGTTTGTTTGTTCCTCTGACTAGATAATTTCAAATGATCTGCCTTCAAGTTCACTGATTCCTCTTCCATTTTGTCCAGTCTGATGTACAAGCTCTCTTGAATTCTTTAGTTCAGTCATTGTATTCTTCAGCTCCAAAATTTTGTTGGGTTCTTTATTATGTTTTTTTTCTCTTTGTGGACCTCATTTTATTCTTGCATTTATTTCCTGATTTTGTTAAAATGTTCATATGTGTTCTCTTGTCCCTCCCTGAGCATCTTTAGGAGAATTATATTGAATTCATTGTCAGGAAATTCATGCATCTCCATTTCTCTTGGGTTAGTTACTGGAAGTTTACTGTGTTCCTTTGGTTGTGTCATGTTTCTCTGTTCTTCATGATCCCTGTTGCCTTGCATAGGTATCTGCACATTTTAAAAAGCAGTCGCCCATTTAAGACTTTATGGATTGACTTTTTAAGTAAAGACCTTCACATGCAGGTTGGGGCTTACTGGAACATCTGTGACCATAGGTGTAGTGGTGTAGAGGGCTACGTACAGAGGCATGTGGTGGCTTTGGTTCAGGAGAGCATGATGTCCTCTTAACCCCCTGGATTTCAGGCCACTGGAATCCACAGAATTGGCAACTGTGTGATCCTCGACAAGCACTGTGGTAGGCCTTTAGTGGTGGCCAGGGCTGTTGGGGCCTTTAGCAGCAATTCTAGGACTGGCCGATAAAAATTCAGGCCAGGCAGTGTGGTGGTCAAATATGGTGGCATGTACAGACTTGGCTACAGGGGCCAGCTGCAAATGTCTGTGTACGGCACAGACCAGTTGCAGACTCACACATAGTGGTGGGGGCCGGGGCCAGCAGCAAAGGCTTGGACCGCCTGGGAGCATGCTGGCAACTGTGGGGGCCCTGGCTGTCAGCGTGCATGCCTGTGTTGCCGAGTGTTCTCATGGGCATGTGCACTGCAGGGGAGGCTGGTGATAAGGGTTTGGCTAGGGTTATGAAGGTGCACGGTTAGGGGCTAGCTTCAAGTAAGCCCAGTCACTGTCGGTAAGGCCAAATTCAGGCCCACAAGTAGGTTTGGGGGCTTTGGCTGTCAGTGTGTACTTCCATGGCAGCAAGATCTTGCCCTTGGTGTGAACATTGCAATGGAGGCCAGTGGTGGGTGTCAGGCCTACGGTGTGTAAGTTGACATCTGGAGGGGCTGCCCCAAGTGTGCACACCACAGTAGAGGGCAGCTGTGGGGTGGGGGGGTGTCTAGACTGGCATCTTGCACACGCTCAGATTCAGAAGCCTGGGCTAGCTGCAGGTATGGGCCCTAGGTTGTGGTTGGTCATGGGGGTGCGGCAGGGAGGGACTCTGGTGGCTCCCATAAGTAAACAATACCTATTAGGCAAAACCAGTGAAATTTTCAGGACATTCTCAGTGGCTGTGCTGACTTGGTTTCTTCAATGGCAAAAGCTGCTGGGTCATGTGCAGAGCAGGTCACTGGGTAGTGTCGTCACTCCTGCTGCGTGGGAAGCTGGAGGCTGGCGTATCCTACTTTGTCATCTTGGTGACATCACCTCAGAAAAGAGCTTCCCTATCTTGCAATGAGGGAATTGGGATTCTCAGAGTCCTGCAACCCCCAACTAATCTGTGAAAGAGCCAGATCTGGAGTGCTGAGGTCTTCTGACACCCAGTGTAGGGGGCTAGGCTGCACAGCATGGCCTATGGCTGACAGCATTACAAGCTCTAGGTATTTTACAGAAAATACATAATACCTAAAGGAGAATGTGGTCTAAAACAGGAGCAGTAGAACAGAGGATGAAATGATGAACTTTCACAAAATTGTCTTATTTTTAGAGGGTTTTCTTTTTGTTGGTATAGACCTCCCCTAATTAAGAAATCATTCTAGCAATACTTGATGACATCTTTGTTTCCCAGTGTGGTGATAAGGTAAAGATGTCCTGTGCGTGATCTTGAAAACTCTTACACCCTTCATGATATGGACAAATTCGTTTTTATTTGGTTTGATAGACATATAGTCTCAATTTTTAAGTCTGGCTCTGCTGGTTGCTATATATGATCTTGAACCTGTCACTTCCCCTTTCTAATCCTCAGTTTGCTTATCCTTCAAGTAAACATAATAAGACAACTAGTACCCATTTCAATGGGCTATTTGTTCAGTCACCCATCAGATATTGATTGAGTACCTCCTATATGCCAGATGTTGTTCTAAGTGATTGATTACAGATTGATAAAGAAAAAGTTCTTGCTCTCAAGAGTATTACATTAGAATGAAGGGTATGTAAAAATGATACAATTTTTAGATACTGGTGAGTCCTATTCATAAAATAAAAGTGGGCAGTGTGGTAGAGTGCGACTGGAATGCAAGTTGGGAGGTAACACCAGAGAAGTCAGAGAAAGGACTCTTGAGAAAATGACATTTGAGAAGGTACCCGAACACTGAAAAGGAGGAAGACATCTAAAGAACATCCAGACAAAGGGTACAAAAAGTGTGGCGCTCTTTTAGCAGGAGTCACCTTGGCCAGTTTGAGAAATAGCAGGAGTGGTGTTTTGGTGATAGAGGAGGTGAGTGCCAGGGAATGAGAATGATCTGACAGGGGTCGGATGATGTACAGTCTTCCGGGACATGGTAAGTAGTTCGGACTTTGTTCATCAGTCACATTGCAAGCGATACACATTTTTCATAAGGATTGTGATGTGTTATGAATTATGTTTAAACACAGTTCTTTGGGGATGGAGCCTGCATTATGGGAATGTTTGTAAATATAAAAGAGATTGTACATATAGCATGCTAAGTGTGGTTCCCGGCACATTGAAAATGTTAAAAAGTAAAATGTATGTGATGATGTTAATTATGGCATTGATGATGGTTATGACAGTGTTGGTAGAGGTGGTGATGAGGATGATGCTGATTGTATTTAATCCCCTAATCTTTTGAAAATCTGCATTTGACCAGCGGATCTAAAAGTATATGTAGCAAAATCCATGTTTCTGAACAACGTGATTTATTTGGTAGTTTGGCACATTGCTCAGGCGTCTGTGTCTATTTTCAGTGTTCTCACTCATTAGAACTCACCACTCAGATTGCATTGGTAAAGCCTTCTCTGACCTAGATGTCTCTGAGACCTCAAAGAGAAGAGCGAAGCTAAAGCAAAAGGGGGAAAAACAGCTTCAAAAGACTAAAAGAGTCCTGAGACCAAAAACTGTCCTTTTAGAAAACAAGGAAGACAGGATAGAAGGGATGCTTCTTTTCAAAATTTAGCCAACCTTTGAAAATAAAAGTACTGTGTAATATTATAGCTTAATAACTCTTTGTCACGGCAGACACTTGTTGATGGCTAACCTTTAAAATGGCACACACCCATTGACATCAAAATCGGAAGCCAAAGAAATGAACTTGGACATAATATTTCCTGTAGGAATTATCAACTTCCCACCTACGTTTTAAAAAGGTAACCCTAGATTCAGCAAGGAAACTGATTAAGGAGCTCTTTATAGCAAACTTTCATTTGCTTTCAGGATATAATTATTATTAGTGATTATAACCCTTCAATTGCACTTTCGTTATTGGCACATTTCAATTTAATCCTGAACCAGTAGTTATGATCCATGTTAAGTGATGGTGGAGGCCTGGGCTGGTATTAGATGGTAGGATTGTAGTTTTAAACTCATAAAGCATTCGGGAAATACCACTCATACTTTTGTGCCTGTCAAATTGGCCACTCGTATTTTCACATCTTAAGAGCTATCAAACACTGGCAACTACTTTTTTGGTGTTATGATTTCATAATACAGTATGCTTTTGTTTGGTGACTGTAAGGTTTTGTGGAAAGAATGCATGACACTTTGTCTCTTTCTAGTAACCTAATCAAGTAGTGTTGAAGAAAATAATTTGAGACTTGTCAGTATGTATACGTTTATTTGCAGTGAAAAGTGCTTCACTGGAAAGAAAGACATCATAGCTTAACTAAAATCATAGATGATGCATTAATTTGAAAAAGGAAATAGAAATTTTCAGTATAGGAAATATACAAAAGAGGAGGCTACCCTGGATATCCACAACAAACTATAACTCTTTCGTATTTAATTTTTGGGCTAAATTGTTGAACTTTGGGTGCCTTACATATAGTAATTAACTGTCACAGTGATTAAGCTAGATATTACATTGAGTTTCTGTTTTACCGTTTCCTTCTAGACTTGTGCTTGATGATTTATCATAAAGATTTGGGCATTTTAAATTCTTCTCACTATCTGGTGTCTTTCCAATTGGCAAGTGAAAGGGCATTACATAAAGAGGAACTACATAGGTTATAAGAAGGAATATTTTAAACCCTGAGTTCCTATTTCATTTTTTTCCTTAAACATATTTTCCGTGGATGATGAATGTGAGTGTTGAAGGGTGATAAATACCACCCGTAGGCTTAAGAGCCTAAATGTTGAATTTGACACTCAGAGTTTAAAGGCATCATGAAAATTTCTCCAGAACTAATGTTCAAGCAATTTGGATTTTACAGGCAACTTAGTAGTTTTGAATGATGTAGTTATTTTGAAAAAGTAGCCATAAAAAGCTATGTTCAGAGAATTGGTACTTTGCATTTATCAGAAGAACATAAAAGTCACTTGATTTGCTTGCTACTTGGAATATACTTTAATTTCTTAAATTCTATTTCAACTCATTAGTATTTAATTCATGATTTTGTGCAGCAAACTGCATCTATTAAAAAGAGTGGATATTTATTTTAAATTAGAGGCTATGAAGGAAAATATTTAAAAAGTTTAATGCCCTTCTATTCTATTTTTCCCTTAGCCCATCTCTAGGCATTTATAAGACATAGTTACAAGGAGCACTTCTACAAATTTTATAAACAAACATTTTATTATTAAACATTTCCTTGTTGATGGAGGAACACTGACCCAGGCATGCAAAGCATCTTCACAATTTTAACAGCTAGTTTTCTTTTCAATCATACAATATCACTTGTTTTGCTGTGAAATTAATGCTTATGGAAAAGGCTATCCATGTATAAAGTTCAAAGCAAATTGCCACGTAGTTACTCTAACTGTGAATTGCCTCTTTTCTATGTATATTTTGCATTGGACAGTAGTGATTTCATCTAAAAGCAAATGGATGGTCTTTGTTTTCACTGAAGAGACAGATAATGTACATAACTAGCACTCTTGAGCAATATGATTGTGAATATATGTCTTTTCATTTATGGCCCAATTATCATCTCACTATGAAAGCATGTAATTGGCGGTCCAAATAATTGCCTTGTCCTTTTGAGGAGTATATTGGAAGAGGAAGAGAAATTTGGAATGTTTTCAAAGGTACTTCAAATACTAAAGGTACGGTTGTTTCGGTATTTAGGTGATTTAACAAAGCCAATGTATTTTGTGGGATCATTCAAGAAAGTATATTGATCAGAAAGCTGTCATGAGCATACATGTCACAAAAGATGAATTTCTTAAATTATTAAATGGAAGCTGCAGGTACCACTTCTTTTCATTCAGTATAACAGGATATTTGAATCCTGTCCATAAAAATAAGTTAAGTTTATACATGTAGATTGGACAAGAAATGGGTGTGCCCTTAATAGTTAGCCATTCAAGTTAGAAGAAGTATTGTTAAATGTAATTATTTTTTAAAGTAGGATGATAGTAAGTATAAAACACTAAAACTGTCCTGAATACAAATTAAACTCTTTGGTTCAGCATCTACCTAAGATCTCAGAATGTTCCAAAATGATCATTAAATCCACAACTTAGCCTCGTACTCATGAAATAGAGAAGAGACTGTTAATAGAAATTTCTAGCTGATAGACTGTTATAGAAAGAGAACAATCTGTGTTTTGGAAAATTAAACGTATCAATTTGCTCCTCTTCCCCTGTTAAGGAAGTGTTTCTTAATTGTGCTAACACATCAAGTGAACTATTCTAGTAGATTCTAAGACCCTGATATTAACATCCGGTTAATGTCACGTATTTCAAAGTAATAAAACCCCAGAAACTGTTGATTTTAAATCTCATGGCTGGAGGATAATTTGCAACAGAGGTTTATCTGTCAAGCATACAGAATTGCTGACATTGTTCTAAAGATGGTTGTGTAGGTGTCTGAGCCTTGAAAATAACTGTTTACATCTACCAAGCCGAGATTGACAGTCAAAAGTGCTTTCTCTGTCAAGTTCTACCCAACCAGCTTTTGCCTTCTCGTGTCTTTAGACCATTTTACCTATTCAACTTGGCTTTTTAATATCATTTTCCCCGTCCCTACCGCCTGTCCTTTTCGCAAAGCACAGAAATGGCATGCATAATTGTTGGGTCATAAAACACATGTATCAATTCTCTCTACAGCTTCTGCTGAGTTCAAGAGGGTCTTGCTTATGTAATCATCTCTGGCATAGAGTCAGGAGCAGCCTCACACTGTCCCCGCTACCTCTCTCCCCATGAGTGTGAGCACACCACTTGACTGACTGCTACTCAGGCAAGAGATTGCATGAAATTTAAAGCAGGGGTTCTCAGAAACCAGCATTAGATTCACTGGGAGGGCTGAGCCCCACCCCCAAAGCATCTGGTTCCATAGATCTGGGATGGGGCCTGATATTTGCATTTTTAACAAGGGCGTAAGTGATGCCGATGCTGTTGGCCCCAGGACAACATTTGGAGAAACACTGATGTAGAAGTTGGAGACTAAAACGACAGTTCCGACGACCTGTGTTCCTGCTCCAGCTCTACTTTTGAGATCTAGCAAATGGACCAAACTTTCAAGGTTTCCGTCCTCTTCAGCTGTACCATGGGGGGTTAGATTTGTTTGCCAATTTAAAATTCAATAGGATATGATTCTGATTCACTGCACAATGTACCAAAGATGGATGGATATGTCCCTGAATTTTTTCTCTGTCTCCTGTACCTAGGTGATCGCATTCATGCTCTTGGTTTAAATGACTAACTTTCCTGTAAAGCCTCTTAAATTTACATCCCTGGCCCTGAAGTCTCCCTGAATGCTGGCCTCATATTACCCATCTGCCTGGTTGGCATCTCCACTCTCAAAGGTAGTTAAAATTCAACAAATCCCAAAATTTACGATCCTTTCCTTCAAACCCAATACGCATCCACTTTGATCCATCCCAGTAAATGATACCACCCCAGTTGAACAGGCTAAATGTCTGGGATTTGTACTTGATTCCTCTTCACTGTCCTTCAAGCACTATGTCCAATCCGTCACCCAGTCCTACTGATTCAACCTCAGTATCTCTGCAGTTTTCCTCTATGTCCATTTCTTTCCTGGAGCCAGCTGCCATCATGGCTCATTGGGACCATCACAGGAACCTCAGGATTGGTCGAATTCAAATAACTCTGCCCCTCCCTACCAGACTGTTCTCTCTACAGCCAAAGTGACATTTTAAAAATGTAAACCTAGCCTTGTCACTTTTCCACTTCAAAGGATTCTGGTTATTTTTGGCCTTAACATGGCCTTCAAGGCCCAGCATGGTTTAGCCTCTCCTATGTTTGCACTTCGTTAGTATTATCTTTCCCTACTCCTTTCCTTTCATTATTCTTTGTACTCCAACCACACTAACTTTTTGCATTCCTTCTAAATGCAGTGATCATCTCTTCTGACTTTGCACATCCTTTGCCTCTGTCAGAAACTCTGCTCACCATCTCCGCCCCCACCCTCACCCCCATACACCCACTTACCTCTTCCTGCCCACCTTATGAAATTCAATTGGTTGTAACCCTCTCAGGAGGAGTTCCCTGAGTCCCTCTGCCCCCAAATTAGGTTAGATCCCCTTGCTACATGCTTTCTCGGTGCCCTTTATTTTCCTCTCATAGTCCTCATTTCAGTTTGTAGTTGCATGCGATTTGTGTGAGTGTTGGATTGGTATCTCTCTCACTCCCTATACAGTGGGCATGCTTCGCTCGCCACCGAATCCACAGAACCACAGTGTTTGCTCATAGCAGGTGCTCAAGAGAAATTTGTCAAATTGAGGAATGAACAATTACACCGTGAAATTTTTCTAATGTGGATCCAAACATGAGCTCCTCTTTGGGGTCTGTCTTTTAGAACTTTGGACCATGTAAATTGAGCCGATAGCTTCACTTGGGTTTCAAACTTTTGGTCTCTTTAGCCTGTGACTCTCCTGAGAACTGAGCCCCTCTCCAGAGTGAGTCAATACAGCAGAGCCATTGAGAGCAAACTCCACTGTCAGACAACCGTAGTGCAAGTCATGGTTCCACCATTTCTTATCTGTGTAGCTTTGGACAAATTAATCTTTTTAAGCTTCAGTTTCCTGTTCCTTAATGTGGAGATGCTGATAGTGCCAACTTTTAGGGGTGTTGTGACAAGTAAGCATAATTCAGGGTATCCCTTTTGTATAATGCCTGTTGCATCCTAAATGGTCAATAAATTGAAGCTATTCACATTATTCTATTAGATATTTCCAACATTCAGTACATTTCCAGGCACGTTGTAGGAGCACCATAAAATGTTTTATTAAATCGTGTAGATTTCATATATGGTATTTGTAAAATATTTTAATTCTTTAAGTATCTCTAAGTATTATTTATGTGTCACCTCACAGAACTTGTCCTGTTCTTCACCTATGTGACTCATTTCAAATGAAAAAGGAAATCAAGAATCTAAACAGTGGAATCAGTAGCATACCTTATGTTACAGATTATTTCCTAAAATGTCTACCAATCTAGAGATTAAAGTGAACAATCTATTTTATTTAGAACTATTTTACTTTAACAAACATTTATTGAACATTTACTTTATACAAGCCACAGTGGGTATAAATATGAGTAAACCATGCCATGGTTTTTTAAGTGGTTCACTATCTCATAAGAAAGTAGAATCACCAAATAATTATGTAAGATAAAGTGGTAAATTGAGGCTGGCCTGTGAAACAAAGGGTTATAGGTGTATGTGAGAAGTGCAATTAATTTTACTTGGAGGATTTCAGTTAGCTGAGAATTCTACTCTTTTTTCCCCTTTAACCTTTTGTGGCATATTCAGACCTTTTTCCACATAGGGTAGAGCACCTGTTCTCAAAGTGTGGTCCCCAGATCAGAAGCAATTGGGAATGGTTAGAAATGAAAATTCTTGGGCCTTACTCAAGAGATATACAGAATCAGAAACTCTGGCAGTGGGGCCCAGCAATCTGTAAACAAGCTCTCTGGGATTTTTTTTTTTTTAATTTTTATTGGGTAACAGTGTGTTCTTTCCAGGACCCATCAGCTCCAAGTCAAGTTGTTGCCCTCCAGTCTAGTTGTGGAGGGCACAGCTCAGCTCCAAATCTAGTTACCATTTTCAATCTAGTTGTGGGGAGTGCAGCCCACCATCCCATGTGGGAGTCAAACTGGCAACCTTGTTGTTAAGAGCATGGGCTCTAACAGCTGAGTCATCAGGCCGCCCACCGGGGCAGCTTAGTGGCCCCTCAGCTCAAGTTGTTGTCTTCAATCTAGTTGTGGAGGGCGCAGCTCACTGGCCCATGCGGGAATTGAACTGGCAGCCTTGTTCAGAGCACGTGCTCTAACCAACTGAGCCATCTGGCTGCCCCATCTCTGTGTTATTTTTATGCATGCTCAACTTCAAGAGCCACTGGAGTAAAGGACCATTTTGTATTGGGTTGTCAGAAAAATCGTGACGCATTTTTGCAACAAAAAACATAGAAAAAATATGTTATGACTTTTCCGACACCCCAATAATAGAACAGGTTTTGCTTATTGGCATTAATTCTCATCTTAAATATACAGATGCTCGCAAACAAAATTCACCTAACTTTCAGTTTTCTTTCTTCTATGCATGTAGTGTCTGTATACACAAAATGAACATGCGTTTTATCGGAGACAGTGTAAGACTAGGCATGATCCACTTGAAGGCCAACAGCCTTACTCTTTCTCAAAGTCAGTGTGTCTTCACTGCTTCCCTTCAGTGCTTTTGAAAAGCAGATAGTAACAATGATGCCCTTTTTTCTGTTTGAAAGAGCGCTTTAAGGGGTGAAATCTGGTTAAATGTAGTGACATGACATTAACTTTGATACAATTATTTTATCTCATAATGTCCAACGTGACAAGAAAAATTCTTATTAGCAGCTTGTTTCCTAAATAGCAACAGTACAAAAATCACCATTGACGTTTATCTGACCAGCTTGCCTTATTTTTCCAGGGAAGAGCAAAAATGGTTAACATTAGGTTATGTAACTTGCCTGACAAAGCCCAAGTTATCTATTCAGAGACATTCACAGAGGAACCACAATGTCAGTTATGTGGCAGGCACTGCGATCAAGACAGGGAATTCAAAGACTGAATAGGATATGTCTCAAGGAGCTGCATAGACCAGTAGAGAGAGGATAGACACTTCAAACCATTACAATGGAGTGAGATAAATAACCTAATAATAGCTACCATTTATTGAAGGCCTACTATGTAAGAGGCATTCTATCATATGCTTCTTACTCTTGCTCCTTCATGTTTGTCCAACTCTGTAAGGTTCAAATTATCATCATCAATTTACAGCTGATACCATTGAGATGCAAAGAGGTTAAAAAACTTGTCCAAGATCACACAGCTAATAATGGTACAGGCATGATTTAAATGTAGCCTTTAAACTCCATTAGGGCAGAAACTGTGTTCATTTTGTTTGCCATTAAAATTCCAGGGCCTGACACAGTCCCTTAAACAACATAGAAGACAGATAAATCATTATCGAACGGATGCATGAATGAGCCCAAGCTTTCCAAAGACCTTACTTATTCAGATAGCCTATTATGAGCAGTGTGTTAGACAAGTCAAAAAAGAGAGAGTGTGTACTTTGCCTGAGGGAGCTGAGGAAAGCTTTTCATAAACTCTGAAGAGTACAAGTTGGATGGGTGAGGAAAAAACTTGGAGTCAGGCAGAGAAGAGACCCTGTAAAGGCAAAACGGTGTGAGAGTGCATGGCATGTTTATGAAAAGCAGATTCAAGGGAAGAGGGGGTGAGGAGGAGGTGATGGGGAGAAGGCTAGGCCAGTGCAGGTTACACTTAGCAGTTTGGATACTGTCTGTCCCGTGGCCAGCATGTCTCCAAGTGCAATCTATACACCCCCTTCCACAATGATCTGAGTGGCTTGATAAAAGCTCTAGACTCCTGATCTTCATCCCAAACCTACTGAATCAGTGTCCATGGGTGAGACCAGGATTCGATATAAATTTTAAAAGACACAGCCCCTGAGGTTTGTTTCCTTTGTTTGTCTTATTCCTTTGTTGCTTTCAGTTATATATCTCACATAGACAATAGTTTAGTGGTTACCAGAGGGTAAGGGGAGAGGGGGTAGTAGATGAGGGTAAAGGGGGTCAGATATATGGTGATGGAAGGAGAACTGACTCTGGGTGGTGAGCACACAATGTGATATATAGATGATGTATTACAGAGTTGTACACCTGAAATCTATGTAACCTTGCTAACCATTGTCACCCCAATAAATTAATTAAAAAAAAGACACTGTCCCTAGCTGATGGGTAGTCATATCAAAACTTAGGACCCCTGGTTCTCTAGGCCAATGGTCCTCACAGTTCAGCAGCATGGGAATCATCTAGTGGGCTTGTTATATCACAGACTGCTGGGCTGTGCCTTCAGAGTGGCGGGTCCAGTAGGTCTGCGGGGGGCAGGGGCTAAATCTCTAATTTTTAACATGTGCCTGTCCCTTGGTGATGCTGATCTTCTGGCCTGCATCTCATCTTGCTTTGAGAGCCAATGCTTTAGGCTAGGCTCCACTTCATATATCAGCAAATAACGTATTCACTTTTCTACTGGCAAATGACTTGAATAGGCCAGAATTTGCATAAGCCCTATTCTGCAGCTTGGCCCATAGATTAGAGGAAAATGGAACAAAGACAAGCAAGGTAGTTTGGGAATAGTTAAAATCCTCCTGACTTGCCAAGGAAGGAGGCTCAAGGTCAGGGTCACAGAGCGAATGCGGAACACTGGGCCTTTGCTCTGGAGTCAACCATGAAATCAACTGCTTTGCTCTTACTCCCTTATGTCCACATGTATCCCTTTTTTTGGAGTGGTTTGGACAAAAACGTTTGAGAAATTGTAAAAGTCAAGCCACTAGTTTCTTTTCCCCCTCAAATGTCCTGCTGTTGTCTGCGCATGTTCAAGGTTTCAACACATCTTTGCCTCTCAATTTTGTCTTCTCTTTGGCCTATATTGATTACATGTTTTCCTTTTAGACCCTGTCCTATGCCCTCCCTCTCTTTACAATTACACTTCTATTGAGTTTTGAATAAAACTGAAGAGATGTATTAGCACATTTTTTTGAAAACCTTATTTGAAAAAGAAGGCTTGCAGAGCAAACATTATTGAACTGATTAATCAAGTCTTTTCGTGAGAGACCTTTAGTCAGCCCCTAACTTCCTGTCTGCGGTCTACAGGCGGCAGGAATAATGTGGAAAGAGCGAGAGGCTTATTTCATGAGGTCAGGGGCCAGCGCCACCACCTGCAGGCGGAGACATCAAAAACAGGAAGGGGCCCACCAGCTGCGGGGAGAACACCCCACAGAGCCTGACCAAGATGAAGGGCCTTTTAAATTCCAGCCTTCTCTTTCAGTTTTTGTGCTCTAAATGTGAATATTCAGGTCTTCCCTGATTAAGAACCAGCAGACAAAATGCCTCTTTGTGAATGTCACACTTCCTTGGCTTATTCATTCTTTGTCTCCCTATCTCAAGTTATTATTTTCAAATGCATTGCACATAACTACCCTGGAGACGTATTGCAATGGGGGATGGAGCGATCGTTTGTGTATCCACACTTGATAAAGAGAATGGACTGCCCAAGCCTCACATCCGTTCTGTACAAATCATTAACTTCTAACTAACATTCCTACTTCCAGGCTTGTTCTCTACCCAGTCTGCTAGATGCGTTTAGAACAATAACCTCCAACTCCAGCATTAATGATGCCACCATCAGACTGCAGTTTGGATGCAAGCAGCCGGAACTTCAGAAATGTGGGTTGGTCCGTAGCAGTGAGGGGTCCGAATCAGGAAAGCAGGAGTTTGGTTGCTATTAAAATGCATTTCATGCCCATCAATCTTGTAGGCGGCTGTTAATCAGCCAGCGTGGCTCATTAAGCACCTTGGAGGATCAGGATACAATTCCAAGCAACCCTGGCAATTGTCGACATTGCCAACTGAATTTGAATGAGTTGGGTAAGGTTAAGTGGAAACAAGGAGCTTAGGGCCTTGATTACAACGTGAAATCAAGAGTGAAAAAGTCACAAAACCCCAGGTAAATTCATTGCACATGATTTCTCTTTGCTCACAAACGTGTTGCGATTCAAAAGACACATTTATTGCAGGATATTATTTTTTTCCTCCTTACAATCCATTGTCTGGTTTTCATTCATGCATTTACCAAAATTTGATCAAGTATCTACTGTAGGTAGGCACTGTGCAAAACGCTGGTGATAGGAGAGATGAAAGACACAGCCTTCCCGGAGTTCCTAGTTGAGGGGAGTCAGGCGTGTAATCAAATAATTGCAATACTGTGCTCTGAAAATGTGACGGCTGCCCAGGGCTGCAGAATCAGGCCAAAAATGAAGTATCAGAGTAAGGAAGAGGAATTCAGGGAGAAGGATCCGTTTTCATAAAGACCCTTAGATAAAAGCATGTCAGGCATGGTTAAGGCTAGACTAAGCTGCAGAGAGGAAACGCCTGCTCAGCTGTGTATCTTCAGGGCTTCATACAGAGCTCTGTGAGATTGGATGAAAGTGGGGGAATGCCACAGCACTGTGGACAAGGCAAACGAGAAGGCGGTGGCAGCAGAAGATGAAGGAATGGGGGAGATGGTATATTACATGGACATAGGGTTCAGTGTTGAGAAGGGAGGAAGATATAGAGTGGTGTGGGATCTTCACTCAAGGAAATCCAGTCTGATTTTACCCAATTTGGGTTTTGGGACCAGGATTAGTTTAAGGCGGCCCCTAGGGGCTCTAGCTATGGCTGCACTGTGGCTCTGATACCTTTCAATATACATATTATTGTCATGCAAATGGCGGCTTTAGCTCTCAGGCCCCCTTGGCCATCCTTCTGGAGGTCATGGAACTTACTATTTATTCAAATCCCTTTGGTTTTTAACACTCTAGGGGAATGTTTTTCACACTTCAACCTGCATCAAAATTACCTGGAGGACTTGTTAAAACACTGATTGCTGGGCCCCACCCCTAGAGTTTCTGGTAAGATAGCTGTGAGATTCCTGAAAATTTGCCTTTCTGACGAGTTCCCAAGTGACTCTTGATGACGCTGGTCAAGGAACCAGTCTTTGAGAAGCACTCAGTTCCCTGGGCCAAGCCCAGTATGCACTGGGATCACTAGAAACACTTGAACTTGGTGCCAAGATTCAGAGTCATGTTCTATTCACTCCATAGCCGGCTCTCCCTGTCACCTTTAGAACTATGAAGGAAACGCTGCCAACTTAGGCTTTCACTGTACGTTTTGTATAATTTGAGAAACCAATACCACAGGTTTGTGGGGAAAGCTATAGAACAGATCATAAGCCTCAGTCATCACTGTTTTAAAATGTAAAACAGTAAGCTCTATTGTATAAATGTTGTCCAATACCTATCCTTTCCAGGCTAGTAAAATAATAACATTTTGTTGTTGTTGTTGTTCCTGGTTGTAATGTGGATGGGAGCCTCTGAAAGTAGGAACGCCACAGACCTTTATAAGTAGCAGAGAACTACTAGTCTAGGATTTAAAGGACCATGGATAATCCAGAAATAGACTCTTTTACGGTTAGAAACTCTTACGTGAGTTTGGGGTGAGAACATGCCATGCCCTGGTGGCTTTTTTGATTGCCCCACATTTCAGGGCTCAGGGATCTATGCCAAAGGTAAACCCCCATGATGAGTGTAAGCGATACCCATCCCAGGGCTCTCAAAGAAAAAGATGGGAATTGGTGGCTACATTTGTCATGGGGCTTCCACACCTTCTCAGATTCTGTTTCCCCCCCGTGTCTCTGCTTGCCTGGTCTCTAGCCGAAACAGGAAGTTCAAACCCACTTTTTCCCTAGTGATGATCTTTCCAGGCCCATCTGGAGGGCTCCTAGCCAAATCATCCCCCCAACAAATCTCTGGGTTAAATATCTTCTCTGCCAAAGGCACCTTCTTGGGTTTGAATATAAGTGGTCTATAGCCACCTTCTACCCTGATTTGAAAGAGTGAGAATTGAGATACGGGCAGATCATAGACTGCTAGATCCAGGACAGTGACCTGAGACTCACATGTCTCTTGGTATGCATTCAAGAACATCCTGCTGGATTGGTATAGAAGCTACTTAACGTCACTTGGAAGAGTTTGAGGGGTTAAAAAAGCATGCCAATGGCAGTAGTGGGATTTAGGAAGGATCTGAGAATACCCTTACCTGACCAGATGGGATGTAGCCACTGACCACTTTTGTGGAGACCCGAAGTTCAGGGAGGCTTGTCCTTCTATGAGGGGGGACTGCTGGGTCCTAAACTTTGTGGAGCCATCAGACTGGAGTAAGCGATAACCTTTACCTGTATCAAAGGAACCTCTGTCCTTTTCAAGTGTACTTAGACATATTTTTATGAAGCAATCATTGGGACCTCGGTGCAAAGGGATATCTCCGTTCCCCATTCTAATCCTCCCATTTATTTACCTGAAGAGTGTGATTATATGAAGACCATGTGGAGCATTCCTCGATGTGGCAGCTCTCTGTAGTAGCCTTTTAGCATTTCTAATGCCCTCACTCTTAGGAAATTCCATTTCTTTCCTGGCATTCGTGGTGTGATCAATGAAAAAGGATGATGGAACGAGGCTTAGAAGGATGAAAAAAGTTACTCAAGTTCTCCATTTATTGATGTGTTCATTTACGCTGTCAGAAAGGAAACCCTTTTCCTCTACCCTCTTAAGGTCAGTACTTGGAGGCCTGTGAATTAAACTGACAAAAGACAAATTAGCAAGAGAAAAGACAAAACGTATTCATATATGTACACAGGAGCACACAGAGCATGTAGCTCAAAGAAGCTGTTAGAAGTTAGAGTTATAGACCATCCTAACAAGGGTAGTGGATTATGACATCAAGAGATAATAAATTCTGGGAAATGACTGCGGAATATATAGGGGAAACTAATGGAAGGTAAGGTTTGTTTTAGTAAAGTCTGTTTGTGCAATTTCTCATTTTGATGGCAGCTTCTCATCTCAGAATGATAGGAGTCATTGTTTCCCACTGATAAGGGATGCCTCCCTTAAAGAGGGATTAATAGTAAGTAGAATTCTTTTGGAAGGCTCTGCTTTTAGGGGTGTGCAGAGAAAGCATCTTTGTGCATCTGTTGATTCTCAAATGCCTTCAGCTCAAAAATAATCCATATGCTATACTGGTATAATTTGAATCCCTTCAATGTGTTTATTAATTCAGTATATATTTACCAAGCATATGTTATATGCCAGGTACAGGGGATATAAGATTACATCCCTATCCTCATGGAACTTGCATTCTAGTAGAGAGCCAGATAATAAATAAGTGGTGTTTATTTATTATATTTATTACATACACATATGATTTCAGATAGAGATACAGTCTGGAAAAAAAGCTGGTTTAGGGGATAGAAAATAATTTTTAAGTTGGACCAATTTAGATTGGGTGGTCATACTTGGCTTCTTTGGGAGGCAGTATTTGAGAAGAAATGAGAGTTATTTAAAGCAGCAAGCCTGGTGAATATTTGAGTAAAGCATATTCCAGGTAGAGGGAACAGCAAGGGCAAGGGCACTGAGATCAAAAGAGATGTGACTTATCCAAGAAATATCATGGATCCCAGTGTAAGGCGAGAAGGGGGACGGACTGAGGTGGGAGAGTGGGCAAGGGCCAGATTATCCAGGAACATATAGTCCATGATAAAGAATTTTCAAAATTAGTTTCAGGTGTACATGACATGTAATAGAGATATACACCCCTCACAGAGTGATACCCCCCCTCCCCCAATACTGGCCCTGTGACATCGTATATAGCTGTTACAATTCCATTGACTCTATTTCCTATGCTGCACTCCACATCCCGTGACTACACACACACACACACACACACACACACACATAACTTATAATATATATATATATATATATATATATATATATAAATTATAGTTGACATCTGCAGTGGTCAGACGTCTACACCGTCCACGAAGTATAATTCTTTCTCTAGGTTCACGGGACATCATTGGAGAATTTAGAGCAGGAGAATGAAGTGATTTGATCTATTTTCTTCAAAGAGTTTTCTTGTTGTTGAGTAAAGATTAGACTGAAATGTGACAATAGAGATGAAAGGAGATGATTTTGGAGACCACTCTACTCTAATAGTCTACATGAATGGTGGTGGTGGTTTAGACTAGGGTGAAACGGTGGGGTCAGAGAGAGAGTTTGGATTCGGGATACATTTCAAAGGCATAGGTGACAGGATTTACTGTGAAGGATTTGATCTGCAGGATGAGCAAAATAATTGAGAATGATTTCTAGTTTCTTGGCTAGGGGAAATGGAGAAATGTGGAGGAGATACAGTGGGGAGTAGCAAGAGATGGACCCAAGAGTTCTTTTTTGACCATATTCATGTTCAGGGACTCATTAGACATCCAAGTGGAGATGCTGAGAAGGAAGTTGAATAGATGAGTCTGAAGCTCAGGAGAAAAATTGGGACTGGAGATATTAATGTGAGAGTCATAGGCTTATAGATGATTTATAAAGACACGGGACTGAATGAGGTCTCCTAGAAAGAGAGTTTGGGAAAGGAGGTTGAGAACTGACTATACATTTCAAAAAGAGGAAGAGTAAAAGAAACATTCAAAGGAGACTGAGAAGCAATAGCTATGCTATATAAGGAAAACTAGGTAAATGTGATATCCCTGAGACCAAATGAAGAAAGTACTTCCAGATAGAGGAAATGGGAGTGCCAAATGCTGCTGAAAAATTCAGCCACACAAACACAAAAGAATTGCCTGCTGGATTAACAACATGGTGTGCATAGTTGACTTTGACCAAAGACATTTTCTTTGGAAGCATGCATCGAAACCACTTGATAGTGTGTCACAAAGATAATGAGAGGTGAGGATGTAAGGATGGCCTGTCACTGTACAGATACTGTCATTTATGCACTAATTAAACATGTGTTTTATATTTACTATGTTTTATGTGTTGCAAATGGTGCATGCTTGCTCTACTGGGGAAGGACAACTTGAAAATCATTCTAGTACTTCAAGATAGGTACGGTAAAACCTGGGAAGGAATCAGAGAAGTCTAACCCCCAGTTTCACAGAGAAGGTGGCAGATAATCTCATCTGAGAGTTGGAGTAGAAGCTTGCTAATACAGAGGAAGAAGAAGACCAGAAATGAGGAAAACAGGTTGAGTAACCATGAAAGCACAAAATAGTATGGCCTGTCCTGGAAATATCAAGAAATCTCACATCATTGGACACACAAGGAGAGTCATAAGGTGGATGCAGTGATAAGGTGAGAGCGAAGCAACTTGGAGAAACTGGCAAGTCCTAGTAAAGATATATATTCAAAGATCCATTTCTAGAGGATTACATACTCGTAGGATGGATAAGAGGAAAGAGACTAGACACAGAGTCCAATTAGAAAGTTATAATAATAACTCAGAGACATGCAAAAAACTATAGAAATCTGATGCAAATTATCCAGGCCCCAAGGTTGACCAATTAAGCACATTTTCAATTGTTATGCCCGTGATATTAACATATTTAATAAGTGCAATGCCTGGTAAGGCTAAAAATAAATAAAAACTTTGTACTTTTTTTTTTCGCTGTTCAAGTGTTGTGACTGATGAAGCTGTTTCCTAGCTTAATAAAAATATGTGATCTGGATTAATTTTTTGTTATAATTTAGCAACAGAATATTGATCTATATGCTTGCACAATCAAAAAGAGAAGGTGGTCTCCATTTAATATCCACATCTTCAACAAGAGTCAAGTAAAACAATACATTATTAGAAGCAATAATAGTTTAATAATAATCGTTTCATGAAAAAAGGAATTGTGTTCTTGGGACTTAGCAAAGGAAAAGGTGTTGAAACATATATCCATGTAATAAAGTGATTTGTTTCTGATAGGTAAGAATGAGGGTATGGGGTTAAAGTTACAATGAGCGTCAAAGCTGTAACTATGGTCACAAAATTACAATTGGACTGAATACTTCCCCACGGATTTCCTGGAGTTGCTTGTGAAATTGGGGAAGGTAGGGAAATACACAGGGATAAAGAACGGCCAAGGCTGTAAGCAGGGGCCGGCTATTATAGCAGCCTACTTCTGTGTGGTGGCTGAGTTCCTCTGGTATAGAAGATACCAAGATGGTTTCTTAAACTGCAAGATGCTTTGTTGCCTGGAAATAAGACATGGAAAAAAATGAGTCATCAGAGTCATGTCATCTTCTATCCGTCCCATGAACACAAAAGAATCCTAGAAAGCTACCTCCTATTCACTGTATTTTGTTGCTTCTAAGAAGCACGTTTTTTTAATATATGTACAGTAATACCTTGGTTTGCGAGCATAATTCATTCCGGAAACAAACTACAGTGTACTTGTATTGCAAGACATCGCTCGTTTACCATGTTAAAATATATTTGAAATGTTTGCTCATCATGCAGAACACTCACAAACCAAGTTATTCGCAATCCAAGGTTTTACCATATATCAACTTATTTAGGTATTATTAGTTTAACATGGCAACATTTTATAGTTTTCAGTGTACAGGTCTTGCATATGTTGTTAATTTTTTTTTAATTACAGTTGACGTTCTGTGTTATTTTGTATTCGTTTCTGGTGTACAGCATAGTGGTTAGACATTTCTATAACATGCAAAGTGATCCCTCTGATAAGTTTAGTGCTCACCTGGAACTATTCAGAGTTATTATGCATGTACATGTTAAATGCATCCCTAAGTGTTTCATTTCTGTTATTATGATTGGTAGTATTTCTTTGATTTTGTTTTTTTTTTAATTTTCATTGATAGTCCATAAAAATAGAATTGATTTTATGTATTTACCTTGTAACCCACAGTGCTTTGAAAATCCCATGAAATAAAACATAATTACGTATGCAGAAAATCCTAAGAAATCTACAGAAAAAAAAACATCCAGAACTAATAAATACACTTAGAAGCATGTCGTTTTAACATACCTGAAAACAGCTATGTGCCATAGTTGCTGTCGTCACAGTTGTGACTTAGTTATATTGGCTGCACAGGCGCAGTCTTGATCACAACTGTTCGTTTTGTCATCAGTTAAGCAGCCAATTATGTCAATAAACAGAATATTTGGGTAGTTGAATTCTAGTCTCGACTCTGTTAGTGACTACATTAACCTAATTTACCTAATTAATCTGCCCTTCAAATTCCTGATCAGGAAAATGACATGAGTTTCTCCTATAGCCACGCCACTGGGGGAGGGACAGGAGAGCTTGACTGGAGGCTGGGATTTCCCAAGGAGATTGTTATTAATCATTGTCCAGCTGAGGAGAGCCCTGACAGACCATACATCAGACACATGATATGGAGCCCTCAGTGCAGAAAGTCAACAAAATAATATTCATCTTTTGGGTCTAAATATCAGTAGGATGCAAACCTTTGTGTATCCTTCATCCTAATTGTTTTCTTTCTGAAAACTATAGCCCGGGCTTGATCATATCACTCCCCTATTTACACATTTCTGATAGTGGTTCATGCTTCTAAAATCCATAATCCTAAGCATGGCATCCACAATCCATTAAGCTGTGTCTGTCCCCAACTACCATATGACATTTCCCTTCAACACACCCTCTAACTTGACATCACAGCCTCCCTGCTGCTCATTGAGTATAGCGGGCACTCTACTCCATTGTGCTATGCACAGCTTTCTTCCCCTTTTCCCCTCCTCCTTCCTCTCCTTCCTCCCCTTCCTCCTCCCGTCATTCCACCTCCCCCTCCCCTCCCCTCTCTTTCCTTTTCTTCCCCTTCCCTCCCCCTCCTTTCTCCTCCTCCTCCTCCTTATTCCTTCTTCTTCTCACCAAATGATCTTTAATTAAAATATTCTCTTAGGGCCGGCCGAGTGGCTCAGTTGGTTAAGAGCTTCCAAGCAAGCTCTGAGCAACAGGGTCGCCGCTTTGATTCCCAGCCCGAGCTGAGCTGCCGCTGAGCTGCCAACAGGTGGCAGGATGGTTCAGCTGAAACAAAACAAAAAGCATTATTTTATTTTGTGGTTCTTAATTCCACGGCATCCCTGTTGATGTCATCTATGACGTTGCAGCCCACAGACTGGGCAGGCCCAGAGATCTCTTTAATGGTTCCAGAGAGTTCTCTAGCTAAAGATAGGTGCCCCATCTGTGGGGCAATGTTGACAACAATCTCATCAAAAGTGATATTTCCTCTGTGTTTAATGTTTTCTTTTTTTCTTCTTTTTTCTGCCTCTTGGTGGTTCTTTGAGGGCTTTGATGATCAGGGCAGAGGCACAAGGTACCACCTCAGTCTGGGCTTGTCTGTTCTGAATGGTCAGTTTTCACTGTTATTGTCAGACACATTCATTCCCCAGTTGCTTTGGTGATATCATCACCAACTTATTTGGAAACAGACCAAGGGGGAGATTTTGGGGGCCAGGGCAGACGTGGCACTGACTTCCCCACAGGTGCACCTCAAGTATACGACTTTGATCTCATTGGGGTTGAACTTCGGCAGCCCAGTGAAAGTGGCTGGGTCAGATGAACCCAGATTCCAGACTACTGGAGAAAGTTGCACCTTGGCCTCCTCCGAGCCAAAAGCGGAAAGCCACAGGTATCTACTGTGTGATTACCTTTCTCTCCTCTAAATCACTCTCCTCAAACTAGCAATATCAACATCATCTGAGAATTTGTTTAAACTATAGATGCCCAGGCCCCGTCTCAGATCCACTGGATGAGAAAGACCGAGTGTGGAGCCCAGCAGTCTGTATGTTAACAGGCCCTTCTCTAGGTGATCTGATGCACACTGAAGTCTGAGAACTACTGGTCCAGAGAGCATTCTTGTATAACTTTCTTCTAGCATCTATCGGATTGAATTACAGGGACAGAATCTCTGTGAAAGCCAAGGACAATTCTTTGCCACCTCTCTGCCTTCAGGGCATAGTACACTATTTGGCCCATAACTAAAGCTCAATAAATGCTTTCTGTGCCAGCAAGTCAGTTAATCAAATATATTGTTCCTGCCCTTGAGGGATCTGAAATTTGTTTGTAGGAGAAAAAAATAGAACACTATAGATTAACAAGAAAATTATTTATTGCATCTATAATAAAATTCTAGATTCTATAATAAATGCTAGATGCTGTCAGTGGGCACAATTGGATGAGGGTTTCAGGTAAAACAAAGATTGTTGGATTAAGTCACCTGGAGAAAGCTTTGCTCCAGACAGAGACGGGGAGTTGAGAAGCAGAATCAACTGTTGTAAAGAGGTCTGAGTTGATGGAGGCACAGGTTTGTATGGAGAAGTATGAGCAGTAGTTAACACTGGATTCCAGACCGCACAGATGGGGCTTGATATGATAACTAAAAAGCAAGAACATCTGGAGTGGTAGCAAGCTCTGCATTCAGACAATACCCTCAGCTTATCCCAAGAAGAAGATAGACCCAGATAACTGCAGTTTGACCCAACAGGAACCTGGCATAATACAAATAGTAAAGCTATAGATAATCTATGCAGCTCTCAGCTTGCCACAAAAATAATTTTAGGTTGCAAGTGTCAGTTTGTGTATGAACCCAAATAATATTTTAGAAATATTAGTTGGTATGTTTTACTCAACTCTAAGATGCTATAGGTCTTTTAAATAGGTTGTTTAAAGGAACAGGCCCATTTGTCTTTGGGAAAAGACAAGGAGAAAAGATTGGAACATTTGTTGCTCCCCAGATAGCCATAAAATATGGGGTAAGTTCCTGTCTTTACAAATGTGCTTTCTCGGGCTGGCAGAGTGGCTCAGTTGGTTGAGTTAGCTTAAGAACACCAGCCCTGAGCAACAGAGCCGCTGGTTCGAGTCCCACATGGGCCAGTGACGCTGAGCCCAAGCTGAGCTGCCGCTGAGCTGCCAACAGGTGACAGGATGGTGAGATCATGTGCTCCTAACAGTAAGTCTGCCTGTTTGATGGTGGGCTATGCCTGCCTGCAACTAAGACTGAATTCAGCATCTTGAGCTGAGCTGCCACCCGGATGGCTCAGTACATAGAGCGTGTGCTCCTAACAACAAGGCTGCTGATTTAACTCCCACATGGTATGGTGGCTACAACCACCTGCAACTAAGATTGAACACGGCACCTTGACCTGAGTGGCCACAAGCTGCTGACGGGCAGCCACATGGCGACCGGCGTCCTCTACAACTAAGATTGAAAAACAATCAAGATTGAAAAGGCCAAACAAAAGATTTGCCCCCCTCCCCAATTCCCCAACACTGTTCCCCTCCCCTAATTCCCCAATTTAAAAAAAAATGTGCTTTCTCTATCCTTCTGTATACATGTCCCAGGATTGTTACAAAATATACGTGTGTGTGGAAGTGGTATCTTATTGGGCTGCTTGATGGATCTTTAAAGTACAGTAATACCCTGGTTTGCAAGCATAATTCATTCCAGAAATAAACTACTCATATTGCAAGACATCACTCATTTACCACGTTAAAATGTATTAGAAATGTTTGCTCGTCTTGCGGAACACTCACAAACCAAGTTACTCACAATCCAAGTTTCACTGTATATTTATTGGTTTGGTGTATATACTAGCTATTCAATATGCTCAGCATTATTTCTCACATAAACATGGAAAAAAGATTGTACAGTCTTGTTGGCAATCTGGGCATTGTGTATAGAATGTCCATTTTATTTACTTTCTAAAGTTGAGTTTGAGTAGTCTACCCTTGATTTTGGAGACTTCCACTGTAATACTCAAGGAGATGTTCATTTTCTTTCCTCAGCATCTGACATGGTACTGTTTGCTTCCTCTTTTCTTGCCACGAGTAATAATAGTAATTTTATAAATTCAGATCACTTTTTACAGAATTATAGGTGGTAAGCATTCTACCACCAAATTTACCCAAGAACCTGAAACGACATTTTTAAAAGGAAATAGAATGTCCTTTCTGTGACTACAGTGGAATTTTGCAAGCAGCGTTATGCCTTTTTCTCCTTGGAGAGTTAGCCATGTGGAACTGAAGCCATTAGTGGTGACTTCTTCAGTGGATAAATGCTGTTGCCTGGGTAAAGAGGCAGAAAATGTACTCACTCCAGTTAGAGATTGAAGGAAGAGTACAAAATGGGTAGTTGTGTTTACCAAATATTGGTGGGACCAAATATCTAGCTTTCGTGACTTCAGAAACAGCTATCACATCTTGTTTGTTTGTATGACGACAGAAGAAAAATGACCTGTGTTAGATTTTAGTAGGCAGTATATCTCTCATTCTTTTTTAATGTGAGAACTAGTTGATTCCTGAACCAGTTTTAGCCTCAACTTCCCACACTTTGAGTTTCGGTTTTCC
Organism: Hipposideros armiger; assembly: GCF_001890085.2. Taxonomy (NCBI): domain Eukaryota; kingdom Metazoa; phylum Chordata; class Mammalia; order Chiroptera; family Hipposideridae; genus Hipposideros; species Hipposideros armiger. Next base: position 379,752 of record NW_017731547.1, on the reverse strand, counting down.
ATTTGCATGTTCATAGGAAACTTTCATGGGATAAATCTATGAAGATAGTATTCTGCAACATCATGTTCAGTTTATCTCCCCAGAGGGTGAACGTCAGGGTGACATGAGGATGGCGCCGAATAGTTAAGCCTCAGCCAATCGGAGAAGAGCCAGTGAAAGTTGTATTGGCACAATGATTTTTGAAAATGCGTAAGGCTTATCACACATCGTGTAATAAGCTGTGATCTCAGAATAAATGAAACTGGATAAGACCGAAGTTGTAATATTGTGTAGTAGCCATTGAAAAATAACTACAGTAAAACCTTGGATTGCAAGTAACATGGTTTGCAAGTGTTCCGCAAGGTGAGCAAACATTTCTAATACATTTTAAGGTGGTAAATGAGCGATGTCTTGCAATACAAGTAGTTTGCTTCCAGAATGAATTATGCTTGCAAACCAAGGTATTACTATATTTTGAAGCATGGTCTTTTTCAACTGATAAATATGACTGGTTAAATTTTGATGTTCTGGGTCTTATTTGGGTACATTGATCAGGATTTTACCTTAGCTATCATTTAAATCACAAATATTATAAGCAGTGTGTAAGAGTTTATATTGGAAACATTAGAAATAAAACATTGAGTTGTCGGAAAAGTCATGATGCATTTTTGCAACGAAAAACATAGAAAAATACGTCATGACTTTTCCGACAACCCAATAATTAGGCAGAGGGGTAGGATTATCAACATATAATAGGAAACATTAGTTTCTGCTACCTGTTGGGTTAGGTGTCCCATGTATTCTATAATTTTTCCTTCATGGCTTTTAACACAAAACCTTATTAACTGTCTTCCAATTTGTCTCTGTCACCCACTAGACTACAGACTGCACGAGGTCAAGGTTGGTGTCCATTTTATTCACCTCTCTACTCCTAGCATATTCACAGTGCCTGGCACAAACTAAGCACTCCAAAGATGCTTAAAAAACAAAAAGGAACAGACTTTTCTGTGAGGGCTGCTTATCCATGTGACAGAAGACAAATCAATTTTTCTCTCTAAGTTTTTTGAATTTTTGAACCTATGAAATGACTCTCTTCCAGCTCTAATATTCTGTGATTTGATAATTTCCACAATCACATTTTCTTTCATACATTTTGCATGACATCAGCTATTTTTATAACAGATACTACCTTGCTCTAATTTCTTTCTCACCCTAGGAAATAAAAGTAACAAATAAATTTCCTATTTTTGTAAGTTATTGATACACATTGCTGTTGGATAACTTCATGATTAACCTTCATACTGTGTATTCAACAAAAGTTTAGAGAAGAGATCGTGCATCAGTGCCCCTTGTCTATATAGACTTTTAGATAAAAAAAAATACATGCTTATCAAAGGGTGATACTGGGTGCAAAGTCTCTAAATGAAAAAAACATGTGTTGTAGCTGTTAATTTTTCTCAGGCCAATTGAGTTTAGAAAAGGAGGGAGAGGCCCAAAAACTGAGTAGAAGAGACCCAGTCTGAATTAGATAATAAGAAACTAGTTAACAAGTGTAAACCGCCTTTTCAGAATATGAAAATGATGTTGGTTTACTAAGGATGTTTTTGAGAACTATAGGAGAACAAAGAGAAGAAGTAAACCTCTCCTTTAATATCATTTTCCTGAGAAAATCACTTTTTTAAAAACATTTTTAAAAAATTTTATTGGGGAACAGTGTGTTTTTCCAGGACCTATCAGCTCCAAGTCAAGTCGTTGTCTTCAATCTAGTTGTGGAGGGTGCAGCTCAGTGGCCCGTGTGGGGATCGAACCGGCAACCTTGGTATTATGAGCCCTGTGCTCTAACCACCTGAGCTTACCGGCCGCCCCAAGAAAATTACTTTTAACATCTTAATACATTTCCATGTTCAAACATTTCCTAATAGTCTTTTTTCCTGTTATGTACATATAGATTTAACCTTCATAGTTTTATGAAAATGGAATGATAAGATACTGGCTGTTTTGTAAAATGTGTTCTTTAATTTACAACATGTAGTCTTTTCTAATATGCTGCTTGTGTTCTAAAAAATGAAAATCTCATGTTATCAAAAACTGTCCTAAAATGACTGTCAATGGAGAAAAAAGGTTAGGGGTAGAGAGTTTCAGACTATCAATATATAAAATTCTATTTCCTATAAGCATTTCCATTTTTAAAAATAACTGTGAGTTTATGATTATAAAAACCTATAGTAGAGATAAAAATCTAACCTTTGAATATAGCTTGCTTTTGTCCCACGGCAGTGGACTTCGTTCCTCTCTCCGTTATTCCATTAATCTTATTAACCCATTTTTGTATAAATGACATCACTTTATTTCATTTATCAACTGTCATTAGGACAAGGCACTTTTATGTTTTCTCTTTTAGGCTGTTTGCTCATGTTCTGATTTTATAGGATTGTAACCAGTGGCAATTCAAGTTCTGTAAATCCTATTTTCTAATTAATCTATTGCATTCTACTTATGAAAATTTAGAGCACTTTCAACTGTGCGATAAATTCCTGTGGCACAAATACTCTGTTTTGCTCTTAAGTTTCCTTCTTCCACATTTTTAATGACTGGATAGTACTGTATTTCCCCATGTATAAGATGCACCTTAATTTTGGGGCCCGAAATTTGAAAAAGAATGTATTACATAAAGTTATTGAACTCAAGTTTTATTCATCATAAATTCATACAACTCCTCATCACTGTCAAAACTCCCAACCATGAGCTTCTCCTCATCTGTGTCTGATGACGAATCACTGTCTTCATATATGGCCTTGTCCTCAGTTCCATCTATGGCATCTGAAATCTACAACCACTGTATAAGACGTACCCAGTTTTTAGACCCCAAATTTTTTGAAAAATGTCGCATCTTATACATGGGGAAACAGTATTTTGTTGTATTTTTGTCGTTATTTATTCAATCAATCTTGTTGGACATATAGGTTGTTTCCAATTATTTTTTTTGCAATTATGAAAATGCAGAGCCAAGATCATAAAGCATTAAAAATCTAAAATAAAACAAAACAACAAAAAGTTAGCTCCCATCTTGCTTGAACCTCATGAGTTGCTATGGCCTTGTTTCTGGTTGCAATTCATCCTTCATCATTTCAGCATACAAACTATTTTTTAAGTTGTAGATAGGGGTTGGAGGAATGTCCATTTTTCCTCCAAGACCAGTCATGAGCATTGAGTATCATCTGGATTAGCTATTCCTTCTAATGTTATGGGGAATCAAACATGGTCAGTCTTGTTTCTGGAATTGGAAAGGGCCTTGGACATTTGCCATTCTCATGATACTGTTTGTTAAGTTTACACCTACTATTACTGCTTTTGGGATTTGTCATTACTCCCTGTAATGGTTAATTTTATGCATCGACTTGACTGGGCTAGGAAGTGCCCAGATATTTGGTTAAACATTTTTCTGAGTGTGTCTGTGAGGGTGTTGCTGGATAAGGTTAACACTTGAATAGGTAGACTGAGTAAAGCAGATTACCATCCCTAATGTGGGTGGGTCTCATCCAATAATTTGGAGGCCAGAATAGAAAAAAAAGGCTGACCCCCTTCCTTGAGTATGGGAGAATTCCTTCTGCCTGAATTGCTGTCAAACTGGAACGTTGGCTTTTTCTTGTCTTTGAAATGGAACTGAAATATCAGCTCCTCCTGTGTCTGGAGCTTGCCAGCCTTCAGACTGTAAGTACACCATTGGCTCTCTTGGGTCTCCAGCTTGCTGACGCACCCTCCCGATCTTGGGACTTGTCAGCCTCCATAATTGCATGGGCCAATTCCTTATAACAAATCTATTTTTATCCTACTGGTTATGTTTCTCTGAAGAACCCTGACTAATATGTTCCCTATAGCCCTTTCTGCTACCTTAGAGATCTCCAAAGCCAAGGGCATAACATTACATTCCTGATGATACCAGCTCTTTTTGCTAATCTTTAACGATCACATAATAGTTATTTAGGTCACCTATAAGTAATTTTGTTCATAAAGCTTTACAGCCCCATCCACTGAGGAACATGGAGCCTACTATCTCTTTGGAATCAGACCAGGAGGCATTTAAATGAAATAGTGCCTCATCAAATACATTTTTCTTTCACCTCTCACCAATGTCCCCAAATGGGATATGTACCATGAAAACATTAGTTTCAGTTGATTTTCCTGCCTTCTCAACTATCTCTGCAGGGTTGGGGAAAAATGCCTCCTTCCTTTGCCTAAGTAGGTCCATTTCGGTGAAAAGGTAGATATAAGATTTGGCACAAAGGGAAAGGTATCAGATTTGCCTAGATTCTAAGGAAATATTTCCCCCTACTTTATGGTATTCTTACCAGTCATTTGATGGCATTACTGAAGTGGAGGTTTTAAAGTGAAGAGTTGGAACAAAAGGAAGTCCCCAGAATATAAGAAAATATGGTGGGGGGAAAAAAAGAAAGAAAGAAAAGGAATGCAGAGAACTGGCTGAGATTAAATGAAGTAAAATCTAACTGGAGGCCCTGATATAACTTTGAACCCTGGCTCGCTCACTCTCTCTCTCTCTCTTGATCGCTTAGGGCAGAGGGCAGAACATGTCCTGCAACATGGGAATAAAAATAAGTCACTTGAGGGAAATACAGGTATAAACAAAAGCTGAAAAATATTCTAATGGTCCTCTGTCTAAACACTCTGTCCTTCAGATGAGGAAACTGAGTCATAGAAAGGTTAAATAATAACCCTAGTGTTTCATCTTGAAAATCTCATTCAAGTATTTTAATAACCTGCTACTAAAAGTGAGAGAAATCATTAATTTTTTCTTCTAATCTACCATCTTGGACCTCTGTCAAGAATTTCATTTTAAACTTTCATCCTAAAAACATCATCTAGGACCGACTGAGTGGCTCAGTTGGTTAAGAACTCGCTCAAGAGTGCGAGCTCTGAGCGACAGCGGTTCGATGCCCAGCCCAAGCTAAGCTGCTGCTGAGCTGCCAACAGGCGGCAGGATGGCTCAGCTTAAAAAAAAGAAAAAGAAAAAAATACCATCTACCCTTTTCCTGATTATGCTCATATGCTTTTCTTGATTTGAGCACATTAAAGACTATGAAATTATGTTTATAGATAGAAGTTAATTTTGCATCTACCTTCTGGCATCTATTGACTCTAATAAAAGAATTTTCAAATTACTATATTTTGAAAATATTGTTAAAATTGACATTTTAAAGAAAATATCGTTTAAATACTATAGAATATACCTTTTTACACTCTCATTTATTAAATTTAATATTTTCCAGATAGAGTAACCAGATGAACAAGAAATTCTTGGTTAGATCTATTAGACAGCATAAGTACGTATTCATCATGAAATTAAGATGAAAATACATTTTAAATAATTTTGCTTTAAAGTATTTGATGTTTTCAGCCTTTAAAAAGTCAACATTTAATCATTTCTGAAATTTGCCAGATAAAATTTTGAAAGCCTTCAATTATTAACATTATTTGGGGGGGGAGTCACTTTGCCACAAAACTTACATTTTTCTCTTATGAATTCAGTCTGTTACAGAATATTCATTATAGTGAAGTTTAAACATAATAGAGTCTAGCTACTTCCATGAAAATAATATCCAGTGAGTTTCTGCTTTGACACTGAACTGACCTTGTAATTAATGTCATATGCTATCCTTTCATTATATGCAGGATTATAAAATATAACTTATTGGCAGCATAAAGGCACAGAGTTCTCAAATGCAACTTATAACCATGAAAAAGGACTGAGCTTTGAGTGACAACTAAATTTGAATAGATCGGGTTAGTGTTATGTTATGAAACATGAATAATGAAGCATTTTATACTCAAGCTTTTGGTTAAATCATTAATATGCATGTTTTAGAAGAAAGTCTGCATCTATCATGGGGCCAGTAAGATACGTATGAATGCAAATATTTGCATTGTGTAAAACAATTAAAATGAAAACTAGTTTTGTACATTCTTAACATTTTGAAAAACAATTAATTCACTTAAAGTGTCACAAATAGGCTTTTTAATTTTAAGCTATATGTGTTACAATTTTGTTTAAGCTTTTAATATAAGCCCTCTTAGAGTGATTCTGTTTCAATGTTGAATTTTCTTTTTTGTGTGTGTGTGGCTGTATTCCAGTCAAACTTTATTTATGAAGTCTGCAATTTCATTTCATGCCATTTTCACATCGTGAAATATTCTCTTTTGATTTCCCCACCACCACCACCACCACCACCATTTAAAACTATTCTTAGCTTGCAGGCCACAGGACAATGGCATGGATCTGACCTGCAGACTATAATTTGCAGACCCCTGTTGAGTTTTCATTACCTAATACTACTTACCATTTATTCAGTGCTTATTGTATACAAATACACTGCACTGAGACTTTTTGAGATGCATGAACAGTCCCTACCAACTCTCCTGGACATTCAAATAGGTGAAAATGCTGTTTATAGTTAAATGCACCTGGAACCTAAATCCATTTTGTATATTCACACAAGGTGGGTTTTGTGCGAGTGGGTGGTGGTGGGTTTTTTTCTTTTTTTTTTCTGGGGGGTGGGTATGCACAGTTTTCATAGTTGCTGAATTTTTCAGTGATGAAGCAACAACCTTCTGAACTTCGCTAGGAGCTCTTTCCCATGTCAGAAAACTAGCTCTTGGAGAGGGATGCCACTCCTGGCACTTGAGTGCTCCACACAAATCATCTGCATTCCGCTGGCATTTGGAAATGTCCACATTCGGGGGATTCTACCAAAAGGTGCAAGTGTCCGACTTCTTTAGCAAGTCTTCCAGTGTGGTCATGCAAACACTTACACATCCAAAAGTCCTTTAAAATTAAGCAAATAGTGTTGCATTATACTTTATTTCTCCCTTATATTATAGTGATAGCACTCTATAAACTTGGTTGTGTGATCTATTCATTCCATTTCAGATGAGTAAATGTGGGTGTTACCAGATACGTGTTTGTCCTGAAGCGGTATACATTGGGTCTTATAAAGTTCAGAAAAACAGCTCTAAGTCCTATGTGCTTATAGTATTGGAGGACACAGACAAATCTGTCTTCCAGTCCAGGCTGCTCCCTAACTATATATTTGATGTTGGGCAAGTTGCTTTACCACTCCAGGTTTTAGTTTCTTCATTTGCAAGATGAAGCTATGAAAAGTGCCGTTATCATGGGGGTAGTGTGGAGGTGATAAAGCACCTAACATGATCACAGCAAATAAAATGATTGATAAATATTACTTAGCAATAGTATATTGTATTACCTCCCCAAAAGATTAAAAACATATGTTCCACATCAAAGAGCATGTAAAACAACAAGTGCTGGCAAGGATATGGAGAAAAGGGAACCCTCGTGCACTGTTGGTGGGGGTGCAAATTGGTATAGCCACTATGGTAATCACTATGGGAGGTTCCTCAAAAAATTAAAAAATAGAACTACCTTATGCAGCAATGCAACATTTTGGTATTTATCCAAAAAATCTAAAACACGAATTCAAAAAGATATATGCACCCTTATGTTCATTGAAGTACTATTTATAATAGCCAAGATATGGAAGCAACCTAGGTGCCCATCAATAGATGATTGGTTAAAGAAACTGTGGTACATTTATACAATGGAGTATTGCTTGGCCATAAAGAAGAATGAAATCTTACCATTTGCAACAAGATGGATGGACCTAGAGAATGTTATGCTAAGTGAAATAAGCCAGATTGAGAAAGACAAATACCATATGATCTCACTTATATGTGGAATCTAAAGAACAAAATAAATGAGCAAACAAAATGGAAACAGATTCAGATACAGAGAAGAAACTGATAGTTACCAGATGGGAGGAAGAATGAAAGGCAAGGTGAAAAAGATGAAGGGATTAAGAAGTACAAATTGGTAGTTACAAACTTGTCACAGGGATGTGAAGTACAGCATAGGGATTATAGTCAATAATATTGTAATAACTGTGTATGGTGCCAGGTGGGTGCTAAACTAATTGGGGGGTGGTGATCACTTTGTAAATTATAGAAATGTATATGCACTATGCTGTATACCTCAAACTAATATAAAATAATATGAATGTCAACTGTAATTGGAAAAAAAAGGAGTATGTAGTACAAAAATCATGCCTAAATTAACAGACCTGCTGTAGGCCAATGAACATTATTAAGGTCTCCTCGCCTTTTGCTAAACAGGCCGCTGGCTTAGCTTCCTCAGTTGCCTTAATTGCTCTCCAGCGCTGGCAACACGAAATACTTCAACAGAACTCTATGCCTGTCATCTTAGCACTCTTCTTTCCATCGGTAATATATATGACACTCAGTCCTACTCTTGTTATAAAGGGTAACCTAAATGAACAGGCACCAGAAAAAAATAAAAAGTAATGGTTAGACAAGAGTGTGCACAATGAGAAACTGATCCCGCAAATCGACAAGCTCAGTTTCTCTTAACCGTTTCCTGGGACTTAGAAACATGTTTCTCCACTTTGCAGTGTTGATGTACAGAGGGTGCCAAAAAATGTGTATACTTTTTAAGAAAGGAAAAACTATTAAAATTGTAATGTTCAATAGATACTGATAGCAAAAGATGAATACAAGTCACGTTTGACTTCTGCAATGACAAGAGGTGCTCAAAGTGGTTGCCATCAGCGCCCAGACACTTCTGATTACGGCGAACATTGTTTGGTAGACTCTTGTGGTGAGCGTGTAAACCGTTCTAACACCATAGCGGAAGAAGCAGGACTCGTTGCTGTGCGAGGCCTTGTAGGTCTTCCCTTGTGCACATCACACACAGTAACATGTGTCTCAGACTTATCATGAATGCGTGCCATTGTTAGGCGTGTTGGAGGTTCTGTTGCATACTCACGCCTCCATTTTCATTCTACTTCACAATGTTCTCGAATTTCAAATACCACTTCAAAATGGTCTTGTGCTCCTTGAATGACAACCGTATTTCCGCCGTTTTCTTTGACTGTCCTGCCTGTCTCATGGTGACTCTAGCATTCATTCAATTAATGCAATATTTTGAGCAAACGTCATGCTGACATTGCTGCTGTAATTCAATTCAACTTCAAAAAGTAATACATAGATAACATCTCTTAAAATGTGTATACATTTTTTGCCACCCCCAGTATATAATGGGCCTTTTCTTATAATGTGTATCTGAAGCCAATCTAAGTCGAGCAGTGGTTGCTTGAGAAATATTTTGAAAAATTGTGTTTGTTTTATTTAAGCAAAACAATTTGTTGAGGTTGTGTTTTATTTTTAAAGCAAAATATTTATAAACAAAAGTCATTATAGGCACTTCACAATGTAGTGATCCATCATTAGAACCTCAGAAATTGTTTTATAGAGCTTCACATTATAATGCAAATATGATCAGAAGGAGTGTAAGACATACCTTCAAGAGAGGCACTTATGTGCTTTTGTTTTTAGCTAATTTATAGCGTCATCATAAGAAGAAAGATTCCTCTCAGGAAAAATCACTTAATGGAGGATTACCACTTGATATGTAATCTCTTTTCTTATTCTGTTTTATATCCACATTTATTCAAGTACTAATTAATGTGAGCTATGAAACACTTTATTCCTATAATACATTATAGTTCTTGTAATATCTGCCATTGATTATTTCTCATTTATTAGCATCTATACACACACATACACTTGCACACATATATATATGATAGTGATTTTTTTAAATGCACTGTACATAGTCCTTCTTAATAATTTGAATACTGTCAAGGAAATTACTGGATATGTCTAACAAGATAAGCCTTATGCAGCATTGTCTCAAAACACCACTGCTGCCAAAGAGAAGTGGTGTCAAGTTCAAAAGTAATCACCAAAATTAACCTAAATGTAGTTTAGTTGGGCTAAAAATAGTTTCTCTAAATTATATGTTCCATGACTTTGACATCAGTTCATACCAGGTGATAAAGTGCTTTTGGAAGTTACCAGTGATAAATCATGTGTTTAAGAACCCCAATATTTTCCCAAGATAATTTAAGACATTTACATTTCTTAATAAATTGAGAAGTTTCAGTCTTACTTATAAATCTGAGAATGGCTTAGCTTTTCATAAAAAAAAAACTAAGCAGTTGCTCAATGCATAGGAAGTTTTGTTTAAGTCAAAACTATTTTTTTTAGCATCAGAAGTTACCTTTTATTGGACAACTTTTGCAATTTTGGAGGTTCATTATATATATATTTTAAAAATGTTTATTAAATTTATTGGGGTGACATTGCTTAGAAAAATTATATATTGGGTTGCTGGGAAAGTCATGACGAATTTTTTGTTTCTCATTGCAAAAATGCCTCATGACTTTTCCGACAACCCAATAGGTTTCAAGCTTACATTTCAAGGATACATATAACACATCATCTACTTATTGCATTGTGTGTTCACCACCCAGAGTCAGTTCTCCTTCCATCGCCATATATTTAACTCCCTTTACCCTCTTCTACCATGCCCACCAACTTACCCTCTAGTAACCACTAAACGGTTGTTTATGTCTATGAGTTTTTGTTTCTTTGTTTGTCTTGTTCATTTGTTGCATTCCATTTTATATCCCACAAATGAGTGAAGTCATATGCTTCTCAATTATTTTTCTGTCTGACTTGTTTTGCTTCGTATGACAATTTCAAGATTCATCCATGTTGTCACAAATGGCAGTGTTTCATCTTTTATGACCAAGTACTATGCCATTGTGTATATATGTACCACATCTTCTTTATTCAATCATCTATTGAAGGACACCACTTGTTTCCATGTCTTGGCCACTGTGGATAATGCTGCAGTGAACATACGGGTAGGTGTATCTTTATGGATAATAGTTTCAGATTTTTGGGGTAGATACCCAGGAAGAGGAATTGCTGGGTCATATGGTAATTCTATTCTTAATTTTTTGAGGAACCTCCATACTGTTTTTCATAGTGGCTGTACCAATTGGAAATGAAGAATTTAAATTGTCACTTTGTGCAGGTGACATGATGCTTTATATGGAAAACCCTGAAGAGTCTACCAAAAACTATTAGAAACAATAAAGAGATACAGTAAAATTGCAGGATACAAAATCAGTGTACAAAAATCCATTGCATTCCTATATACCAGCAATGAAATTTCAGAAAAAGAAATGAAAAAACAATTCATTTTGCAATTGTAACAAAAAAAATAAAATACCTAGGAATAAACTTAACAAAGGATGTGAAAGACCTATACCCTGAAAACTATAAGACATATTTAAAAGAAATTGAAGAAGACACAGACAAATGGAAAGATATTCCGTGTTCATGGATTGGAAAAACCAACATAGTTAAAATGGTCATACTACTCAAAGCAATATACAGATTTAATGCAATCCCCCACAAAAATCCCAATGGCATCTTTTAAAGAAATAGGACAAAAAAACCCCATCAGATTTGTATGGAATCACAAAAGACCCCGAATAGTCAAAGTAATCCTAAGAAAAAAGAACACAGCTGGAGGTATCACATTCCCTGACTTCAATTTATACTACATAGCATCAGTAATTAAAATAGCATGGTATTGTCAAAAACAAATAAACAAAAAAACAGACACACAGACCAATGGAATAGAGTTGAGAACCCGTAAATAAACACACATATATATGGGCAGATAATTTTCAACAAAGGAGCCAAAAACCTACAATGGAGAAAAGAAAGCTTCTTCAGTAAATGGTGCCGGGAGAATTGGAAAGCCACATGCAAAAGAATGAAACTAGACTGCCATCTGTCACCATGTACCAAAATTAACTCAAAGTAGATCAAAACCCTAAACATAAGACCTAAAACAATAAAGTGCATAGAAAAAACCTAAGTACTACAGTTATGGACCTTGAGTCCGAAGAGGGTTTTATGAATTTGCTCTCAAAGGCAAGGGAAGTAAAAGCAAAAATAAATAAATGGAAATATATCAAACTAATTTTTATTTCTCTTATTGCCTTATCAGTTCCAATGGAAATGGATGTTTTTTTTTCTTTTTTATCCTAAGAGGGGTACAGCCTGTTTCACATTGGATTGCTCATTTAAATAAATATGGATAAAGTATGCATCTAAATTTTAACCTTCTGTCGTGTTCCATTTCAGAGGTATCCTATGGTCCTATTTATTACTTAAAAATATTATAGGTATAATATTTATTTATTCTAAAGTAGACTGACTAAACTATGTTATACAATAGATTTTCTTTTTTTTTCTTTTTTTTTTTAAAGATTTTATTGGGGAATTGGGGGAAGGGGAACAGACAAGTTGCTATCCTTTTGTTCTTCAGTCTAGTTGTGGAGGATGTTGCTTCACTGGCCCAAGTTGGCACNTGGCTTGAGGGCCGCTCACGCTGGCTGCTGGCTACACACGGTAGCCCATGGCAACCCACTGCAGCAGGGGCTGCAGCCTAAGCCGTCGCCAGCGACTTACGGCAGCCCAGCTCCAGGTAGAGCTGTTGTTCAGCATCTTAGCTGTAGGGGGCAGTGTCACTGGCCCTCATATGTAGGATCCGAACCGGGGCCCCCTGGTGTCCCAAGCCAGCTCTTAACCCATGTGCCACTTGGCCGGCCCCCTACAATAGATTTTCAATGTATGGCTTTTTAAAATGTATGTGTACATTTAAATGTATGGCTTTTAATGGCAAGGATATTTACATTTTCTTATTTACCCTTCATTCACCTGATTTTTGAATGAGTTAGGAACAGTACACAATGCTAGTATAAACTTAATTTAATAAACAGAAGCAAAATCATCCTATTATTCATTCTATTCACTATGTGCCAAAAAAGTCTTATATTTTGAAGCAATTATAATAAAAATATTGTATGAAAGCAATGTTTTCACTGATTATTATATCTGTAAAAGTTTTAATTCCTCTCAATATAGGGATGACATTTCAGCTTAGTAAAAATAGCTTCAAATTTATAATTCAATATGGATAGACTCTTTTAATAGGTATTTTCAGTAATAGGAAAATTGGAAATATTTAGAAAAAATAATTTCATAAATATTAAGTACAAACTGTGTTCTCAGTTTATGTAAAGTTCCGGGAACCAATTTCAATGGAGGGGGGAAGGAACAATAACAATAGCAATGATGAAGAACAAAACAAGAACAGTGAGCATAAATGGAGGGCGTATTATGTTTCTTCCCTGTGCTAAGCTTTTTTTCCCATTTATGAGCTTTGCAGCCTTCCTCATTGCAATCTGTCCAACCTGAGGAATAGAGAGGTTAAATAATTTTCCCAATGCCACATACCAATTGAGTCTTAAAACCTAGATTTGAATTCCAGCCTGCCCGACATCAATATAGTCTTTTAATGACCACTGCCTCTCCAATATATTATAAAACTGAAAACCTAGTTGACAAGAAGGAAAAAAAAGAGAAAATGTTATGCAGTATAATATGGCAAAATATAAAAGAATGTAAACAATTTATATAAGGCGTCCTTATAACTTTACTGTAGAAAAGACTCTGATGTAAGCACTCTGCATAATTCATTAGAAAAAAGTGTTACTTTATCTGTGGTGAGGTGGGTATATGTGTGATAAACATATCAAGTTTCAAGTTGCAGGAATAGATACAGAAAACAAAATCATTTGCCTCTAGAAACTTAAAAAAATAAAGACAAATGGACGGATAGGAACATGGAACTGGGTATAATGTAAAGTCTTGCTAAAGCAATTGATGAAATGGGTTATTGCTTTAGGCAAAAGGAGCATGGTGAAGGGAGACAGAAAGTTAAAAACACATCTCTTAGAAGGAGATGGCAGCAGGAGGGAAGCAAAGATGGCTCCAAGCTCCTGAAATGCAGGACTTCAACAAACAGTACAGAAGGGCTAAGCCTTTGAAGGATGCACAAGAGTTAAGAAACTTCAGTGAGGAAAGAGGCGGTAAAGAAAAACCCTCCAAAGATGAAAATTATTTATTTATTTATTTATTTGTTTGTTTGTTTATTTATTTATTTATTTTTAAAGATTTTATTGGGGAATCGAGGAAGGGGAACAGACAAGTTGCTGTCCTTTTGTTCTTCAGTCTAGTTATGGAGGACGTCACTTCACTGGCCCATGTTGGTATTATCATTGTGCTCGTCCTGGGTGAGGCAGATCGGTCACCGGCCATTAGATGGCCACTCACAGTGGTTCTTGGCAGCTCACACCAGCTCCCAGCCACTCACGCTGGCTGCCGGCCACACACGGTAGCTTATGGCAGCTCACTGCAGCAGGGGCTGCAGCCTATGCCATCGCCAGTGACTCACAGCAGCCCAGATCCAGGTCGAGCTGTTGTTCATCATCTTAGCTGTAGAGAGCAGCGTCACTGGCCCTCATGTGGGATCCGAACCTGGGCCCTGCTGCTCAGAGCCGGCGTCCCAAGCCAACTCTTAACCAACGTGCCACTCGGCCGGCCTGAAAACTATTTTAATAAGCAAATTGATAGATAGCAAAAGATATATGAGGTGTGATCAAACAATACAGTGAGTGATAAAATAAAAAAAAATATTACAGTAAAAGACACATTGCCATTAATCACCCTCAAAATACTCCCCCTCACTTCAAACACACTTATCCCATCGTTTTTGCCACTTTCTGAAGCAGTTCTGGAAGTCCTCTTTCGTGAGTGTCTTTACTTCATCCTCCAGCATGACAACACTCCGTGTCACACATCGCTTCTGGTACAGCAATTTCTGTCAAATAAAAACATTATGTTGCATCCTCATCCACCTTATTCACCGGATCTGGCACTGTGTGACTTCTGGCTCTTCCCCAAAATCAAAATGATTCAGAGTATCGAGGCAGCCATGACAGCACAACTGAAGTCCTCATGAAATAGGACTTCCAGAACTGCTTCACAAAGTGGAAAGAATGATGGGATAAGTGTGTTTGAAGCGAGGGGGAGTATTTTGAAGGGATCAATGGCAATGTGTGTTTTACTGTAATAAAATTTTTTAATTTAAACATTCACTGTATTGTTTGATCGCAGCTCGCATACCATGCTATATTTTTTCATTGCAGCAGAAGACAAACTGGGGTTATTTATGCTAAATATCGTAAATCTAAAAAGCAATTATAGAGGAAGAAACAATGAAAATATGTGTTAACACAGGAAATATGGCCCCAAGATTTTAAGCTTCTTTGTGAGATAAATACATTTACAATTTCTTTAGTAGCCAAGGAAGGATATCTGGGAAAATATCCGACAGTGATTTTGTCTTTTTTGAGACACCCCTGAAAAAACAGTAGCCTACCTGAAGGAAGCTTTTCAATTAAACAAGAATATTAGGTAATCTTATAAATAACTATACATCCCAGGTAATGTACATACCTTATGTAGTTTTCAAAATGTGTCTTTAAAAGCACTTTCTTCTGGAGAGAGTATTTTAAAGATATGATTTATTTTGCTTTCTTACTTCTCAGTTCCAGGATGGAATTAACTCACAAATTTGGTTCAAAATAGATCCTAGAGAGAAGTAAATGCATTGAATTCAGAAGTAACGTACAATTAGATCATCTTTAGTTATGTATGAGGTCATCTAATGATAAAACATGGATAAACTCAAATCGTTTATTGCCAGCTTAGGTTCTTTTATGCAAATCTGAGGGAAAAGGCACTTAGTTGTAGGATATATTCTTAACGGCAATTTATTCCTAAAAGCCATTTTCATAGGGCACACGGCAGGCCACAGACGTGCCTCACAAATTCAAAGGCCCAAACCTTCTATATGCACAGCAATAAACTCAGAGAATAATCGTAAAGATGATGATTCTGGAACTTTTTAATGGCCCCAATCATTAGCAGAGATTAAAATCATACTCAACATTCTATATTTACCAAGGCAATAAAGTGGACTAATCTATTTGAAAGTGGTCTTAAAATGCAGACACGCAACAAACAAAATGATTTTGATTTAAACATTCTAAAAAACCATAAGTTAATCAGATGATTCTGTTTCATGGGTGTTCTGATTGAAGTGATTATATTAAGCCCAGGGAGAATAGGAGAAGGTGAAGTATGGGTATAGCATTGGATTTACTAAGAGGATTGTATTGTTTGGTTTAACATACTGTATTCAGGAACTACTATCTGCCAAATACAATGCTAGGAGCAAATGATGTTCAAGTTACACGGTGAATACTTTCCGCGTGGTCAAGAGAGAACATGAACAGATCTAGAATTAATTCGAAAACTTGATGTTTTTCAATGTAGACATTTGACTTCACTTGAAAATGCTCTGAGTCAGACAAGGTAATTTCTGAACACTGGATTATTAGTGAGGCAAAATAGGCATATCATCAATATGGTGCCTGGCATAAAACAGGTAATTTTGATGATCTGTGCTTTCATTATAAGATTAGTAAAATCTAAGGTAGAACAAATGAATATTTTTCCATATAGTGGACTGACATTTGCAGTATAACTTTGTTTTTTCAGTAATTAAGCTTTATTGTTTTCTTAGAAAAGCACTACACACACACATATATTATACACACACACAAAAAAAACTGACTCTGGGTGGTGAACACACAATGTGATATATAGATGATGAATTACAGAATTGTACACATGAAGCCTATGTAACTTTACTAACAGTTGTCACCCCAATAAACTTGAATTTTTAAAAAAGATCATATTATCTGAATAGATAATGTGTTTTGTAAATTTATACTTGTGTTCTCTGAGTATTTTTGCTCTTAGTCTGGCTTCCATGAAACCAGTTGCTAGCAGTATGAGGAACAGGTGAAAGCCTGAATCCAGAGTGACTTTTTCATTGACTTCATTGGTTAATAAAAAGGGGGTGAAAATATGACATGGCCCATGTTGTATGTGAGTATAAGACAGATGTTGAAACCTCAGCTCCAGCACTTTCTAGTTGAGATTTACTTTAAAACTTTTTATTTTCTGAACTGTGAAATGTATAAAATGCCTACCTCACAGGCTTTGTTAACATGATTAAATGATATGATACAGAAAAGAATTTGTACATTGTCAAGTGCTAGGTCAACATTAGGAATTTATTTATAGTATTTCCATATAAATTATATATAATACTTATATATATATGTATTATATATATTATACATATACAGGTATATGTATAATATATGTATGTATTATACATGTATATATGTTTCTCTTTAATTTATATTTAGAGTTCATTCATTGTTTAAATAAGTCATTTCGTATTTCTGGTACCATTACAGAGGTATCTAATTGTCCTTAGGATATTAAAGCTTGATCTTTATAAATATTCATCAGTAGAGGCTAAATGATTATTTCTAAGTAGACTATTTTTGAATATTTTTTGTTTGTTTTTGAGAATTTTTTTTGCTATTAAAGCCATCCAAACTCAATTCCATTAAAGCTGTCAGTATTTTAGCAGATTTTTAAACAGTGATGTTTGAATATATTAGAAATATGCAAATATATATTATGAATAGCATCTGGAGACCAGGGGAGGAGGGTGGGTCATCTGGAAGCCTGCTAAAGTCTTGGAAAAGTCCATTTGTCTTAATGGTGGTTGACTGGCTCATGCTATGGATGTACAGTTTTGCTTTAAGTGATTTAGCAAAGTGCCTAATAACCTTTCTGGTAAATGTCACTGGGATCTAACTAACTTGAACTTCACCTCTCCAAGGAAACAGCTGTAAGTTTCCTTTCTTTTCTAACGTGGTAACAGCCTTTTGTCTGTGTCATGTTCAGGCCATTTGCTGTTAATAAACTACTTGAAATAGATGTTTTGCTATATTGAATAGAGCTCTTGGAACATTCTTTAATATTTAGGATAGCTTTCCACTGTTGTAAGTGTCTCCTAACCATGGCCACCCATTTTTTTCTTGATAATAATTCTTGAATTATCCAAATTAATAACAAATATTCTTCTCCTGATAGAAACTTGGAAACTTATAGAAACCATTGAGCATAATTTAGTGGAGTTTTAATTTAGAAGCTAGGTCAAAGCAGCACAGAAGTGTATTTTAGTGCAGAGGCTCTGCTGTTAAGAGATCTGAGTTCGAATCCTGCTCTACCACTTTCTAACTGTGTGACATTGGGCATGTTGTATTCCTTTTAAGATTTTTATTGGGGAATTGGGGGGATGGGAACAGTTCTGGGGAACTGGGGGAAGGGGAACAGGCAAGTTGCTGTCCTTTTGTTCTTCAGTCTAGTTGTGGAGGACGGTGCTTCACTGGCCCAAGTTGGCACCATCTTTGCGCTCTTCCCGGGTGAGGCAGATCAGTCGCCGGCTTCTGGACAGCCGTTCACTGCGGCTGCTGGCCGCTCACACTGGCTGCTGGCTACACACAGTAGCCCCTGGCAACCCACTGCCACAGAAGCTGCAGCCTACGCCATCGCCGGTGACTCACGGCAGCCCAGCTCCAGGTTGAGCTGTTGTTCAGCATCTTAGCTGTGGAGGGCAGTGTCACTGGCCCTCATATGTGGGATCCGAACCGGGGCCCTCTGGCATCCCAAGCCAGTTCTTAACCATCGTGCCACTCGGCCAGCCCTGGGCGTGTTGTATTTTTGAAGCTTTGGATCCTCCACTTGTAAACTAAGATTGTTGGAATGATTAAAATAGATCATGCATGTGAAACATTCAGCATAAAGTTAGGGGATTTATTATTTTTTTAAAAAATTTGATTACATATGATACATGTCAGAGGTCATGTCATGTACTTGGGACGCAAAGGTGAATAATATATGATCCTTGACTTTAAAAAAGCTATAATGTAGCATAGCACACAAGCATGTAAACTGCTTGTCATTTTACCAGGCACATAGTACAGTCATGCGCCGCATAACTATCTTTCTGTCAGCGATGGACCATGTATACGAAAGTATCCCATAAGATTATAGTGGAGCTGAAAAACTTCTTTGGCCTACTGACATGGCATCACAATGCATTACTCATCTATTTGTGGTGATGCTGGTGTAAACAAAACTACTGCACTGCCATTCCTATAAAAGCATCACACATACAATTCTGTACAGTACATAATACTTGATAATGATCAAGTATTTACTATACCATTTATCATTATTTTAGAGTGTACTCTTTATATTTATTTTGTTTAAAAGCATGCCGTATTTTTCTTGCAGCAGCCTCATACATTTTGTGTTGACCATGTCTCTTGGTTATATAATTTTCCCTTGTGCTTGATTTAATCTCGTGTGGTTCTGTACAGTAACGTGCTGCAAAGGCTTGTGGCCTTGGAGCAATAGGCTGTACCATATAGCATAGGTGTGCAGTAGGCTAGACCACCTAGGTTTGTGTAAATACACTCTATGTTTGCACAACAAAGAAATCATCTTACAATGCATTTCTCAGAACATATCCCTCTTGTTAAATGGCATATGGCTTTTATGTACTTAATAAGTACTTAATACATGCTAGCAACTATATAAAACTATTTCTTGCTTGTTCCCTGCATCTCAGGATAACACTCTAAATACTGATAGAGTGTTTCTCTTTAAGGAGGTCCTACCCTGGTGAATATTGTGTATTTCTTAATACTGTTGAAGGTAAATCTATCTAAAATTAACTGTCTGTAATAAACGTTTCTTCCTATTTGCCTTATCTTTTATTTGTATATTAAGATATTTCATAAAAAGTCATTAAACATTTTGGTGGTTAACAATATTATATATTTAGTATAAATCTTAGAAATAAAGAAATATACGTATGCAGCAAATAATTATCTTGGCAAATTCTTCAATTTTGCAGTATTGATGAAACTCCAGTATATGCGTATATATGAGTACAATTCAGACATAGTATCTTCACACATGTTTTATTTATTATCACCACTAATTTCTGTGTCATTTCAAGAACCATTTATAAGTTGCTGTGAAAACTATTAAAAGTATGATTGGCGCTAGTCACTACTAACCACTTCAACATGGCAGAATACATAAAGATTTTGTAAGCTGTTAACAAACATTGAGGGTTTTTTCTTACCTGCTAACAATCAGTGAGACTCCTGAAATTGTTTCCTAAGAGAGGAAATATTACAATTTGTAAGGCATGATTATTCTCATCAGTTGTAGTTATGCAGCAGTATTGTTAACGAACACAAAACCATTGTGGTTCCTTTTTCATATTTCTTAAAATAAATTCTTTACAGCCTCACTGATATCTCCAATAAATTTAGATAAATTATTTTTAAAAGAAGGGTTGAAAATGACGTTTCAAACCAGTTTTTGTTTTGCAGAATATCTGTTAAAATTTACATGTGTTATTTTCTGTTAATATAGAGATAACTTCATGCAATATCATGCTCTTAATATCATAGGGCACTGCCTTAATCCTAATGGCCAAATTGTTTTTAATCCCACTGAAAAAGAGGAATAAAACTATATACCATGCTCCAAACACAAATGTAATACACTATATATTATGCCTGTTAATAAGTCACAAATTTCATGTGTTAAATTACATCCCGAAGATTTTACTATGTTTTACAACTTTAATGTTTTAATGATAATTCCTAATTGGCATCTGTTGGCCTTTTTCTTTCTTTCTTTTTTTTTTTTTAAGCGGAGCCATCCTGCCACCTTTTAGCAGCTCAGCGGCTGCTCAGCTCGGGCTGGGAACCAAACTGCTGTTGCTCAGAGCTCAAACTCTTGAGCAAGCTCTTAACCAACTGAGCCATTCTGCCGGCCTTTCTGTCTTGATTTTTCAATTTTTTATAAAATGATTTACATATTGTTTATAACATTCTAATAGATTTTTAAATGGCATTGGATAGAGCTAGTTGAATGTTCTTAATCATTTGCATTATACATGCTTTCTTATTAAAAAATAAATTGCTAATTTAATTTATAGTAAATACACTCATTATTCTCAGCTGTTAACTATTGAGTCATAGAATTAAATCATTCTATTGTGAAGACTAAAGTAAATATTAACATAAAATTTTTTTTTCCCATTGTGTGTGACTTCACATATTTTGTAGCTAGCACCAATGGGATTGAATGCAAAAGCTAAAATACTAGTGCTGGGGGTACAGCATCTAAAGAAAAAGATCCTTCTAAAAAGGACTAAAAACAGTGAGCAGTAGAAGCACAGTGAATGAATACAAAGTGGGCTAATATAAGAAAAGCCAAAATGTGGGTAATTATGTTGTTGTCATTGTTAATTTCTTAATAATTAGACCTTGGTTTTTTAGTTGTTAGAGTTAACTGGGAGGCTTTTCTAAAGACCAAAGAAGCTCTGTCCCTAACTAATTCTAAAGCCATTTCCATGTTCCTTAAAATAAAATGAGGGCGGCCAGTTAACTCAGTTGGTTAGAGTGTGGTGCTAATAACAGCAACGTTGCCAGTTTGATCCCCGCATGGGCCACTGTGAGCTGAGCCTTCTCTAAAAGAGTCAACTATGCCATTGTAGCATGAAAGCAATGTGTAACCAATGACCATGGCTGTTCCCCAATAAAATTTAAAAACAAACAAAAAACAAAACAAAAAAGAAAATGAAGAGAATATGATGAACATTTTGAGAAAATATAAAGCCAAACTCCTACATTGGAAACGAAATCACAAAGCTTGCTCTGTAACAATTTTACTGATATATTATAATAATATGAATATATAATAGAATATATTAATCAGATATATGTATAATCTATTTATTCTAATATAATCTGATATATTTTAGTTTTCAGCTTTGGAGTCTCTACATGTACCTAATGTGACATCATTTTTCTAGATTAAACACATACAGATATATGAAATAGATGAGACAGCGTGTGTAAAGCTCACAGCCCAGACTCTACGACTATTTAAGACAGATATACCAAAGGAAGTTAATTTCTAATCAGAAAGCTGTTTAGTGGTGGTTAAAACACAAATCCTACTCACTGCTTTTGCTGCTATTGTATCTTTTTTCACTGAAAGTGACAGAGGCCTAGAAGGGACCTTATCATAAGTGTCCCTCATTTATGCTCTTGCTGCTTAAGTAGAAGGTAGAAGAATGCAATAGGCGTTTCCAAAAGGTGGAATCAACCAATAGATTATCATGTGGGTGAGTACTTTTAAATGTTAGCTAGGAGCCCTGTTAGCATGCTGCGAGTTGCCCAGGCCTCAAATAGACTGAGGCACGTTATCATCCATAATCAAATCCTAAGAATCTTTAAGCCACTGGAAATTGAACCAAGAAAATATCTCTCAGCCAGCCTTTTCATCTTGACACCAAATCATAGCATAAGCTGGTCTGTCAAGGACGCTCGCTGCTGCTCCCCAGGCAAACCTTAGATGTTGAAATAATAAATAACATTCTCTTCAAAATTCTGTGCCTCAAAGGAAAGTTCGTCATTTTATATATGATAACATTGATATTTTCTCAGATAATCTGATAAATGATCAGATTTAAATTTTGACTCTTTGAACAGTGTTATATTCAGAAGTGTTAATTAAACCTAAGCTCTTATACTCATCAATATGTTTACTACCAGCTATCAGAAATTCTTGACAAGTTTTTGTAATCATTTTATTTTCTTACTTTCATTTTCTATAATCAATTCATATCCTTAATATATGGATAATATATTTTTAATTTTAGTGTATATTTTGTATCTCTTTTAATAATGTATTAACTGTCACTTTTAAAATCTGTGGATAGGACTATTTTGAAATGTTTTAAACTCAGGAAATCTGAAAGCTTTAGGTTTAGCTCAGACTGTAGATCACTTGTGGAGATTAGAACTGCCAAAAAAAAAAAGTTTAAGCAGCCCTTTGAGTATTCTAAAATAGGGACATTTTCCAGAGCATTGGTTTCTAAAGCTTCCATTATTTCTTGATGTTGAGCTTTCAGGATTTAGCTGCAATATTTACTCGACACCTAAGCCGTGTTTTTGTTTTTTTATCAGTTATGTTTTTATACCTTTCATAATCAAACTGCTTATCATTGAAAAAGATATGTTTCATGACCCTGGAAGAATTCTCCTTGGTTTAGTTTGTTTGTTTGTTAGATTTTGATGTGTGGAATATGAATTCGAGAATGACAAAGATGTTGCAAAGAAGAGCTAAGAAAATCATCTTTTCCTTAATAGTCTGTCAAAATCATTGGCTAGCAGTTAATCAGTGCTGTTTTGCCAAAGGTGCCTTCTCTTTTTTCTCTGAAGAGAATTACCTTCTGCTCTTAGGCCACCAATGTGTTCCCGTTGTGCCTGCGAAGATGTGTGGCATGAGAAAAGGACATGAGCTCTGGTTAGAAGAGCTGCAATTAAGCCAAAGTTAGGCGACTTATTGGTTGTCCCATGATAGCCAAATGACAGAGAATGCTTCCCTCTTGTAATAGCTGCCGCTGGAAATGAAACACATGAGCAGAACTATCAGAGAGGGCAACTGGCTGGCCTCTCGGGCAGCACCTCATGGGACAGTTTGTGTGGATGCATTTCCATTGACCAGGGATGGCTCCTCACCTATGTGTAGGCTCGCATAGATGGGATTACCCTACTAGAGAAAAGCTAAAATTGCAACCTGCATCTGGACAACAGCACGCTTTCATGTACAGTACTTGTTCTACCTTTTCAAGGACTGGATACTTGACTCTTCTGGAGTAACTGAGTAAATGGTTTCATAACCACGTGATAGCATTAGAATATAATGGGATGCTTTGGAGGCGCATTTCCGTGGGGATGTGACAAACCCTAAAGAATTATTGCTGCCTCACAACTGAGGGCATTACCATCCTGGATGCTGTAAGATGGGAGGTTTCCTTTCTCAGAGGGACAAATGTGTGCTCTTTGCTTGCCCATTTCCCAGACCTGCATGTGGAGAGAAACCCTCTCTAATCTGAAGACACTCTTCCTTCAGCTTTGTTAATGTCAGGGATCTGACTTTATTTTGCACACATATTCCGGGAATATCTTCCTCTTTCTTTCTCTGAAGGCAACCTAACGGCACCCCCAAGGGACTTCTTGAACTTTCTGAATCTATTCAGTTGGTGTTGATTTTTCCAGATAAACTACAAGGGTAATCTTTGATTCAAATTCTTAAAGATCCAACTATGTCATCGCTTTTTATCGACTTTATTTAGCTCTTTTCTTGATGAGAGCTTATTAAACATGATAATGTAGGTGAAAAACCTTTATTAACTTTATAGCACCACATACTGGTTGGTATTTGTAGTAGTAGCTGTAAGATTTCGATTGTTTTTCAAATCTTGCACTAAGTTTTCTGTGTGTAGTTCTTCTCTGCTTGAAATGATAACTTTCTTGAAGGGTAGGGATTTAAACATCTTTTGCTTTCAGTGCGATGAACAGTAGAGGAGAGGGATTAAGAGATTGGTTGTGATAATTTGTAGGCTGGTTCTTTGGGTTCATTCTTGGTGTACTTTCTATGGATTTGGGCAAATGTGTAATGACATGTATCCATCATTACAATATACAGAGTATTTTCACTGCCCTAAAAATCTTCTGTGTTCCACCTTTTTATCCCTCCCCTTCCCCCCAGTCTCTGGCTACACTGATTGTTTTTTTACTGCCCCCATAGTTTTTTACTTCTTTCATAATGTCACATAGTTGGAATCATACAGTATATAGCCCTTTCAGATTGGCTTCTTTCACTTAGTGATATGCATTTAACTTTCCTCCAGGTATTTTCATGGCTTCATAGTTCATTTTCCTTTTAGCACTCAATAATATTCCTTTGTCTGGATATACCAGAGTTTATTCATTTACCTACTGAAGGACATCTTGGTTGCTTCCAAATTTTGGCAAGTATGAATAAAGATGCTGTGAACATCTGTTGGCAGACTTTTTGTGTGGGCATAACTTTTCAACTCCTTTTGTTAAATACCAAGGAGTGTAATTGCTGGATCACATGGTAAGAGTATGCTGAGTTTTATAAGAAACTGCCAAACTGTCTTCCACAGTGGCCGTATCATTTTGCATTCCCACCGGCAATAAATGGGAATTCCTGTTGTTCCACATCAGCATTATTTTTTAATGTCCACATTATGTTTCTACTTTTATATAACTTCTTTTTCTATTTAATTAAAATGGCGCTTCTGTGTGTGTCCTTTAGTAATCCTAGAAGACCTTGAGTTATAACTTGCAGAAATAAATGTTATTGCTGAGTGTTTGTAACATTTTTTCCAATGTAATTCAGAGGTTCATCTCAGAAAAAAGGCTCTGAAATAATAACTCAGTGTCAGTTTTGCTAAGTTAATTTTCCAATTTTGAAGTTCTTCTGGAAAATAATGTCAACATCCATTTGATCGTTTTCCTTAAACAAGTATATGTGCATTCCTAATCAGTGGATACATTAAGGGGGGGATTCTGTAATGTTAATTCTTTCATGGTAACAAATTGTGAATCATTTTTTCATTTTATGTTATATTCTTTCCTGGTCATTAGGCAGGGCATGGTGGTCATTATATAGGCAACAATGCTTTAAAATGATACTACTCTCAACTCTTAAAAATCAAAAATCTTAAAAGTAAATAGGCTATGAAATAAAATATCTAGGAAACCAAAAGAACTGTAATGTGCTTTGGAAGATTTTTGATAGGTAATGACTGATATGTGCAAAGCATTCCTTGTCAACCAACTATGATTGGAGCTACAGGCTACCTAAGCTTTTTCCTGAAGCTATTTTTTGTTCTATTTTCCAGTAGCCTCTTTTTTAGCACTGTGCATTAAAGTTAGACCAGTCTACTAATGCAGAAAAAAATCTTATTTAGATTGTTGACACAGGCAAATAAGCATGTAAATCAGAGTATACTGCCACTATTTGCATGCCTCTCTAGACTGCTTCTAGTAAGATTAGCCTCAAGTAGAGACATTTTTTCTATATTCCTAAAGGAGTGAGGAAACAGGGTGACCATTCATATTAACACATCCACATTTAGGATACTCGCTTCCCCCCCCCACGAAGTATGGATGCCAGTACATGTATTCAGTTTCTGTGTGAAATCCTGAATCACCTACCTGTACGATAAGGATAATCATAGTGACTGGGCAGGCCTATTGTGTGGATCAAAGATAATACCTGTGAGACACCTAAGTCAGGATGTGTTTCATAACAACCCTAAAAAACGGAAACTGTAACGTTCTAGTATTTGAGGGACCTGTACTTTAAAAAAAACTTTTTTATTGAAATGTATACACATATAGAAACATGCATATATCATAAATCTGTAGTTCCATGCATTTTTTAAATATTTTTATTGGGGAATTGGGGGATGGGAACAGTACTGGGGAATTGGGGGAAGGGAAACAGACAAGTTGCTGTTGTTTTGTTCTTCAATCTAGTTGTGGAGGACATTGCTTCACTGACCCAAGTTGGCACCATCATTGCGCTCTTCCCTGGTGAGGCAGATCAGTCGCCAGCTTCTGGACGGCTGCTCACAGCGGCTGCTGGCCGCTCACGCTGGCTGCTGGCTACATACGGTAGCCCATGGCAACCCACTGCAGCAGGGGCTGCAGCCTCCGCCATCGCCGGCGACTCATGGCAGCCCAGCTCCAAGTTGAGCTGTTGTTCAGCAGCTTAGCTGTGGAGGGCAGTGTCACTGGCCCTCATATGTGGGATCCGAACCGGGGCCCTCTGGCATCCCAAGCCAGTTCTTAACCATCGCGCCACTCGGCCGGCCCAGTTCCATGCATTTTTACAAACCGAACACAGCTATGTAAACAGCACCTACTTAAAAAACATTAAAAAAAACACTCCAGAAGCCTCATAATTCCCCCATCCAGTCATTAATCCCCCTAAGGGCAATCACTAATCAAATTAATAGCAGCATAGATTGGTTTTACCCTACTATTTGTTTTGCTGAATAAAATCATATATAATCTTTTGGGTCTGGTTTTTACCTCACTGTATTTGTGTGGGTCATCCATTCTCTTGAGTGTAGTTGAACATTTCTTTTCAGGGCTGTATAATATTCCAGTGGGTGAATATAACAGTTCTATTGCTGATTTAGCTATTATAAATTTGCTGCTACAGACACTCTAATATGTCTTTTGGTACAAAACTTACATATTTTTTACAAGCATACACCTAGAAGTGAGTTTCCCAGGTCTCAGGGCGCATTAGCACATTATACACATTTAGTTAGTTTTAATAGATATTGCCAAATGTCATAAGTATACAGCTGGATAAATTTAGTGCTCTGTGCTTTTGCTAGAGAAAAATCAGAATTGTAAATGCTGGTGTGTGTGTGTGTGTGTGTGTATAAATATATATATATATTATTTAATATATATTATTTAATATATATTATATATAATTATATATATTAATTATATATATGATATATTATATAATATATAATTATATATATATTAATTAATATATATATTTCACTTAAACATGGATTCTGCAATTAATGCTCAGTTTACAGAACATTTTTCCATCCAAGCTTGTGGTAATTACCCCATCTCTCAGCATATCCTGGCTTGCCTTTCTGGAATGTGTGGTCAACACGAGAACCCAAACAGGCAGGACACCTGCGAGCCCATATAAATCCTTTGAGCAGTAGAACATAGTTGTCCTTCCCCTGGGATGATAGATCCCTGGACCAGGATTCACAGCTTGGATGCTTCAGCTTCTCTATTCCTCTCACCTGGGAGTCTTTGGGATCAGTTTACAACCTGTGCCCCATACTCAGTGGCCCTGTATTACCCTCCTACTTCCAACACCCCAGTTCGGAAGATCACCATTGTTTTCTGAGTGGATTTCTTACTACTTGAATTCCATATTCCCTATAGCAAATCTACTCCACTTACTAAAATAGCTTAAGTTAAATTCAGTGGTTGAACTGACAACTGAGTTACTATTTATTCAGTGGTTCTTGATTGCAAACAACTAATACTCAAATTCGATTTGAGACCATACATTAATTATAAAGCAGATGCTGTTAGTGCCTGTTAACTTTAATCCCCAATAAATATCTTAGTAATAATCTTTGAAAATAGGCCTTACCCATCTGAAGGTCTGCTTTTGTCATATTTAGAGTCATTGTGTGAATAACCTTTTTTAGTTTGATGAGTCAATAAAAATATGTTCCCTCTTTGGGAAGACACATTTGAAAAAGGAACCCCAACTTGGGGGCTGGAGATGATGAGATGCAGCCCTGGATAAAGGCACATGACCAAAAGAGGGAAGTATGTTGTTGGCTGTCACATCCCCTACCCTGCTTTGGGTTGGGTGTCTTTATGCAGTGCACAAACAGTCTAACATATGTGGTATCTCTGCTCATCTCTCTCTCTCTCTCTCTCTCTCTCTCTCTCTCTCTCTCTCTCTCTCTCTCACACACACACACACACACA